>NW_008342399.1:2713528-2735557 GCF_000622305.1 Nannospalax galili
GGTTACTTTCTGAGCTCCTTGGCATCTGAGCATGGATATAAAGTCAACAGGTAGATTTCAGTGGTAATATTTTTCACATCTACTAATTATTAAGGAGCAAATTTTTATGCTTTGAAGAATTATTTTTTTAATTAAAAAAATTTAATAACCACATGATTAGAAGAATCATTTCATTACAACTTTAACATATTCAGTAACAATTTCCAGAGCAAGCCTACATCTCTTTCAAAAGTGGCTGTAAATTTTTAGGTTCACAGTTGAATTAATACAGTTATACAATACTGAACTTAGTATAAACCCTGTAAGACATAAAATTGAGTGAGTTTTTACCCTTTAACGAAGATCTCCATTTCATTTTAAAATACGCTGTTTCCTACATTTTTAATGCTACCAATGCCCAGATGTTTGCACATATGTCTTTATTCTCTATGTATCTGATTTTCACTAGTCACAGTTGGTCACACTCAGATCCTTGGCACCTGAGCATGGATAACAAAGTCATCAGGTAGATTTCAATGGTAATGTTTATCACCTCTACTAATTAACATGAAGTAAAATTTTATGCTTCCTCCTCAATTATGTCTTTTTTTTTAATTTGTTGATTTTTTTGTGTGTATATCATACAGAACATCCCACACAATCTTATTCATCTATATACCCTCTTCCCAAATGGCACCCTCCCATAGCCTCCCCCCTCTCCCCACTGGAGCCCATATACTCTGTCATCCCTGTTACTGTCCACTGGGTTGTTGGAGCCCCCAGCCCTTCCCCAGTGCTTGTCTGTCAGCTGAATCTAGTCAGTCTATTTAGGAAGATCAGCTGTTCTTCATCTAGCAGCAATTAGTTGTCAATATTCCTTTAGATAAGATTGGGGTCTGCTGTTCATTTTCCCATTTTATGCTGGGTTACTGTCTGGGAGTCTTTTGGGCCACCCTGGCCAAAAATATTTTTTAAAAGGATTGTTTAGTTTTTTTAGGATTACAAATACTATTCCTCACTAGCTTAGGGTTCAGAAAAGTATGGACTATGTCACATATTGGAGCTGCCTTTTTAGTAAAATTGGGTCTGTGTATTATTTGTCTTCTTATTGTGATAAAATACCTGACAAGAAGCAATTTAAGGAAGAAGGACTGCTTCTGGCATGCAGTTGAGGGGATACATTCCCTTATGGCTGGGAAGGCTTGGTGGCAGGAGCAAGATGTCTGTTAGTCATAATGCATCTCAAGAAGCAGAAAATGGACAGGAAGTGGGGTCAGGCCCTAAAACCTTAAGGCACACCCCCTTCCCCCAGTAATCCACTTCCTCCAGCAAAGTGTCCCCAAACATCACCCACACCTGGGGACTAAGTGTTCAAACACATGAGCCTATGGGGGACCTTTCACATGCAAAACACAACGGTCTGCTACAAATTGAGTGGGTCCTCCCCAAACCTTCTGTGGGACCCTAATCTCAGGGTGATGATTTTGGAGATGGGGACTTTGGGAGGAAATTAGGTCATGAAGGTGGAACTCCTTAGATGGGATTAATGACTTTATAAAGACAAGACACTGAGGCATTTGCTGCTTCTCTCTGCCCTCTGCTAGGAGGGGACACCGTGAAAATATGGCCACCTGCAAACCAGGAAGCAGGCCATCACTAAACACTGTGTTGTGATACTCAGAGCCTGAACTGCCAAGCTTCCAGAACCATGAAAAAGGAGTGCCTGTTTCACTGTATAACATTATGGTATAGAACCCTAAGCTGACTTGGATGGGCATGGGGGCAGCTAGAGAACTTCCTGTCAGTGGAGCGCTATTAATTGAAGAAATATGTGACTCTCAAGCAGCTCCACTTAGTGGTTAGGGGAGAGACTGATGCTTAGTAAGCACGCCGGGCGCTGGGGCTGGCTAATGTCTAAAGATTTGTAACTCCATGCTTACACAAACCTCCAGTAGCTCAGGCGACCAAAGCTCAGATGTGAACAATCAATATGTCAATTCCATTTTCTCTTTACCCTCTAAGTTCTTCAGGGAACTTACTGTATTTTTCTTCAGTTTCATTGATTTTTCAGTTCTGTTCCTTTAGGAAGTTTTGCAGTTTACCAAAGTCCTTGTTAAATAAATTACAGTCTTGACAAAAATATTGATGGAATAATTTCTGGTCAACCCCTCCCTGAGCAGACTCTGGTATAAACCATTTTGTTCTTGCCTGTGTTTTATTGCCCAATGAATAGATTTGCTTTAGGAAGACACTGACTGTCGCACTTTGATTTGACTTCAAGAATTCTGGGAAGGTTTTCGTTCTGATCTAGGGAGTTTTACAACTCTCTGACTTAATCATGCTTCAGAAAAGGAGCTGTGTGGATTTATTTTGTAAAACATTTTTATGGCTTTCAGGCTGGAGTCAGTGAATAGCTGAAAATCCGAATAATATAACTTATCTTTTATCTTGTTCCATTGGACACATGTTTATTTGAAGATTACCATATGATTAACTGTCCCCAAACTAAGAGTAAGCTTTAATGACAGCCAGGCTGTGGGACAGCATAGTACATCTGGTAACCACTTCTAAGAAAGGGTGTGGAAGACCCCTGCTTTGATTTTTTTTTTCTTTTCCATTTTATTTGTTTATTGTGTGTATCTGGTAAGGGAGCCAGGGTAGGTGCATGCATGCTGTGGTGCACATGTGGAAGTTAGAGGACAACTTCTGGGAACTGGTTCTCTATTTCCACCATGTGGGTCCCAGAGATTGAACTCAGGTCATCAGGTTTGATGGCAGACACCTTTTACCCACTGAGCCCTCTTGCTAAGCCCCATGCTTTGTGTCTTTTTAGATTATCATGGACTATACTTGAGGAAAAGGAGATGGGTTGCTGGGAAATGCTACACTGTCCCCCAGGAGTCTCTGAAAGACTCAGCCTCTCCTTTCCCTTCAGCCCTGGCTCCTTGGAGTTTCATGTGACATATCCCTGGGCTAGTTCAGGCAGAGGCTCCAGCTCTTCTGAGCAGAAACCAGACTGTTTATTTTGCCTGAGATGGGACAGGACTGAGCATTCGAATATGTTTTTAAGATGAGCACGTGGTTTATTGTTTTCCCAGGAGAGGTCACTAAACAAAACAGGTTCTTCTTGTTTTGCTTTATTTGAAATAGGATCGCTATGTAGCTCAGACTGGCCTTGAACTTGAGATTCTCCTGTCTCTACATCTATTGTGCTGGGATTACAGGCTGTTCTACCACACTAGACTTGAAAGCAGCTTCATTTTAAAGCAAGACTGATTTAGATGAGCTATTAGGCAAAGCTTCACCACACAAAATTCTGGGCTCTCCCCTGCCTATGGTGGCATTTTCCTAGCAGAGAAAGACAGTTTCTTGCTGCCTGCAGGTGGGAAGATGAACTATTTCTCATTCCTGTTGGCTTCTGGCATACAGCTCTGTAATTTCTTTCTGGATACGGTTTCTATTTTTAGAGCAGCAGAAAGATTTGATTTCAAAGACAGATAGGAAAACTGCATGTGGGTGAAGCTCTGGGGCAGGAATTCTTTATATGAGGTCCCTGGGCTCTTGCTGGTGGCATAGAGGTCTGTGAACCTTATGACACAGTATACACATATGTATTTGGGAATGAACATTCACAGCTGCCATCACCCTCCCAAGAGAGCTTGTGGTTAAAAAGAAAAAAACAAACCCCACCGAAAATCATTGCTTCAAGGAAGAAGTTTGTTCAAGGAAGATGACTAACGAATCCTGACTGAGCAGATCTAGAATAGATTTGAGAGACCATTGGCGATCCTTGAAACAGGAGCTTCTCCTAGGGTCCTTTTTCAAACTCCTACTTAAGAAGGATAAAGGGTTGGATATTAACAAAAATATTTTTTCTTTAGAAACTTACATGGTGTTTCTTGTGAAGTAAACAAGCTATAATATTCATGTGCAGAAGCTCTGAGTTCGATCCACACGAGTCTCGACAATCAATGGCTAGAGCTGGCTTGTAGACATGCTGGAGAGATGGCTGCTCCTGGTAGCTAGAGCCTGGTTCCTTTCCATTATGACATATCATTAAGGGGCTGGAGAGATGCCTCAGTGGTTAAGGGCACTGCCTATTCTTGCAGAAGACCCAGGTTTAGAGTTAGTAGTTCCTTCCTTCAGTCAAGAATCTTAAACCTAGCAGGCTTATGGCTATCTGGGTTAGTAACTTGCTTTAAATTTATTATAAACCCACATAATGTATTTTGTATATCCATGGGGGGGGCAGACAGACAGATACACACACACACACACACACAAACACACACACACACACAGAGAGAGAGAGAGAGAGAGAGAGAGAGAGAGAGAGAGAGAGAAACATGAACAATAGGAGATCAATACGAATGACCATAACAACAGAAACCTCAGCCTATTTTCCTCATCTGGGAGGAAAATTCCATTCTGAGTCACCAGCAGGCAGCTCTGGGCAGCTCCCACCTCACAAGCCAGGACTCTCTATGCTCCTCCTCCTCTACTGGCTGCCTGGAGCTGCTGGAGGGCACAGGGTGAAGGGCCGGCCTGTCATTCATGCAGAACATATCTTTTAAATTTCTCATCTCCTACATTATCACCCCTCCTCCAAATCCTGTCAATTGTTTTCCAATTCTTTGTCTTTGTGACTCCAAGCATCTTTCAGGCATAACAAAATTGTCCCCATGCTCCACCTTGG
The DNA here is from genome assembly GCF_000622305.1 of Nannospalax galili. Classification (NCBI taxonomy): domain Eukaryota; kingdom Metazoa; phylum Chordata; class Mammalia; order Rodentia; family Spalacidae; genus Nannospalax; species Nannospalax galili. The sequence goes on from NW_008342399.1 coordinate 2,718,204, forward strand.
CATAGGAAATCTGGTTCCAAAGCACTGTCCTCTGACTCAGCCACTAGGGCCATGGACTAGAGCCAATAGAACACACAAAAATGTGAAGGTGTGCCTCCCTCGGCCTCACTCAAACAAGTCCCAGTTGCTCCACAGCTCCTGCTCCACTTGCTTTAGATGGTAGACTCTGCTGGGGAGATGTAAGTTTTGAATTCTGAAGTGAAATTGAGCCACACTCCTCAAATGGCTTTGTCCACCTGGAATGCATGTTTCAGGAAACAATACAGTACATAAGCAGTCATGAAAGTTTAACTCATGGTGGGCCAGAATTAGAGTGTTCTTCCAAGTACATGATTTCAGCTCTACTAAAAAGAAGGATGTTTGATGTTTATTATGTGGCCTGAATGCAAACAAGAACACATCTCCTGGAGCCCCCTGTCTGTGGGAAAGAAGTTCCCACTGGAAGTGGGTGGGTAAGAGTCAGGGGTATGGAAAGGACCACAAATCAGGGGTTGTCAAGAAAATTGCTCCTGAGCACTTATAACCCACTCATTCTCCATCCTAAGTAACAGGAGCTAGTGGCCTAAAGCCACGGGAAATGGGGTGAGGAAGAAGGACATCGTTCGCATCCTCTTTCTTTTCCCTGTGGTCTTTCTATCAGCCATCTCAAGAACAGAACATGAAGCATTTCACATGTTGAGAGATGATCCTGCTTTCTAATATTTCTGACAGGTGTCCTGCATGTCCTTCTGGAGTGGCAATCTGTCCCTTTCTTCTGTTATGCAAATGGGTCACCCTATTTTAGTTGTCAGGGAGAGGATCAGAGATGAAAGATGGCCCTCCTGAACAAGCTCTGTCACTGCTGTATTGAAAAGACTGGAGCATCTCAAAGGGACAGCCAGGCTGCACCACCTGCTTTTCTGTGCCCTCTTCAGTGCTTGCATTCCTCCCTGCAAGAGTCCTCCTGCCTCTGTTGCTGAGGCGGACATAGTGTTCGTTTGTATTTCTGAGCTCTCTGGCTTTTGATAGGTGACCTTCCCTAGATCAAAAGCACTTGAGAAAGTTAGACTGTCACAAGGAGAAGATGGGTGGCATGAGGACAGGCATCAGTACAGTGTTTTATTCCCCTCAGCATCTGTACTGGGTTCTTTCAAAGAAGATATCAGAGGCCAAGTTTGTGGCTCAATGGTAGAGCCCCTGCTTAGTGCCAAGGAAGTCCTTAGCACCAAAACCAACAAAAAGACACCGATTTTAATTGCATACAATTAGTATTTTTTTGAGAGCTAAACCACTGAAGAATAAAGCAGGATGTTTTTTAAGACTTGGGAGAAAGATGTATGCTGGATCACCAGGACATGGAGTTAATTATGTCTCTTGTACAAACCTGTTGATATTCTTCTCATATTAAAACCGCACTCTCTTCTGCTGCTACATTGGTGATGTTAACCCACTGTGACCCCTGAGAATGGAGGGGAGCAGAGCTCCATTGGAGGAGAGTAATACAGATACAGAACAAACAGCGATGGAACCACAAATAACGGGAAAATGTGGCATGGAGGGAGGGGAGGTTGTTGAGGAGGCAAAAAGACTCATCACTGTCTTCAGGAAGGAGTCCATCCTTGAATCAGCATCTAACTGAAGAATCTCAGAGTTAGGAGAGCCTTGGCAGTTCTTAGTCCCTTGCCTCTCTCTCTCCTCCTCCTCCCTTACAGTCTTTCATCTTCCCCATTCTGCTTGGCAACCTCAGGCTGAGGAAGCTCTAGCTGTTAGGAAGGCCTTGTTAGTGAGGGGACATTGCTCCCGCTAGCTACCACCCTTTGGGACAGGTCTCCAGGTTTTGAGGAGACAGGGGAATTATTCATCACTGGCAGCCTGTGAGGACTAAACATCAGGCCAGACCAGAATGAATGGCTTTGCTTCCCTCTCTGGCTCCCTGGAGAATGTACACATTCCTTGTCCCTAAACCCCAATACACTGGCATCCCCAGTGGGTTTCTCACCTAGAGCCAGCATTAACATCATCTATGCCCTCGTTACCAGTGTGCGCTATGGCCCAGCCACTCAATATCATCTAAAAGCTTACAAGCAGAGAAGAACCCAGAGCCCTGCCTGAACTCTTCTGGCTCACAATCTGCATTACATTTTTTTTATTAGCGTATATTAATGGTATGAAAAATGGATTTCATTGTAATTTTTTTCATACAGAATCTCATATAGCCCAGGTGGCTTCCAACTTGCTATATAGCCAAGACTGGCCTTGAACCTCTCATCCTCCTACTTCCACCTACCCAGTACTAGAATTACGGGCACGCACCATCATCTTTGCTTTAATTAATTAATAAATTTTTACGCAGTGCTGGGGACTGAACTTAGGGCTTCATGCATGCTAGGGATGCACTCTACCAACTGAGTTTCATCCTCATGCAGTTTTCATCCTCAGCAGAAACTGCATTTTTTACAAGATGGGTTTAACAGATGGTTTCTGTGCATATTTTTGTATACACATCCTCACTTGCTCATGTGGTTTGTAAAGAACGTTGACTGGTTGGTACACTGTGATTCCTGGTGCTTGACTTGGGGTCTCAGGACATTAATATACAGTCATTGCTGGGGACTAGTGAACCCATCCAGACATCGGCTTTCCATAGTGACAGGAGTGTTTTCAAGGAAGAAAGACAAGAAAGACAGATGAATGAATACTTCGAGGACTTTCTCTAGAGATGACATAAGGAAGGAGTCCTGAGATACCACCCCCGACCCCCAGTGGGAGACAAGAGCTCTAGGAAGCCTCCCAGATACAGGCCCTCAGGGCTACTTGTTGGGAAGAAGTCCAGCTCCCGGACTAAGAAAATTGCCAGATTCTGCTCCCTTTGTATAGCTCCCCAGGGTATATTGCTCTTAGTTTCTCAGTTTCAGAAAAGATTAGCAACATTAAAACCCCTTTAGATGTCTTCTTCTCAAAGATAGCAGGTCATCAGAAAAATAGCAAGTCCACCTATCACTCAGAGGCAAGGTAACATAGAAAGAGGATCCTTGGAGGTAGAAGAGAAAGGGTCAGTGAAATGGAAGGCAAAAGATGATTCATGCAACTAAGGAAAAAGATGGGGGCCTGGCGGTGGCCACAGATGACCACTGCCTGAGGGTTTAAGTGACACACAGGGTTGATTTCCATGCCCCCCAAGTCTAGTGAGCTATGGTTAAACACATCATCCAGTCATGGAAGGCAGTACAATGTGGCTGTGGGGAACATGGCACTTACAAGCCATGTGGTCTTGGTAAAACCTCTTAGTCTTCATTATCTCGTTTTTCCCATATGAGAAATGGAGATCAAACATTGACTTGGGACCATTGAGAACATATTTGCAGTGGATGCAGTGTCCTCTTCCCAGCATCCATTCTGGCCTAACTCTTCAAGACCCAATATCATTGATAATAACTCTATCTTTTCTGTAGTGATGTGCCAATTGGCAGGCTGAGCCAATGTGGGTCTCTACTAATGGACATAACTGTGGAAGGAAGCCTGCAGTCCATATTTTATACCTTTCTTCTACTGTCACCCGTGAAGAGCAGGATGGAACCAGAGGAACCTGGGACTCAGCTAGTGCTGATCCTCTGCATGAGTCAGTCCTGGAGGCTGCCTGCTCTCCGGACGCCAGGGATCTAATTAGTCATGTGATGAGATATAGTTCCTCATTGTTGAACTCCATTTGGACAGGGTTTTAAGATACTTACAGCTGAAACTACCCACACTGATACAAACCTGTACATAAAGCACTCATATAGTATCCAGCACATACTATGCTCTTGGAAATCATTAACTGTTATTATACACAGAATATACTACACATACATACCTAGGCTGCAAGCAGATGTGTCTCATTTAACTGTAACCAAGCAACAAGAAAACCTCTTTTCTCTTTTTCTTTCACCCCCAGCCCCCATTTCATTTATAAGGAAAAATACTAATAAAACCAGCTGTTGTTTATTAAAAGATTTGGTAAACTCTCCATCAGCAACAATTCCCAGGCTGTGGCCTAGCTCAGGATACCTTCCGGCTTCCTCTTCTCTCCTGACCTTGATACCTATACAGTAGGGAGAATAGCAGCATACCAGCCTGAGGACAGAAGGCTGACTGCATGGCATCTCTTTCACTTGTTTCTCTTCATTTTCAGAAGTTTCAAAAACACAGAAAAAATAAAGAACAGTATAATAAGCTCTTGTGTTCCCTTGTATTTATTTCATTCTTTAAAAATAAAAAGGGAAAAAGAAGACTAATCCTTTTTCTCCAGAGACCACTTTCAACCTTGGTTTCATTCACATTTTTATAGCTACTTTTTATTCATAAATCCATGAACAGAATATCATATTTTATCTGTGTTTTAAAATTTTGCATACTAGCTGAGCGTGGTAGCACACGCCTTTAATCCCAGCACTCAGGAGGCAGCGGCAGGTGGATCTCTGTGAGTTCAAGGCCAGCCTGGTCTCCATAGCGAATCCAGGCCAGCTGGGGCTACAGGGAGACCCTGTCTCAAATGAGGACAGAAGAGGGCATTGGATCCCCTGGAATTGGAGTCACAGACAATTGTTAGCTGACATGTGGGTGGGATTTGAATGTGGGTCTTCTGCAAGAGCAGCCAGTGCTCTTAACGCTGAGGCCTCTCTATAGCTTCAAGAGACTGGTCATTTTGAACCCACAAAAGGGCTCTCCAGCAAGCAGCCTCCATTTCTTTGTGCCTTCCAGCCCAGTTGGAGAGGTGATCACACTACTTGTTCAGTCAGGGAAGTGTTCATGCACTGTGGTCACCCTTGTCCATTCTCTCTCTCAACTCATTTTGCTTGTTCTGTAGGCTGCTAATTACATTACTTCCCTTTCTTGGTCTCCAGCTACAGGACAGGTTTATATACATCATGGGCCCCTGTCTTCACTGCCTGTGGGTGCTAATTCCTGTTTCAACCCCCTCCCCCCCAGAGGAATTCCAAACCGCCATTGGGGGATAGGGTGACTAACATCAATACGGCTGCTTTGTGTTGACCAGGGATGATAAAAAGGGTCGGCAGTCAGGATAACCTTCTGGAGGGTCCATCTAGGGGTCCATGATAGAAATTGGGAGTTATAGGTAGGGTTGGTGGTACATGCCTGTTGTCCCAGCACTTGGGAGGCAGAAGCAAGCAGATTTCTGTGATTTCAAGGCCAGCCTGGTCTACATAGTGGAATCCAGGCCAGCTGGGGCTACAGGGAGACCCTGTCTCAAATTGAAATAAAATAAAATAAAATAAAATAAAATAAAATTGCATACTTGGTAGGTTCTGTTCTACAGAATGCTCTTTTCCTTGGACTTAAATTTATTCATGTTGATGCATATGCATCTAGTTCATTATTTTTCCTCAGTGTAGGGTTTCAACATAAATGTGTAAGAGATTTCACTCACCCATTGCCTTGTTAGTGGACACTTGATTGCTTTCAACATTTTTTTTTTTTGGTCTATCATAAATGGGGCAACAAGTAACTTCCTTGCATTTGAGCCATCTTTGATCTTCTTCACCCTGAAATCTTAGCTTGAGCCTTATGCATAAAATATTGAACATATCAACACATAATTATCAAACCTAGTTGGTAGTAGAGTAAAAAATTGAAGCAGAGAATCTTAATTAACATCCCAAGATTTGCAAGGGGACATGGTCTATAGCATAAAGAGTTGTCAGTGCAGTTAGGAGTCAATGTATTTACCCAAGAGGACATGGCTAATAATGCAAGGCAGATGGTGATAAGTATATAATTAGAAGTACAGTCAGTGCTGTTAGAATTTACAAGACATGCATTGCAGTAAGTGATCAGGGTCTGGATCTTGGTAACTAAGCAGAACGTCAGAAGGCAAAAGAGGGGAAGATAGTCAAGACATGGGTAATGACCTGAACAAAAGGGAAAGGGCTGTGAGGGCTGGGCTTTAGAGAAAGGAGGATACCAGGGCTCCACATTGCTCCTTCTGCTCCAGGAGGAGTTACAAAACACAGCTTGGTCAGATTGTAGAGCAAGGACTAAGCTCTATAGGTCAGCCGGGAATACTGGAATTTTTAAGATGTGCACTTGGGTGCACATCTCCTTTATTCCCCAGGGAGTCATGTGTACAAGGCTTTGGCTTGAGGGGGTCAACTTGCTCATTTCTTTTTAGTCACTATACTTGGATCCTCTGCCCCACTATCCTTAGGGTTAGTAGCTGATGCTAAGCTTTTGGTTTTGGCTTGGAAGTGGAAGAGGCAGAGGCCGTTTACAGGTCTAGTTCCTAGCTCCGATTCCAGTCCAGTCCCCTAGTTAACGCTGTAGAACAGAAGACAGCTGGCAGAGAGGGTTAGGGTGGAAGATAGGGGAGATTGACCTGTAAGAGTAGGTTTGGGGTCAGACTGTGATAAACATGAACGACAGGCTGAAGATCAAGGACAACTAGGTGCTACTGAAGAGTTTTGAACAAGAGGTTATGTGTGGCACCAAGGGTTGTTCTATGGCCTCCAGTCTGAATTAGAAGGGAACAACTTAGAAGGGAACAAGTTTAGAAGGATGGAAGAAATCTAATGTGTAATCAATTAAAATTCCACTTCTGAATGAAGTGATGGAAAGTTTACAAAGGAAAAAAAAGAAAAGCAATGAGAATTTTCCAGAATTGTTGAATAATAAATTTAGAAGAAGGTTAAAAGAAATATGGTTTCAACATTTTTGTTTAAGTAACAAAAAGAAAAATAAAGAAGGATGCCTGGGTTTTGTTGCTATTAAGTATGAGCCACTTAAATTTCATTCTCTCTCCATTGGGCTGTGAGAAATGCAAGTCTGGGGTAGGTAGGAGAACTAGAATAATGCTGACAGGGAAGTGTCTGCCATTTTACATATTCCACCCAAGAATGACTTCCCTTAAGTGCTGACTGTGTCTGTGAGGTGCCTCTCAATGCTGTTAATGTAGACTGAATCATATAATCCTCACAGCAAGCAACGAGGCGATTATTGTTATTTCCCCTTTGGTAGATGCAGAAACTGAGGCTCACAGACTTTTCATGCTTGACTCGGGTCACAGAGCCTGAAAGTGGTAAATCAGAGATAAGCACCCAGGTAGCCTGGCCTAAAAACAGCTCCTAATTATACTCTTTGGTTTCATTCTCAGGCAGCTTGTGAATTACACATAACATTTATAACTGCTGATCAAAAAAAAAAAAAAAAAAAAATCACTGCTTCCCTGAATGGCATGACGAAGCAGAAAGGCCAGAACTGCAAATATTTTAAAGATGACCAAAAGAAAACGGTCTCTTCTTTTTTCTTTCTCTTCCTTCTCCACCCTCCTCCTCGCCCCCTTCTTCTTTAATTTGTATTTTTTTTAGTTATTTATTTTGAGACAGAGTCACATGAAGCCCAGTCTGATCTCAAACTTGCTATGTAGTCAAGGATGAACTCTTGAACTCTTCCTGACTTAGCCTCTCAGCCCCTCTTCTTTTGATCAAGGTAGGTGATAAACAGTTAAAAGAAATCATGCACTATAATTTCTTTCTCTCCAAAAGTCATTAGAAACCCTTGTTCTCTGTGCAAACCTGGGATAGGTAAAATGGTACTATGTAATAGTTTCCTCCCTGTTAAAACATTCCATCCAGTGGGGCTGGAGAGATGGCTCGGCGATTAAGAGCACTGACTGCTCTTGCAGAGGACCTGAATTCGATTCCCAGCACCCACCTGGCAGCTACCAACAGTTCTTAACTCCAATTCCAGGGGAATCCGAAGCTCTCTTCTGACCTCTGCAGCATTGCACGACATGGGTGCACTCACATACATGTAGGCAATACCCTCATACACATAAAATAAAAATAATAAATAAAATATTAAAAAAATTCCACCCAGGAAGGAAGCTCATTAAGACACAGGAAATTCTAAAGTGGGTTCATTAAGACTAATTAAGAAGTAAACAACTCAGAAGTCTCAGGACTTCTCCTGAAAGGTCTCTCCTTTCCATTACATACACAGTAAAGATAGTTGAGGGGAGGAGGCTGTGATTTGTCCAGCTGCCTACAAGTTATGCAGCATTAGAGAGTTCCAGTTTTCATAAGTCAGCACTCATGCTGGGGTGGGCTTTAGTTGACTCATTTGCCTTTGAGTCATCCATACTCACATAAATAATCCCTCACCCATATTCTTGTAAGCAACCCCAGTGAACTCATTGGTTCACCAAGTTGGGCTTCAGTGGTACCGTTACTTTGGTCTGTTGCTGGCTCCCTATCTGGGGTGACTAGATAATATTTGTTCTTGTCTCCCTAGGAATGATCACACAGCAGATGGCCCTTTAGACTATACCCCATCTACCTGCATTTTTCTACTAAGATTTTCTTATGTTCCTATCAGCTTTATAAAGCTGTATGGGCTTGGTACTTCCTGGCATCTTTTTAGGGATGTAATATGATGCTTTATAGAATAAAGCATCTTTATAGAATAAAGAGTAAACAAATAACTAGCTGTGTGATATCTCAAATCACAGAAGTTTCAGAGAAAGCTTCCTGTTGTTGATGGAATCCTATTTTGAAGCATAAATGAAGAAGCTGTGGTTAGATGGAGAAAGGCTTCAGGGCAGAGCGCGGCCTGTTTGGGGAGCTGTCACCAAATAGTGTGCAGCAAAGCAGGATGTGAAAGTGAAGAGGCACCCAGGGGCCACAAAGCAAAAGCTTCCTGTACCACAAGAGGGAGTTTGTTCTTGATCCTGAGGGCATTGGAGAGTGGCTGAGGAACAGGAGTTCCTATTGGGAAACACTTGAGTGTCTCTCCCTGTCCACAGCCTCCAACACAGTGCAAGTTTATCCAGTGTCCTGAATCACCACTGAGAAGTTCTGGGGAACTCCAGAGGCTTCTCTAGAGTCCAAAACCAGGTTTATTTCATAATAGTGAGACCAGAAGCTAGTGAAGAACCCAGACAGAATCCCAGCTCCATAAAAATATTTAATATATTTTGGCTTGGGGTTAGGACAAACATTTCCAATAATTTCTGAAATAACATTAACATTGAGAATAATGCCATTCTGTATTCGGTGTTCGTGTGAAACAGTGTTCTCAGCATTGACATTGATAAAATCAAGACATTGATCAACTCTGCAAAGCATTGAAGATGCTCTACATACTAAAGTATCAAAAATTCAGCCAAGATTTAATTCTTTATGTTAAAATAAACAAGCACATCCATGTCATTAATATGTAAATTTACTTTCATCTTTAACAGAAAAAAATCTTGATTGCTGAGATTTATGCAATGATAGAAACTGAGGTAACAGCCATCTAACGGATGCATGCCAGCCATTGAAGAGACAAAGATAAACAAAGTAAATTCAAGACCTTTCTTAAAAACCCAGATGAGCCAACATGATAAATAGGCATGATGGCTCCAACTAAGTGTAAGGTGAGGGGCTGCAGGGAAGAGGGGGACTCATTTGGCCCACCCAGAGATGCAGAAAATTGACCAGTGTAAAGACCTAGCAGGCCTCACCTGTGAAACATGAATAAAAATTCCTAGGGGATGTGGGGAGCAGAAACGAAGACTATTCCAGGCACAGGTATTTATGAAATAGTGCTCTCCTTTTGTGGAACTACACAGAGCTTGATGGAGAGGAAGGGAAAAAAGTACAGGTGAGAAATAGGAGCCGAGTCTCCAGGCTTTTGATGGGGGCAGGGGCTGGGAAAATATGTTGTGTGTGTTCTTTGAGAAAGGAAAACAATGGAATAAATGGCATCTTTTCCTGTCTGTAAACTGAGGAATAACATACAATGTTAACATATGCACATCTAAGATTAGGGAGACGGCTATCCTAGACACTACTTTAGTTTTCTAAACAAGGACAGTTCCAGATCATGCAGGACAGGTTGGTCATCTTACACAAAGTGTGCCCCCCCCCTTTCTAGGGGCATATACATTATGTAGTCCCCGCCTAGATCAAGTCCCAGGAAGTTCCCTTGTGTCTGTTACCAGCCAACAGTCCTTTCGTAAAGTAACCACTTGTTATGCTTGGATAAGAAATGTTCCTCTTGAAGATCATTTACTTAATTGAAGTATGGGTCTCCTACTGATGGTGCTATTTTGAGAGGTTCTGGGAACTTTTAGGAGCTGGGGCCTCGCTGGGCAAGTAAGTGATCACTGGAGGCCTGCCCTTATAGACTGTATCTTGTCCCAGGCCCCCCCCTCTCTGCTTCCTGTCTCCCATGAGCTATGTAGTATCAGTCATGTATGCCACCAAGAGGTTCTACCTTACCACGGACCCAGAGCCAGTAGAACCAAGGACAGTGGACAGAAACCTGAAACCTGAGCTAAAATACATCTTTCTTCCTTTTAAGTTGGTCTGTCAGGTAATTTGTCACAGCAATGAAAAGTCTAAGCTACAACTATTCTAAAATGTATTACCATATACTAGTTTTGCTATTTTGAACTTTCTATAAATAGAATTATGAAATATGACTTTTATTTACTTATATATTTTTTACTTTATGTGTATGAGTATATGTGTGTAAGTGTATCCATGTCATGCAATGCCCACGGAAGACAGAAGAGGGCATCAGATTCACTGGAACTGGAGTTAGAGATAGTTGTTGGATACTAGAGCTCTTAACTGATGAGTCTTTCCAGCCCAGGAAATATGTATTGAGTTTAGCTTTTTTCACTCAGTTTTGTGTCTTTGAGATATTGCTGTAATTTTTTCCTGTTTCTCAGATTGTACCATTTTATATTTCCAACAGCAATTACAAGATTTCGTTTTGTTGGCAGAGCTGGGGATTTAATCTAAGGCCTCAGATTTGCTAAGCAAAGTGTTCCTGTGTCCCCATTCTCTGTCTTACATTTTTGCCATTCTTTCCCATGTGAAGTCGTATCTGATTATTTTAATTTGCATTTACCTAATGACTAATGATCTTGAGAGTCTTTGTTGCCCATTCATATATCTTTTGCTAATTGTAGTCCATGCTTTCTGTCCACTTAAAACACTGAGTTGGGGGGCTGGAGATGGCTCAGCAGTTAAGAACACTGGCTGTTCTTGCAGAAGACCCGGGTTCGAATCCCAGCACCCACAAGGCAGCTAACAACTGTCCGTAACTCCAGTTCCAGGTGATCCGATAGCCTCTTCTGTCCTCCACAGGCATCGCATGACACAGGGGCACTTACTTATATGCAGGCAATACACGCATACACATAAAATAAAAATAAAAAATAAATGAAATAAAACACTGAATTGATTGCTTTTTATTGTTATTAAGGAGTTATTTTTAGGTCCTTGAAACAGACCTTTGTCAGACATATAGATATAAATATCTTCTCTCAATTTGTTTCTTGCCTTTTTGTTTTCTTTTAAATTAAAAAAAATTTAAAGAAGATTTCATGTATATAAGTGTTTTGCCTGCAGGTATGTAAGTGCACCACATGCATATGTATGCAGTGCCTGTGGAGGACAGAAGAGAGCCCTGAAGTTGGATGTCTTAGAACTGGTTACAGACAGTTGTTAGCCACCATATGGGACCCAAACTCAGGTCCTCTACAATAGCAGTAAGTGGTCTAGCTGCTAAACCATCTCTCTAGCCCCTTCTTTTCTTTTTTTTTTTTTTTAAAAAAAGGTTTATGGGACTGGAGAGATGGCTCAGCTGTTAAGAGAACTGATTGCTCTTCAGAAGACCTGGGTTTGGTTTTCAATACCCACATGATGGCTAACAACTATCTGTAACTCCAAGCCTCAGTGGGCATTGCACGCACCCAGTGCCAGCCTGGTCTACATAGTAAGTTCCAGGCCAGTTGGGGTTACAGGGAAACCTTGTCTCAAACAAAATATCACCAAAATAATCAGCTGTTAAGAGAACTGATTGCTCTTCAGAAGACCTGGGTTTGGTTTTCAATACCCACATGATGGCTAACAACTATCTGTAACTCCAAGCCTCAGTGGGCATTGCACGCACCCAGTGCCAGCCTGGTCTACATAGTAAGTTCCAGGCCAGTTGGGGTTACAGGGAAACCTTGTCTCAAACAAAATATCACCAAAATAATAATAATAATAATAATAATAACAACAATAATAATAATAAATAAGTAAATTGCTTGTGTGTGTGTATATGTGTGTGTGTGTGTGTGTGTGTGTGTGTGTGTCTGTATGTGTGTGTGTATAAGCCATGTGTGGCTTTTGCCCATGGAGGCCAAAAGAGGGTGTCGAATCCTGTGGAGCTAGAGCTGTTGTGAGCTCCCTGATGTGAGTACTGGGGACTGAACTCAGGTCCTCTGTAAGAGAAGCACACACTCTTAACTACTTGAGTTATCTCCCCAGCCCCAACATTTTCTTTTTTTTTTTTTTAAGTATTTTATTTATTTTTATTTTAGTTTATGTATTTAAGTGCACGCATGTCATGCAATGCCTGTGGAGATCAGAAGAGGGCATTGGAGCCCCTGGAGCTAGAGTTATGGACAGTTAGCTATCATGTGGGTGCTGGGAACTGAAACTGACCTGGGTCCTCTGCAAGAGCAGGCAGTGCTCTTAACTGCTGGGCCATTTCTGTAGGACATTTTCTTTATAGTATTTTTTTTTGAAAAGCAAAAGGCAGAGTTTTAATTTAGACGTATAATTTATCAGTTTTTCCCTACTATTATTTTTGAGCCTTCTGTGAAATGATTGCTTAACATGTAGATATGGAAATACTCACTTTCTTCTAGAAGCTTTATGTTTTCTCTCTTTCATTTGTTTACGTCATCTATTTTAAATGAATTTTTATTATGATTTTCAATTGAGATTGAGATTCATTTTTTTCCTACTAGGGAGTGTTGTTTCTTCACAAATTGTGTACAATTGAATACCCTGGAGCTTTCATCAAAAACTCAGTTGATTATACTTGTGTGGATCTATTTATAGATGCTAATGGGTTAACAGTCTTTATGCCAATACCACAGCCAATTGGTTATTATGATTTTATAATAACTTTAAAAATCAGGCAATATAAATCTTTGACTTTTTTTTTCAAAATTGTTTAGGCTATTTTATATTTTATACATGAGTAAGTAAAATTAAAAATTTTAGCAATTTCTTTTAAAAAACTCTGCTGGAGTTTTTATTGGAATTGCAATTCATCTGTAGATTAATTTTGGAAAAAAATAACATCCTAAAAATAAGTATGAGTCTTCCAATCCATGAATTTAGTATATCTTCATAGGTGAAGATTTTCAGTTTCAGAGAAACTGATAGAATAATCAGGGAAAAGAATCATTAAGGAAGTAGAAGTTTGAACTGTACAATTAGAAAGTGTCCCTTAATTGAACAGAGCACCAAAACAGTTTCAGAAAGTATTCTCATCTTGTGCCTGTGGATCATTTACCAAATACCTTGTCAGGTTATAGGAAAGAGAGACATCACTAGAGAGCCTACAGACACTAAAACAAAGTGAGAGTATATTTTGAACAAATTTGTGCTAAGATTTTGTTATTTTTATAAATGTGTGGTGCTGGGGATTGAACCCAATGTCTTGCACATGCTAGGAAAGTGTTCTGTCATTGGGATGCTCCTCTAACCCCTGGAAGACTGAATTTTAAATAAAGAGCAGCATGAGCAAATTCTTATTTCAGAAAAACTACTCTGGATACAGTTTGGAAAACGAATTGGATGAGTACAACACTGATCAATGAAGGCATTAGGAACATGCTGCAATAATTTAGACAAATGTAAGGACGACATAGACAACAAAATGGTGATAAAGAGATTGAAAAAAGAATTAAATGAAAGATTGTGAAAGAAAAATGAGCAAAGGCTCAATAATTAAGTGATATTACAAAGCACTGATTCAAAAGTAGCTATTGAATGTCATGCCCTGGTTATAATAGTAACATAGATATGGCCCCTGTTTTAGTATTCCCGCTTCTCTGTGATTAATATTAGAGGCAGAAGCTGTATCCAAGAGACTTAACTGTAGTTCTAGATACGACATAGTTACCAGTAGTGACCTCTGTTACATGACTTGCTTTAACTGGTGCATCTGATATCAGTACAAAATATTCTCATATCTGCCTTTTTGAGCCACTGTGACAGCAAGGTTCTTCCAGGCAGCAATTATTGTTTAAAAATTTTTAAGATTAAGCTGAACCTTCATAAATTTTCTTGGTTTGGCTCAAAGTTATAGACACTACAAGATGGCTACTCAAAAAATCAATATACTTTCCTTTTAAAGTGGAGCTGGGCTCTTTGTCATAGTGTCATCTGCAGTCTGTTGGACATTAGCACCTTCTGCCTGAGATAGGGCAGGCTAAGGTTTGGCAAAAACAGCTTTCTCAAGGCACTTTAATCACTTTGTCAAAAACAAAATATATGTGAGCCTGACACTCTGAATTCATCTGGTTTGCTTTTAATTCTTCCTCTATAACTGTAGAATTTTGAATCTGGAACATTTTGGAAAGAAAGAAATCAAAACTCAGAGAAATAGAGGAATTTGCAGTCACCTCACTACTTTTACATAAACCAGGGCTGGAGTGCTCTTACGTCTTGTATCAGTACATCATATCATAGCATTGAGAGCTCTTGCCTGCTTTATATTTTGGAAAAAAAAATAACTTGAGTTTTTGCTCCAAAGGACCATTTTTGGTCCAATGTACCCCTTTTCTTCATATCTTATGTCAGCTTTTACCATGATTTCTGGCTGAAGGAAAGGTTTAACTTGAGGTACATAAAGCAGAAGAAGGTACTATTTGGGAATAACTTCAAGGTTCCAGGGAAAAACTTTTCCATCTACTTTTAGATACCTAAAGTTTCTAAGATAAACTTTTTCATTTACAAGGAAAGATGAGGCCCACCAAGAGGAATAAGATAACTTCAGCTGATGCTGAGTAGCAAAAAATTGACCTTGAATCTCTCTGGAGAGGGTGTTTTGATGGTCAGAAGGGAATGCAGTAGACTAAGGCACCTGAAGCCTTTAGAAGGAATTGGAGAAATTCACGATCTAGAAGAAAGGAAAAGAGTTAAGTATGTGCTTTGGGGTGGGGAAGTGTGGGATGGAAGTAGGAGTTTCCCATGACAAAATGTTTCTGTGATGTCAACACTTCATCACTGGGTGATCCTAACTTGATCTTGCCTATCAATCTGAGGTGCCTGTAAGCATACAGTTGTATCCTGGGTGTCAGCAAATAAGAAATGCAGGGGAAGGGAATGCCGTTAAGCGGGTGAGCATCCATCCAACTGTGTTCCCAAGAATTCTAAGACCAAGAGCAACCAAGTCTTGTTATAGGTTTTGTTATGGAGGTTGTTGCAATAACTCTCTGTAGAAGGACTGTAGGGCAGTAAAGCTATTTCACACAATCCTACAGTAGTAGACGCAGATTGTTAAACATTTGTCCAAACCCACATTTGTACAACACCAGCCGTGAAACCTAGTATTAACTATGGACTGCAAGTGGAGTGGGGGTGTCGATTAAGGAAAGGCAATGCATGTGTGGAAGAGGAGTTATGGTAAATCTGTGAACTAAAGTTTCCTATTCATCTAAAAGGTGTTCTAAAATAGTCTACTAAAAAAACCTAATATTGTGTATGTGGTGCCTTGAAGACTGGTTGCTAGGAGTGCCCTTAGGAGGTTGAAGACAAGGTAGCCCATGGGAAGTCTCAAAGGCTCAGCGGGAAGCCTGGGCTCTGACCCAGGCTCCATCAGTAACTGAGGGCCTTGACTGCAGCTCCTCGTCTGTAAATGGGAGGACTGGCTGCATTCAGAAGGAAGATTTTATTGTCTTCAAAGACGATTCTGTCTTCTTAAGAGAATCACTGTGTTTTGTACTAAAGGGATTGATAGGCACATGGAAGGGATCCTGTTTCCTCCACTGAGACCCTCAGGGAGTCATGGTCCAGAAGTGCCTACTGCATCCAGCCAAGGTCAGCCTGGATCTGAGGTACTTCTGAGTTCAGTGGCCTTCAGAGTAAGTGATGCTCACTGGGGAATGAAACCCAATTCCGCCCCTCACCCAAAATAAGCACTTCTTCCTTCCTGAACAGTCAGTTCATCACTGAGTTCTAGAATCTGAGAGGGGGTGGGGACATTTAGGCCCCAAAGGTGGTTTCACCTCAGGTCTGTTTGGTTGTTCCTCCTCCTGTCCTTTCTCATTATGTCTACCCAGAGGCTGACCTGGGCTAGGATGAGTTTCTGAGATATTTGCCTTCTTTTTGAAGTTCCCAGCAGACAAGGATTCTACCCAAAGCAGAATGTTCTTTTTAACCTCAGCCTTGGGTCTCAGTCTCTCACCTTCTGCTCTGGCTTGTCCCCAGTTACTTGTCAGATTGCAGGGCCTAACACTCTTCAAGAGAATGCAGAAGGCAGCCTGGGTTATGATTTCCAGATCAGGCCTTTCATTTTCCCTTTAAATTCTGGGAAATGTTTTGTTGGTCTCCTGTACCAGACCCATTTGGCATTTGGTAGAGGAATTAAAAAACCTTGGCAGCCATTCAGCCTTTAATCAGCAAAATCATCTGATAGAATCAAGCAAGTTTTCAAGGTTTCCCTCTTTTGTGGCAAAACATCAAACCAGGTTTTCCATTCTGGACTTAGACTTGCACGCTGAATGCTCTGAGTCACTGCTTACAAGAGGACAAGCCCATCTACTTGGGGACCCGTGTCATTGCAGGAGTGATTTATTTCCCTTTAAACCAACTGCCCACATCTTTCTTTCCTTCTATTTTCACAGCTTTGTCCCCTCTTCAAAGTTTAGCAGTCTTTTCATCTTTTGTATCCTGCTAAAGTACTTACTTAAAGGCTAATTCTGAGATAATGAGGTGACTGGTGTCAATCAAGGAGTTAAAGTCAGAACAGCATATTACAAGAACTTCTCACCCAGCTCCCCGCCTGCCCCCAACCCCCAAGGGCATTAGCAGGGTGGATATGAGTCTAGTCACTGGGTCTTTACAGAAAGGACAAACAAGCTCCTTTCTTTCCACCTGGCTCCGTGTGCCCAGGATCTTTCTAGAGGTCTGTGGCTTTGTTGGGTAGATGTTGAAAAGGATCTAGTGAAAGGAAAAGAACAAGTCCTCTATCCAACTTAGGGGAGAGATTGCTGTGTACATTAAAACAAAAAGAGAAACACACGCATATGGTAGTCTTTCAGGCTGCAGGCTGGGCCTCGTCCTTGATCTCAGTTCCTGGCCTATGCTGGCAGCAGCTGCTTTCCTAGGCTCAGTGGAGAGTGGCAGGAGTTGGTGGGGCAGATCTAAGGCACTAGGTGAATCAGTGAAGGGGGCACACCATCTGCTTGGTCACGTTCTTCTCTGGTCTATTCCATGTCATGGGAAACACAAAATCTCTAGCATAAAATTCATTTTAAAAGGGGCCCATTAAGTAGAGATGAATTACCAGAGCTATGAGGTGCACGTGTGTGTGTGTGT
>NW_008342399.1:2736183-2740334 GCF_000622305.1 Nannospalax galili
AACATTTGTGGCTTTTCTTTGAGGTTGATGGAATATATGAAAACATTCTCTTGTTCATTCTCACACACTGACAAGCCCATGGATACTCACTCACATACACATTTGCTGCAGAGAAAACTACTTTTTGACATATAGCAAATAGGGCTTTTCAGAATCAAGTTCAATACCTATTTCCCTTAAAATACAGGCGTGAAGGCAGCGCAGAGGTGCTTATGACAGCTTCCTTCTCGCGGGCTTCTCCTCTCCTAATGTCCCCTCCAAGGAGCCATGAAAGAGAGGAGGACTGAACTGAATGAGAGTTCATCCTGGAGTCAGGGGCTCCACCTTACCATCCTAGGCCCATGGTGGCTCATGGAGGGATAGCTGGGACTGGTTTACTTCCCAGAAGAAAGTCCTTTCTTGGCCCAGGCAAGGCAACATGATGGCATCTTTGAAAATGATCTTCTATATTACCAGCCTCCCACCTTGGCCTCTGCATGGCATTTGGAACCTTCTCTCCATGTCCTCAGTCAGCAAAATGATGCTTAGGAAACCAATAATTTCTAACCTAGAATGAATTTAAGTGAATGTTTTATCTCTTCTAGGGTATTAACATGTAAGCCTTAACCCTGATTTCTAAGTAAAAACCATTTCAACTTACAAAGGAATAGCATATATTAACCCACAGATAGGAGAGAAACTTCAGGAGCAGGAGTATCTTTTTGGACTTTGGAGTTTTATTCCAACCACCATCTTGCTCAGAGGAGGAATGGGGCATGCATCCAATGATGCTTGTTTATGTCGGAAACCTCTCCTCCACTTGACTGAACATGTTGCCATTTTGCTTTAAAAGTCACTCTTTCCAGAGCAGGCACCCAGGGGAGGGCAATGCAGAGGCTGAGAAAAAGAAAGTCAAATTCATGTTCACCTGCTAGACCTTGTAGACCTAGGAACAGCATGGGCTAGTTTTAATGGCCAGAAGAGGAAAGAAACATGATGTGGAGGACAGAGACTTACACTGAAATCCAGGAGATCTGAGTCCTTTAATAGCTATATGGTCTGGAGGAAACAGCTTACCCTTAATATGTGCTCATCTGTAAAAAATTTCAGTTATTTTTTTACAGGGCAGTTGTGAGGAGAGAGAGAGAGAGAGAGAGAGAGAGAGAGAGAGAGAGAGAGAGAGAGAGAGAAACTTTTAAGAGGGTAAGCCTCCTCACAAACATGTAAGCCATGATTTTGTGATGCTTCACACATTTCTTTTGACCACTGGCTCTGTTGAGTGATGGCACTGAAATTCAGGTACTTGCCACCAGGGGCATAGTGTTATTAGCCTGCAAGTACTGGTAGCTGGTGACTTTCAACAATTGCTTAGAGGTTTCCATGCATGCCAAGACCCAGGCTTGACTAACATCCATCCCTTTTTGCAATAAACATGAGCTTTATTTGCTCTACACCTGGCACCTGGGACTAGGCATCTGTTTCTTTTTAGAAACTTCCATTCCTTGGAAGTAAAGAGCCCAAGAGGCTGAATTTTTAATAAATCAAGTCATGGACTCTTCCTGATGTCGCTTAATAAATTGAGTTTAGTCACAGCCCCAAATCAGTCTGCTGATGGCATTCTGCCCTTGCTTGGGGGAGCATGTATTTGGGTGCTTGAGAGGTCAAAAGCAGCAAAAACCATGAAATTATTTTGTAATAGCCTGAGCTCCTCCATTTTGTGTAAGTTTAACCAGTCAGTTACCTGGTCAAAGGACCACCCCTAGGAAGGTGAGTTCGCCCTATGTTATGCTAAATAGATGGACTGAATATTTAATGAGATAGTGAATTTTTCCTGCCTGGAATCCCACCTTCTAGCACAGAACTTCTGGACCAGCCATAGTTATGCAGTCTGTAAGTTTGCCCACTTTCCTAAATCCTTCAGAAAAATGTACTCTTTCCTTTTCTTCTCTGTCTCTGTTCTAAACATGTTCTCTTCAAGGCTTTGGGCTGCCCCTAGAATCTTGTAGTTCTTTACTTTCTCTAAAGCTTCCTTCTTCCAGCCATGCGGCTGCCAGTCAGCCACATGTCTGACCTCCATACAGGCTGGAAACTTCCATGGCTTCATGGCTTTGTTTCCCTTTCCCCACCGTTCTCCTCCTCAAGGCAGCTGCCAAGATTATCAGCTTACCCGCCCACCTAGGATTCTTCTTTAAAATTCTAATAAAATTGTAAAAGCTTAAATCTTGTACCAAGGACTTTACCATTTGATCTTTACTTTTAAAAAGTTCCCGTCTCCTCCCAATTAGGATGGCATTCCCTAAATTGGCTCAGAGAATGCTGTCCCTGGCCAGCTAAATAGATTCAGCTGATTCAGAACTTTTTTGAGTCGGAGTGGTCCTTTCCGGTGGCTCAGAATTCTGTAACAATTTATAGATAAATACATGAATGTATGTGCCACCTTGTTCTAAATCGTACCATTGCAAACTGTATCTTTCCAAAGTGTCTTGTTGCAAAAGCTGGTGTTCCAGACATTATGAGCAAAACAGGACACAAACACTGCCTTAGAAGAGCTTAAACTGCAGTTGGAGAAACACATACCACCAGGTCACACCAACAGTTCAATAATCACTAACTGTGAGAAGCACAATCAGGAAATGCTCAGGGATCCAGAGAGGAGTGGTGTGATGGTTCATCTTGATATTCAGCCAGATTAGATTGAGGAATACCCAGGAAGTAAAGCATACTTCTAGGTGTGTTTGTGACGGTGTTTGCATACAGGATTATCATTCAAACTTTGAGTAGACTGAAGGGAGGTGATGGAACAGTCGAGGGGAGGGCAGGAGACTGGGAGAAGCAGGTCACTAAGGCCATGTCCTTCGAGGCATGTCTTGCCCTACCTCTTCCTGTTACTGCATACGCTACTTCCTGTGCATTCTAAGGTAATTAACCATCTCTTCTTCCACAAGCTCTTGGGCCAGGATGCTCTGCCTTATTTGACAGAATAGCCACAATGGACTAAAGCTTCTGAAATCATAAACCAAGTAAACCCTTCCCTTTAAAAAAATTATTGTTATTAATTTAAAAAAATAATTTATTAAGAATTTCATACAGGATATAAGCATATAAGGTGTTTTGATCAAATCCATGCCCACTCCCTCCCCTCCAACTCCTCCCATATCTCCCCATCACTTTATTCTGATAACTTCACGTACTCTTTCTTCTTTTTTTTAATGGGGCTTTTTGCTACTCTAACATTCCCCCCTCTGAAGAGGTAACCCTAAAATCTTTTAAGGATTAGATAAAAGCTCCCAAATACTTTTAACAATTTTGGCCACTGGAATAGAGTGTATGTTGCTAGGAGGCCCAAGGATATTTTGACTTTTAGCTAAGAAACTGGCTACTTTTCTTTGGGGCCTTTTTACGCTAACTGCCTAGCCAATTCCTACCTCCTATTCTTATCACACCATCCTCTGAAGAGGTTACAGAGCTTCCAGATAGAGAATCAGGGTGCAGACCGCTCAGGCTTCTTCCATGCTGAACAGGGATGCAGGGTGAGGCAATTGGAGTACCCCGTTGGTAGATCTATCTAAAAGACTCCCAAATTGTATAACTCTTATCTCTTGGGGGAAAAGAAAGTCCTTGACTGGTGAATAGGAGATGTGAAGGAGGAGTAAAGGTGAGAGTAATTAGCATTACAAGTTCCAGACAAGGGAACTAGAAAAAAGTCAGAACAGGGCAAATTTCAAATGTTGATATGAGAGTTGATTGAGCTTCCAAAAGCATCCCTCTATTGTGTTCCGCCTCATTTTTGGACTTGAGAGTGATGGACTCAGGATTTGCTTTCAGGTATTTTGATAGCTGTTGGAGTGGTTAGAATCAGCGTCAGTTCCCTCTCAAAGGCTTCAAGATAGGGGGAGAAAACAGATTTGGCCATCATTTTAGAACAATAGCAGATTGTCTCACTTAGCTACAGGCGGGCACTACAGTATTGCAAACCAAGATTTGAAGTCTTACATCTGAGCAGCACTTTCTGGTTAGGAACAAAATCATTAATGAGAAATAATTGTCTAAATAACTTTTTATATAGACTTAAGCCTAATGTCTGGGAAGTGTAAGCCCTTGAACTCTTAAAGAAATATACTGATGACTTTACTCATTGGTTATACTTTCCTTTTGGGTGTTTGCTGCTCGAG
>NW_008342399.1:2740581-2740883 GCF_000622305.1 Nannospalax galili
AACATATTCAGTAACACACTCCAGAGCAAGAGTACATCTCTTTCACAAGTGGCTGCAAGTTTCTAGGTTCACAGTTGAATTAATTCAGTTATACAATATTGAACTCAGTATAAGCCCTATAAGACATAAAGTTGAATGAGTTTTTAAACCTTTAAAAAAGATCTTCATTTCATTTTAGAATATATTGTCCCTTGCAGAAAGACTCATTGTTTTTGCTACTAACACTGAGATGTTGGCACATGCATCTCTAATCTGTATGCATCTGATTATTATTAGTTCTAATCGGTTGCACTTGGATTCTT
>NW_008342399.1:2742587-2743028 GCF_000622305.1 Nannospalax galili
GTCAACTGAGGGACACTTAGGTTGCTTCCATCTCTTAGCTATTGTGAAAAGAGCAGCAACAAACATGGATGTACAAGTGTTTCTGCAATAGCATGAGTTCTTTGGGTATATGCCAAGGAGTGGTATAACTGGGTCAAATGGTAGGTTCATTTGTAGTTTTTAGAGTTGTCCACACTGCTTTCCATAGAGGTTGAACAACTTTGCAGACCCACCAGCAGTGGATGAGTGTTCCCCTTTCTCCACATCCTCTCCAACGTTTGGCATCATTTGTTCTCTTGATCTTAGCCAGTCTGATTGGGGTAAGATGAAATCTTAAGGTGGTTTTAATTTGCATTTCCTTAATTACTAACGATGTTGAACACCTTTTAAGATGTTTCTTAGCCATCTTTATTTCTTCCTTTGAGAACTTTGTTTAGATCTTTCCCCATATCCTCTCTGACA
>NW_008342399.1:2743063-2743551 GCF_000622305.1 Nannospalax galili
AAGATGCTTCATAGCCATCTTTACTTCTTTTGAGAACTCTCTGTTCAGCTCCTTAGCCCATCTTTTAATTGTGTTACTTCTGGTCTTGATTGTCTGTTTTTTGAGTTTGTTATATATTCTGGATATTAAAACTCTGTCAGATGTGTTGCTGGTGAAGATTTTCTCCCATTCTGTGGGTTTTCTGTTCACTTCCCTGGTTGCCTCCTTTGGTATACAGAAGCTTTTTAGTTTCATGAGGCCCCATTTGTTAATTCTTGCCCTTGTTTCCTGAGCAACTGAAAATCCTTTCAATTTAGAAAATTGTTTAGAAAATCCTTTCCTACACCTATATCTTGTAGGTTTTTTGCCAATGTTTTCTTCTAATAGTTTCAGAGTTTCAGGCTTTACAGTAAGTTCTTTGATCCATTTGGAATTAACTTTTGTGCAGGGTGAAAGATAGGGGTTTAGTTTCATTCCTCTACAGGTGGGGAGCCAGTTTTGCCAGCACC
>NW_008342399.1:2744209-2745273 GCF_000622305.1 Nannospalax galili
AGGAGTTTTCTGGTGGAATTTTTGGTGTCTCTTAGATATAATATCATATGATCTGCAAAAAGGGATAATATGATCTCTTCCCATTATTTCTCCTTTAGTTTCCTTCTCTTGTCTTATTGCTCTTGCAAGAGTTTCAAGCACTATATTGAAAAGGAGTGGAGATGGTTGACAGCCTTATCTGGTTCCTGATTTAAATGGGAATGCTTCCAGTTTTCTCCATTTAGGATGATGTTGGCTATGGGTTTGTTGTATATAGCTTTAATTATGTTGAGTGTTGAGGTATGTTCCCTCCAGTCCAATTCTCTCTAGGACTTTAAACATAAAAGCATGTTGAATTTTGTCAAAGGCCTTCTCGGCATCTATTGAGATGACCATGTGGTTCTGTTTCTGAGCCCATTTATAGGATTTATGATGTTTATTGACATACGTTTATTGAACCATCCCTGCATTTCTGGGATAAAGCCATCTTGATCATGGTGGATGAGCTTTTTGATGTGTGTCTGTATGCAGTTTTCAAGTATCGTGTTGAGAATTTTTGCATCTATGTTTACTAAGGATATGGGTCTATAGTTTTCTTTTTGGGTTGTATCTTTACCTGGCTTTGGTACTAGAGTGATGCTGGCTTCATAGAAGGAATTTGGAAGTTCTCCCTCCATTTTTATCTTTTTGAATAAATTAAGTAGTGTTGGATGTAGATCTTCTTTAAATGTCTGGTAGAATTTTGCTGTAAATCCATCTGGTCCTGGGATTTTTTTAGTCGGGAGGTTTTGTATTACTGTTTCAAATTTCTTTCTCTGTTTGGGTCTGTTTAAGCTGTTAATCTCTTCTTGATTTAGTTTTGGAGGTTCCCATGCCTTTAGATATCCATCCATTTCTTTTAGGTTTTCAAATTTAGTAGCATATAGGTTTTTAAAGTATTCCCTTATAATGTTTTGTATCTTCCTGGTGTCTGTTGTGAGGTTTCCCCTTTCATCTCTGATTTTGTTGATTTGGAGGTGCTCTTTCAATTTCTTTTTGTGTTATGGGTCTGTTTAAGCTGTTAATCTCTTCTTGGTTTAGTTTTG
>NW_008342399.1:2746543-2750203 GCF_000622305.1 Nannospalax galili
CATGCTTCCTGTATTTGTATGGGCATGTCTTTCTTTAATTTTGTAAAAATTAAAATTTTCTGTAATTTTTCTTCCACGATTCTGTTGAAGAGCTGGTCCATGCCATTATCTTGGGAGTCTTCTCCTTCCTGTATGCCTATGATTTGCAAGTTTGGTCTTTTTTTTTTTTTTTTTTTTTTTTTTTTTTGTCTTTTTGAGATGTGTCTCAGAAGTTGTATTGTCCTTTTCACTGAATTCCAGGAATTCTTTTATTTCTTTCTTAATTTCTCCTTTGACTCACTCATCATTCTGGAGTGTGTTGTTAAATCTCCATGAGTTTGTGTAGTGACTAGGTCTGATAGAATGCGTGGAATTACTTCAATTTTTTGTGTTTGTTGAGATTTGTTTTCTGCACCATCACATGGTTAATTTTTGAGAACGTTCCATGGGGTACTGAATAGAAAGTGTATTCTTTGGTGCTTGGGTAGAATATTCAGAAGATGTCAATTAGGTCCATTTGATGGTTGGTGTCATTTAATTCAGACGTCTCTCTGTTTATTCATTGTCTGGTTGACCTGTCTAATGGAGACAGTGGGGTATTGAAGTTCCCTACTGTTACTGAGTTGGGGTTAATCTGTGTCTTAAAGTCCTGTAATGTTGTTTATATGAATTTGGGTGCACCAGAATTTGGTTCATTCATGTTATTATTTTTTTCTCTGTGATTTTGACATGTGAATTTCTTTTGTAGTTTCTGATTCTTGTGTGAGACTTAAGCCTTCAAGTTTAGGTTTGCTTCTTTTCGTGAGCTTTTTGTGTCTTTGTGGTTTACTTTTTGGGCATGAAAAGCTGGTTCCTCTAAGCTTCTGGTTCTGACTTTTGATTTTATATTGGAGTGACCAGATTGTTTTTGTCCTCAGGAGTTCCCACAGAGGCCCAAGTCAGATGAGGATCAGGTGGTCTCAGGCTTTCTCCTAAGGTCTGGATCCCTCCAGGAATGATTTTGGCCTCAGAAATTTAGGGTTTGGACTGGCCTAGGAGCGGGGTCCAGGAAAGATGCTGGTCTAGGGCAGCTGGTGGCCGTACCACCCAGTGATGCCAAGGCAGATGGGGCCGGGAAGCAGCCCTAAGGGCTCCTGGGGACTACACTGAGGAGCTGGGTTGGTCTGGATGCAAAGGATCAGGAAGAGGAAAGGTCAGCCCAGGAGTTCAGGAAGGAGGCTGGTGGGTTGTGCATGTTGAGGGAAATAGAGGGAAGTGAGGGCAGGGCCAGGCCCAGAGTGCTCCTGGAGACTGGACAAGGAACTGATTTGGTCTGGTTGCACGGCATTAGGAAGCAGTGGTGGTTCCCCAGGTGTCTGGGGTGCCAAGAGAAGGAATGGGACAGGACCCAGACTAGGAGGAGAGACCGATGGGGGAGATTAGAGGATGAATGAGGCTGGGGGAGTCAAGGCGTGGAGGGCGCAATCGACTTACCCTGGAGAGTGGCCTGTGGGTTGGAGAGGGGCCTGTGGGTCGTGCAGGTCCAGGGTAGCAGAGGGAGGTGAGGGCAGGGCCAGGCCTGGAGTGCTCCTGGGGACGGGAGAAGGAATTGAGTTGGTCTGGATGCAAAGGATCAGGAAGCAGTGGTGGTTCCCCAGGTGTCTGGGGCACCAAGACAAGGAATGGGACAGGACCCAGGCTAGGATGAGAGACTGAAGGCGAGATGGGAGGGTGAATGAGGCTGGGGGAGTCAAGGTGCAGAGGGCAAGATCGACTTACCCGGTAGAGAGAAGCCTGCGGGCTGCAGAGACATCTGCTGGTCCTGCAGGCCCAGGGAAGCAGAGGGAGGTGAGGGTGGGCTAAATAAATTTTTATATGGACTTAAATCTAATGTCTGAGAAATGTACTCCCTTTAACTCTTAAAGTAATATACTGATCACTTTATTCTTTGGTTATACTTTCCTTTTGGATGTTTAAGATCGTACAGTTGGCCCAAATAAATCAATTTCTTTTTTACACTTAAGGTTGTTTGAGGATCTGTTCCTCAGGGGTCACATGGGCTTTGGAGGAGCCCCTGGCTCCTTTCGTTTACCAGTTCCATCTATGTGAAGATAAGTCAATGCTGGCTTCACTTGGAAGCATGGAGGAAATGTTCCCTTTGAGTTAACCCTCCTCTTGTAGACTGAACCTTGGTTCAAGTCCATCTCCTGGAGCATCTCCATGGCCTCCCTGAACAAGAGGACAGGTGACTCACCACAGTTACAGGACATTTTGAGAGATGTTCCATAGTCCCTGGAACTTAGTTGACCTTGGAGGGCAAGGGGCAAAAACTAAGTCCCTCTGATCACATTAGTATAGGCCTCAAAGTATGGCTGTTAAACATCCAATAAGGTTACTTCCACCAGTATGGTACTTTTAACAAATGTTCTCAGATAAACCTTTTCTAGATATATATTTTGATCCTTAAACTAGTTGAAACTATGACCTTAGAAATATTATGTGTTTATTATTTTGTCTCATCCTTTATATATCATAACAAATCTACACAGACCTTCATCGCTTGCTTAGGATTTCTCATTTTTTCTATTTTGGAAAATATCTCCATTCCCATATCCTTTTAACATCTATTACCTTCTCATTTTCCTTTTTCAATAATTATGTGACATAACATTAACAAAGAAATTTTCCATCTGTTATGAAAATTCTTTTCCCGGGGATATTAAGCAATGTTTATTCCCTTTAAATGTTCTAGTGTCAAACCAATGTTTGATTAAAGTTTTACTGGGGAACCAATGAATTTTCTGAGCTTACCAAGGTAACTGAGGGGTTGCTGAGGTGTGTGAATGACCTGAGGGTATGCACACTGGAAAGCCTTTACCAAGCATGGGTCAAGCCTTCTCTTCCTAGCCTTCCCCAGATTGTATACTTTAGCCCTCCCCAAATCCAGGAGACCACGTGTGGTTAGGGCCAAATTATGTACAGTTGAGTGGGAAGAGTGGTTGGATATTCAGGTGAGGGTCCAATGACCCTGCTTTCCTCTCTTTAATGAAGGAGCACAATCGTGACTATGTGACTATGTTTAGCAATCAGGCATAAAGTTGATTTGAGTTGCTGAAGTTGAGATGATGGTAGTTACTTCATGCAGAAGAGACTGCTGTACAATATCATCTTATTAAAAGGACATGGAATTCAAAAGGATTTTGTACTAGGATCCACAAATGAAGGAGAACATACATATTTTTCTGTGTCTGTGTTACTTCACTTAGTATAACAGTTTCTAGATCCATCCATTTATCTACAGATTTCATTATTTCATCTGTCTTTAATGCTGAATAGAACTCCATTGTGTAAATATACCACATTGTTGTTAATCACTCATCAATTGAGGGGCACTGAGGTTGCTTCCATCTCTTAGCTATTGTGAAAAGAGCAGCAACAAACATGGTTGTACAAGTGTCTCTATAATAGGATGAGTCCTTTGGGTATATGCAAAGGAGTGGTATAACTGGGTCATATGGTAGGTTCATTTGTAGTTTTTTACGAGTTCTCCACACTGTTTTCCATAGAGACTGCACAAGTTTGCAATCCCACCAGCAGGGAATGAGCGTTCCCCTTTCTCTACATCCTTCCCAGCATTTGGTATCATTTGTTCTCTTGATCCTAGCCAGTCTGATTGGGGTAAGGTGATACCTTAGGGTGGTT
>NW_008342399.1:2753030-2826985 GCF_000622305.1 Nannospalax galili
GACGATGGTTTGGTCGAATTCCCGGGTCTCAGCACCAGTTGTCCCCGACGCGCTATCGTCTCGCCAGCAAGAACGACGCGGCACACTCAGGATCCTTCTGCAGAAAAGCTTTAATGCATCTTGAGAGGGAGAGCATAAGCTTACAGGGCGAAGACCCCGAATGTCGGAAACCCAGCCCTTATATAGGTTAGTAAGCCCGTCTTGGACGTGGCAACTCTTGATTGGTCGCAAACTCATCAGCCCATATCACGCCACGAGGTAGGCAGAGACTAGAAGGTGGAAAATTACTTCGGGCATGCGTACTGACTTATTTACTGCTCAGCATGAACCAGATGTGAGCGCCATCTTGTAATGGCGTCTGCAGGGACGGCAGGCGGCTCCCCACACACCAGCATTTGGTATTATTTGTCCTCTTGATCCTAGCCAGTCTGGTTGGGGTAAAGTGATACCTTAGGGTGGTTTTAATTTGCATTTCCCTAATTACTAATGATGTTGAACACTTTTTGAAATGTTTCTTAGCTATCTTTATTTCTTTCTTTGAGAACTCTCTGTTTAGATCTTTAGCCCATCTTTTAATTGGGTCATCTGGTTTCTCACTTCTTTGTTTTTTGAGTCCTTATGTATTCTGGATGTTAAACCTCTGTCAGATGTGTCACTGGTGAAGATTTTTTCCCATTCTGTGGGTTTTTCTCTTCACTTTTTTGATTGTTTCTTTTGCTGTACAAAAGATTTTTAGTTTAATGAGGTCCCACTTATTGATTGCGGACCTTAATTCCTGAGCAACTTCTGTCTGATTTAGAAAATCCTTTCCTACACAGGTATCTTGCAAGTTACTGCCAATATTTTCTTCTAATAATTTCAGGGTTTCCAGTTTCACATTGAGGTCTTTGATCCATTTGGAGTTGACTTTTGTGCAATGTGAAAGACAAGGATCTAGTTTCATTCTTCTACAGGTGGAGATCCACTTTCGCCAGCACCATTTGTTGAAGATGCTGTCTTTCCTCCATTGTGTATTCTTGGCAACTTTGTCAAATATCAGGTGGCTGAAATTGCGTGTACTTGGGTTTCAGTCTTCAATGATGTTACATTGATCTTTGCGTCCATTTTTGTGCCAGTACCATGCTGTTTTTATGACTATAGCTCTGTAGTATACTTTGAGATCTGGTATAGTAATCCCCCCAGTGCTACTCTTTGTGCTCAGGGTTGCTTTGGCTATCCAGGAGCTTTTGTGCTTCCATACAAATTTAAGGATGGCTTTTTTTAATTCTGTGAAGTACATCATGGGGATTTTGATTGGGATTGCATTGAATCTATATATTGTTTTTGATAGGATGGTCATTTTCACAATATTAATTCTTCTAATCCATGAACATGGGAGGTCCTTCCATCTCCTGGTGTCTTCCTCAATCTCTTTCTTTAACAATTTAAAATTGTCACTGTAGAGATCTTTGGTGTCTTTGGTCACATTTATTCAAAAATATATTAGTTATTTTTATTTTTTGCAGCAATTGTGAATGAAAGCATTTCCCTGTACTCTTTATCCAATTGCTTATTATTGGTATATAGAATGGCTACTGATTTTTGCAGATTGATTTTATAACCTGCAGCTATACTGAGAGTGTTAATTAGTTCTAGGAGTTTTCTGGTGGAACTTTTGAGATCTCTTAGGTATAGTATCATATCATCTGCAAAAATTGATAGTTTGACGTCTTCTTTTCCAATTAGTACTCCTTTAATTTCGTTCTTCTGTCTTATTGCTCTAGGAAGAGTTTCAAGCACTATGTTGAAAAGGAGTGGAGTTAGTGGACATCTTGTCTGATTCCTGATTTTAATGGGAATGCTTCCAGTTTTTCTCCATTTAGAATGATGTTGGCTGTGGGTTTGTTGTATGTGGCTTTAATTATGTTGAGGTATATTCCCTCCACTTCAATTTCCTCTAAGACTTTGAACATAAATGCATGCTGAATTTTGTCAAAAGCCTTTTCTGCATGTATTGAGATGACAATGTGGTTTTTGTCTTTGTGTCCACTTATATGATTAATGATGTTTATTGACTTGCATATATTGAACCATCCCTCCATCTCTGGGATAAAGTCTACTTGATCATGATGAATGATCTTTTTGATGTGTGTCTGTATGCGGTTTGCAAGTATTTTGCTGAGAAATTTGGATATTAGAGTGATGCTGGATTCATAGAAGGAATTTTGGAGTTCTTCCTCATTTTCTCTCCTTTTGAATAATTTAAGTACTATTGGTTGGAGGTCTTCTTTAAATGTCCAGTCAAATTCTGCTGTAAATCCATCTGGGCCTGGGCTTTTTTTGGTTGGGAGGCTTTGTATTACTGTTTCAATTTCCTTATATGTTATGGGTCTCTATAAACTGTTCATCTCTTCCTGGTTTAACTTTGGAGGTTCCCATGATTTCAGATATCCATACATTTCTTTTAGACTTTCAGATTTAGTAGCATATACATTTTTTAAAAATATTCCCTTATAATGGTCTGGATCTTTTGGGTGTCTGTTGTGATGTTTCCCCTTTCATCTTTGATTTTGTTGATTTGGATTTGCTCTTTCTTTCTTTTGGTTAACTGAGCTAGGGGTCTGTCTATCTTGTTTAGCTTTTCAAAGATCCAGTTCTTAGATTCACTGACTCTTTGTATTATTTTCTTTGTTTCTATTTCA
Source organism: Nannospalax galili (assembly GCF_000622305.1). Lineage (NCBI taxonomy): Eukaryota > Metazoa > Chordata > Mammalia > Rodentia > Spalacidae > Nannospalax > Nannospalax galili. The sequence goes on from NW_008342399.1 coordinate 2,755,712, forward strand.
TTAATTTATGCTCTGATTTTTGTTATTTCTTCTCTTCTGATGGGTTTGGGTTTCATTTTTTCTTGCCTTTCCAATGTCTTGAGCTGCAGTGTTAAGTCATTTATTTGGGCTCTTTCTAATTTTTTAATGTAGGCACTAAAAGCTGTAAACCTCCTTCTTAGGACTGCTTTTTAAGTGTCCCAGAGGTTGTGTTGTGTTGTATTGTCCTTTTCATTAAATTCCAGGAATTCTTTTATTTCTTAATTTCTCCTTTGACCCACTCATTGTTCAGGAGTATGTTGTTAAATCGCCATGAGTTCATGTAGTGACTAGAGCTTTGTCAAATGTTGATTTTGAGCTTTATTGTGTTGTGGTTGGATAGAATGCATGGAATTATTTCCATGTGTTTTTTGTGTATTTGTTGAAGTTTGTTTTGTGGCCCAGTATGTGGTCAATTTTTTAAAAAGTTCCATGGGGTGCTGAGTAGAAAGTGTATTCTTTGGTGCTTGGGTGGAATGTTTGAAATATGTCTGTTAGATCCATTTGATGTATGGTATCATTTAATTCAGACATGTCTCTGTTTATTCTTTGTCCAGCTGACCTGTCTAATGGAGATAGTGGAGTATTGAAGTCCTTCAGTGTTACTGAGTTGGGGTTAATCTGTGTCTTAAAGTCCTGTGGTAATGTTTTTATGAATTTGGGTGCACTAGAGTTTGGTGCATATATGTTCAGGATTGTAATATTTTCTTGGTTAATTGTTCCTTTGATCAGAATGAAGTGATCCTCCATATCTTTTCTGACAAGTTTTATTTTGAAGTCTATTTTGTCAGATATTAGAATTGCAACCCCTGCTTGTTTCTTAGTGTCATTTGCTTGGAATATTCCTTTCCATCCTTTCACCTTAAGGTAGTGCCTGTTCTTGAAGGTGACATGCGTTTCTTGCAGACAGCGAAAAGATGAATTTTGTTTCTTAATCCATTTACTTAGCCTGTGTCTTTTGACTGGGGAGTTCAGTTCATTGATATTTAAGGTTATTATTGAAAGATGTGTATTGGTTGTCGTCAGTTTGATTGCTGTTTGTGTTCTTTGTCTAAGTTTGTGTTTCCCCAATTATACCTGTATTTATTCTTTTTCATTGCCCCTGGGGTATAGTTGTTTTCTTTCTCCTCTCTTTGTATTGCTTCAAGTATTCTTTGAAGGGGTGGATTCATGGATGTGTATTCTTTCAGGCTTTTCATGTCACAGAAGATTTTTCTTTCCCCCTCAACTATAATAGACATTTTTGCTGGGTAAAATATTCTCGGTCGGCATCTATTGTCATTTAGAACTGGAAATACCTTTGTCCAGGCTCTTTTGGCTTTCATAGTTTGCATTGACAAGTCAGCTGTAGTTCTTTATATGTGACTTGTTTTTCTTTTTCTACTTTCAGTATTCTCTCTTTGTTCTATACATTTAGTGTTTTTACTATGATGTGTCATGGGGAGTTTCTTTTCTGATCCTATGTGCTTCCTGTATTTGTATGGGGATGTCTTTCCTTAATTTCAGGAAATTCTCTTCTACAATCCTGTTTAAGATCTCATCAATACCATTAACCTGAAATTCTTTTCCTTCCTTTATTCCTATGATACATAGATTTGATCTTTTCATGGTCTCTTGCATATTCCATCCCTGTGTTTTATTGAATTTTTCATAATCTTTGCTTGAGTGGTCCAATTCTTTAACTTTATCCTCCAATGTTGATATTCTGTTTTCCATTTCATTCATTCTAGATGCGAGGCTTTCCCTGTTGTTTCAAGTTGGCTTATTGAGTTTTTTACTTCTTTCTTCGTTTCTGCCTGAGTTTTCTTCAATGTTTCTCTCTTTTGTGAATTCATTCAGAAGTTTATCCTTGTCTTCTTTCAGTTCTTTGTGTGTTCATGTGTTCTTTAAATTAATTGAATTCCTTGATCATGTTTATAATTGTTCTTTTAAATTCTGTGCCCTGGGTTATCTCTAGTTGGTACTCCTTGTAGAACTCTTCTACAGGACTGGTGGAGTTTGGTGGGGACATAGTCTTTTGGTTTTCCATTTTTATTCTTTGGTTGTGATTTTGGCATGTGAATTTCTTTTATTGTTTGTGATTCTGATAGAATTAAGTTGAAGTATGCTTCTGTTTGTATTACTGGTGTGCCTTTGTTGTTGTTTATGTAAAGCTGGTTGGTCTAGGTTTCAGGTTCTCTCAGGTTTTATCTTGGAGGGAACTGATGGCTTCAGATCAGCTACCCAGGAGCACCTGCAGAAGCCCAAATCAGGTTCCAGTCAGGTACACTCAGGCTTTGTTCTAAGGTTTGGACCCCTACTAGAGGGAACTCAGAGCAAAATTTGGGAAGTTCCCTAAGGGTGCCTGATTTTGGAACTCTTAGTCCATCTGCTGTGTTCTCTGCCCCTATGCCAGAGGGAGGCTAGAAACAGTCACTCTCTGGCAGCCTGAGACAGCAGCCACTACAGAGATGGCGGTTGGGCCTCACTCAATCCTGGTTAGGGAGTTGGGTACAGGGCAATTAGGGGAAGCTCACCACCACATGGAGGTAGGATCCAGGTGCTCTCAGGCAGTCCCCTGTGTTCTCAGCCCCTATGCCAAAGGGAGGCCAGAAACAGGCACTCTCTCCCTTCCCTTAAGCTATACTCTGGTCATAGTGACAATAAAACTAACACAGTAGTATGTGAGAGTTAGTGTATGATGGTCAGTATAAGCTGATTGTTAAATTTCTAGCAAGGTTATAAAGTCAGTTGTTGAATACACTGTTAAAAATTAAAATGTACTTATTGTTAAAGAAGTTATACTAAAATCAAGATAGCAAACATTTAAATTTCACCACTTCCTAACTATTATTATGCTGTTGAAAGTAGGTTTATCTTTTGTATCTGTGTGGGTGATAGAAATATTATAGAAAAATGAGTTGCTGTTATCTGTTCTCACCTCCCTGGGAGCTTGAAATTAGCCATGGTGGATGTGTTTACACCATGGATAGCAGCAAATGCTATAGATTAGTGCTATTTTTGTCTGAAAAATCTGGGTGTGAAACATTTTCTAACACACCACTATCAGAGGCCAATAAGCAGGGAGCTAGGATCTAAACTGGAAACTTAGATTTGTGCAGAGATAGGCAAAGAAGCCAGGAGCTGCCTGCTTGAAGCCCGGCCACTGTTTTGTCATGGAAACCAACTGGCTCAGCCATAAAACTACATATCCCAGCCTGCCTTGATGCTTGGAGCTGGAGCCACAGGATAAAGCTCTAGCCATGGAAGTGAAAAATCTACTGGGGATTTCCTAGAAAAGTTTTGCTTCTTGATATGGGCGCCTTCTCTTCCTTCTTCTTTCTTCTTTCTTCATCTTCCTTCCTGGAGTGCTGGGCTGGAAGGACAGTGAAGAGGAAATATGCCAAGAGTGGTTAGGGAAAGGAGGCAGGGAGAGTGTAAGAACAAAACTCTTGTTAGGTCAAACTATCCTTGGGTGTTTTTATATGCAGCCCAATGCAGTCTCCTACTAAGATAGAAACTCAGACTAAGGAGTGATGCCTGAGTGGATTTGACAGAAAAACGGGTTAAATGGCAGCTAAATAGAGCATTTACTTTATGCTAAGTAATCAGCCTGACCACATTGCACAGTTGTCAGACTCACACCCCTTGAGAGCTTGTCTGCTAAAAATGCTTGGGATTTGCCTGGTGAAAGGGCGAGACTCTAGTGAGGTTGTGGAGCAGTATTGTGTCTCTAAGAGTATCAGTCTGTGGATTCATCAGGGGTGATGTGGGCTTCTGTGTAGCAGACTGCAAGATGGATTCGGGTGAGAGCCAGCCAATATGGTGCTGAAGAAGCTGCAGCCGCTCTTCCTGCCTCCCATTACCTTCTCCATGAATGGCTTTGAGATATTATTTCCAAATGCTCATGTCCTGGGCAGACTGGCCAGCCTTTTCATGCCTGCCTCAAAGCTGCTTTCCCAGGGAGAGGTCCTTGGTACAGAAAATCCTAAAAAAAAAGTGCCTTCAGCTGGTTGCTGGCGTTTTATGTATCCTGCCTACCCTGCTTTCCTATGAGAGATAGTCGTCTCTATAGAAACAGCCGTCACAGTGTTCTGTACAGCAGTGAGTAGACCCAGGCTGCTTCTTGCAGAACAGGTCTCCTATCAGAGCTCCTCACCCGATGTATGTGACTGGACCAGGAGGAGAGAGGACCCTGGAGCCATCTTTGGCTTTAAATATCTCTGTTCATCTCCTCTCTCTTCTCTTTCCCCACTCCTTTCTTCACTTTCCTCTTTTTCCTCCCTCTGTACTGTAAACAGGAAGCAATTTCAGTCATTACAGAACCATTTCTCTGTCCTGTATTTCCATTTTCCTTCTTACCCAAGGGAAGGTTAGGTCGCTGTCACACCCACCACACCTACAACCACATACCCACCCTCACCTACACACACATCCAGTGTTAGACACCTACATTCACACCCACATACACCTATACACATACCTATAGCTATACCCCAACACCTATACAACCATCCACATACCCCACACACCTATATACATACTCCCACCTATAAATACATCCACCCCCCCACACCTATACACATATCCATGTACACACCTCCACACACCTGTACACATACATACATTTATACACACATATACTCTGCTCCCGTGTCATAAGTGGTGGGTAGAAAGTGTAGAAGGGGCTCATTTGATGGAACTCTTGAGAATTCCATGTTGCTCATGAAGACTCAAAGGTTGCTCAGGCCAGCCTTCCCTCAAATTCTCAAATCACTTCAAGAGAAGTCCATGCTGAGGGGCATGGAGGTTCAGGAAGCCTTCTTACTATCTTAAAGCATAAAGCAAGGTCACATACAAAAGGAAGGTCTATTCTCTAGGCAAATTTATTTTCCTTCTAAACTAAAATACAGATAGCCTTTGCCTTCTAAATGGAAGTTTTATAATGTATCCCCTAAGTCAGGGCAAACCATCTATGAGAGGAACTCTTCGTAACTGTATTGGGACGATTCCAATACACCAGGATTTGTGGGCCTCGAAGACTTTTTCACTGCTTCACTCTGAACTTGCAAGCACGTGCTTTCCAAACAGTGCACACTAGAAAATGGCTTCCTGAACCCAGCACGCCTCTAAATGGCCCTCTCTTTCTGGAATTGGGGAACCTGGAAGGTTTTGTATAATGCGTGGGCTTCGAAGTAAAGAAAGGAATTATGTTGATGAAGGACTGGGAAACTTTCCAGAAGACCCTATCTCTGCGTTATTTCATACCTGCGTAGCTGAAGGACAGTCACTTGCTGCCAACAACTGCCTGTCTCATTACCCCTTCACCAGCATGCTTCAGTCCGGTGAGCCCTTGTCTCACAGTGTTCCTACGGAGCTGAGTCATCCCTCCTATGTCTGGCTTCCCCTGCTTTGTACACAGCCAGACTCTTGTCTCCTCGTAAATTCAGTACCAGCTTGATGGGGACAAGCACAGAAGCTTCAGATCACCTCAGGCCTCTGTGTGAGGCGTGCCAGGGCCACAGAAAAGGAGCTACTGCCTCGAACAAGTCACAGACTCGCAGAAGGCACAGCCCCCTGCAGCTCTTCTTTTCTTTTTTAGGAATTGTGGTCTAATCATGCTTGTCAATTTGTCCAAGCAAACTGTAGCTAGCATCAGATAATCCTTTCACTTATTTTTAAACATTATTTAAGAAATATTAACAGAAAGATTGTTGTTAAGTCTTCCTGTTTCTGGCTGTGAAATATAAACTGCCTCATCTTTCAGTTTGCTTAAATGTTCTTTCTTGATAGCTTTGCCGTTGTTGTTGTTTTGCTTTGGTTTTGGAGGAGAGTGTTTGTTGTTTAATTTAATAAATTTAATAAAAACTTTAAAAAAGAGCCAGGTATGGTGCTGCATGCCTTTAATCCCAGCACTTGAGAAGCAGAGGCAGGTGGGTCTCTGTGAGTTCAAGGCCAGCCTGGTCCACATAATGGGTTTCAGGTCAGCTGGGGGCTACAAGGAGACCCTGTCTCAAAACAAAACAAAAGACATGGTCTCCTTACATTGGTCTCTAGGCTAGCTTTGAACTTATAATTCTCCTACCTTAGCCTCTTGAGTATTAATACAAATTCTTGAATTATAATTCTGAACTACCTGACTTAGTATCCTTAGAGCTCAGGCTAATGACAAGAGCATCAGAGGTACAAGAAAAGAGGTCCAAGAACCTACAGATAAGCTTAGAATAGTTCATCTCACATCACTGCTATCACGCTACTCAAATCCTGAAACTGGAAGGCAAACATTCTCCATCAATTGCAGTATTGATAATCAAGGGTAAAACATTCATCTGTGGGCTGCAATGGTAACTGGGCCATGCAGCTGTGGAAGAGACGGGGTTGCAGTGTGGGGACATGGGCACGTGGGCTAGAGCACTAGCTGACTTGCTCCATGAACTTCAAACACTTACCTTAGCTTCTCTTATCCCAATCCCCCATCTGTAATGTGGACTGATTAATGCTCTTCTGCTCTATCCAAAACAGCTGTGAGGGTCAAATGAAATCACGTATTTTTTTATATTTGAAAACTATATAGTATCTATGAGCCATAAGTGTTTTCAAAAGCGAAATGTCATTTTTATAATTTTTTCTAATAGAAAATTCTATTTTAGGCTAAAAATACCTGACCTTCAGTTTTTGAAATCTAACATACCCTTGAATTAAAGATTCTTATAGACAGCAAGAACTCATGCCTACATTTACCACATACTTCAAGAAAGAAACTCAGTCATGGTGAGGTATCTTTAAGGATTAGTAAACAGATGACGGTCTGGGTGGCGGTTCTAAGAACTTTGAAGTAATCTGCACACAGAGCACTTTTCATTTCAATGAAATCCTCCAGTAGGAAATGAAAGTTCAGACTCTTCTGAAAAGGACCTCTCCCTTCTCTAGGTGTCTCCATTTCCTTTTTTGTCAGAGTCACAGGGGGCAGAATGGCTCAGTAAATGAACCCAGGTGCTTTCCAGTCTGCACCTGCCCACTCGGATGAGCGGAACATCTGCCTGCCCCGTGAAGGGCAGACCCAAATGATCCAAGATAAATGCAATCTTATAGGAAATGTATGAAAAATGGAGGATTTTGTATCTAATAACATTTACTTGCTGGACTAAATGATCTTTTGACAGCTTACCAGTTGCTACTCCAGCAATCCCAGGATGGTCTTGCGACTTCTCACGAGCACAGCAAGGTGCTAGTCAATAGGGGTCTTTTCATAATTTAGAAAGGGGTACCTTGATTTCCCTAAAGCGGAAAGCCTTCATCAGGCTTGGGTGTAGGGGTTGAGATACGGCATGGCTTCACTATGTACTTACAGCTTATTTTTAAAAAATGTTCTGCTATTAAAATGTCATTAACAGTGTTCCCAAATTTTTGCAAACATAGGGATTTGATCCACACCATGAATCAGAAACAGAGACAGACTGTACCAATTTGCTGGAACTCAAGCATAGCTTGTTGAGCTACAAACTTGAATTTAAAAAATATAAGTAAACAATTTAATTGGAATAAAACCCATTTGATAGTAAAACAGAAGCATTAAAATAGTCTACACATAATTATCTTCAAGTGCCCTCCCCCTCTCCTGCTGCTGTTGCTGCTGCTGCTGCTGAGGATTGAACCCTGGGTCTCACACATACTAGGCAAGTGATCTACCACAACCCCAGGCCTCATGTTTCCCCCCCTATTTTGTGAATTCATGTCTATTCCATTATAGGTTAGGGAAGGAACACAGTATGTATTTCATATTAAGTGCCTGTCTAAACACTATGTGAGTGAAGCCATTTAGTTATCCCCCAAACCTTAAGATGTAGGTTATCCCCATGTTGCTGATATGTAAATCAAGGTCCAAAGAAGTCAGACCATGAGTGAAAGTGGACTAGGACACCAACAGGGTCAGTTGATCCTTAAGTATGTGCTCTGACCACCACACAGAGGGTTGTCATTTCTGAACAGTATTGTTAGCATTGACTCATAGTACCTGGCCCAAGTCTCCAGGTAAGGGGTACAGGAAAGGAGGTAGCACTACTAGACAGAACCATGTAGAGTGCAGAGCCTGAGGAACCATGGTTGTGCCAACCTGATCAAGAGATTTAAGCCTATGAATATCTTAATTTTCTTGTTCTTAAGCAAAATGCTTGCCCAGCTGAGCTTATAGACATATTATGAAGTCAAACACGATAAAAGTGTTTACTAGATTGTAAACTGCATTCATTAAGCATTATAAGCATTTTCCCCCAAAGTTAGAACTTTCAAAACATCTGAATTTCAATAGAAATGTTGCTAAACTGTCTCACACACAGCAGCCTTCTCTGAAGAGGTTAAGGCTGGTTCTTGGTGGCTTCATTTTACCCCGTATGTAAAGTGTTATTTGCCCCCGTGAAAACCCGGGATTCTTGTGTCTGATTCTTTGTTTCCACACTGTTCCATGAAGGATGGATGTGAGAAGGCAGAGTTGGGGCATCACAGGTATTTTCTACCTGTTGTCTTCACTTGACAGTCAGGATTCCTATTTTTAAATTACTATCATGAATCTACTGTCAACCAGGAGATGATGGAAACCCTGCAGAATCACACCTAAAGAGCATAAGTAGTTTCCAAACAAGGACCCTATCATTCTGATTAACACTAAAAAATGTCACTACTTAAACTCATTTAATTTGACAGTTGTGAGACTTTTGCTAGTTGATAGAAGGGATTATAATTAAGTGATGTGAGCTATAAGCCTGGTCTAAATGTGTACTGAACATGAATTTTTGCAAGATTGTTTTGAAAACCTTATAATCAACTTTTGTATTTGTCCCTTGTTTGCTATTATAGCAAAATATCTGAGGCTGGGTGATGTATAAAAGGAAGAAGTTTATTTCACTCACTATTTTACAGTCTGAAAGCTCACTATTGGGTGGTGCATCTGCTAAGATTGTGGTGAGAGCCTCTGGCTGCCTCACAAGATGGTGGATGGCGTCACAGAGCAAGACAGGAAACAAGAGACCCAGGGGCGGTGCCTGTTTCTCTCATAACACTCTTCTCTCAGGGGAACTAGTCAGAAGAACTATATCAATCCAACTGATCCAATTGCAGTGCCCAATGATCTAATTAATGCCACTGTGTCCCATGGTTTAACACTTGTACCATTTCCCAGTATCATATCCCTGAAGATCATGTTCCTAGAGCATGGATCCTGGTGCATGTCTCTCTTTAGAGAGATACTTAAACCATATCCAAACCATAGCAACACCTGCCTGGGATGAATGCAGAATCTGAATGCCAGAGAACAATTTTGGGTATCACTGCGTGACCCTCCTTCCTTGAATACCCTCCTCCCTGTCACAGAAGTGGGTCTTAGAAGCCATATCTGTTGTCTGTGACACCTGTCACCAGCCCACAGGTCATAGTTGATGAATCCAGGCTTCATTTCCTGGGGGATCCTTGCACATGTGTGTTGGAGAAATGGCTCTTGTGTTTAATAACAAAAGACTCAAGACAACCTAGTGGCCTATCACCAGGAGAATCAGTAATATATTGTTGTTTCTTTGCACAGCATGATGCCATACAGCAGTTAAAGTAGCTGCACAAAATCTAGAGGTAGCACCATAGTTGCATTCTAAAAACAACTGGAGTAAAACCACAAGCTGTATGATCAGAAAAGCAAGTTGTGGTATTTGAAATTTAAAGGTATTCAGGCATGATCATATTTTGTTCATATCTACATGTTTGTAGTAAAAGACAAAGAAATACATGGAACAGTGTGATCACCACTTTTGGGGTAGTTGTTAACTCCGTGAGTCAGGGACTTAATGTTCAGTGGGATTTTTTTTCTTCAACTGGGTGTATGTAATAGTTATTTTTCTGTTGCTATGATAAACACCATGAGCCAGGCAACTTATAGAAGGAAGAGTTTATTTGACTTACAGTTCCAGAGGGATAGGAGTCCATCATGGTGAGGGAGGCATGGCAGCCAAGCAGAAAGTTGAGAGCTCACAACTTCAAGCAGGCACAGAAAACAGAGAGACAAACTGCAAGTAGGAAGGGGATATGAACTCTCAAAGCCCACCCCGAATCATGTACTTCCTCCAGCAAGGCTAAACCTCCCCATACAGCACCACCAACTGGGGACCGAGTGTTCAAATACTTGGAGCCTATGGAGAACATTCCTCATTTAAACCACCACAGTATATGAACATAAATGCTTAGTATATTATTCTCTACGCTTTTATAAGAAAAATTATAACTATATAAGTGAAAAAGAGAAAGAAAAATGCAACAAAATATCAGTAGCAGCTAATACTGAAAGATGGGATTATAGTTAAGATTCCTTTACTCTCCCTTTACATTTTTCCCCAACTTGTCCATTATTATATTTGTTTTATGACAGAAAAGGGGTCATTGATTGTTTAAGAAGATCCATGTCTGAACAATTCTTTAATTACGCACAAAACCTTCCCCCTCCTTGTAACGAGGGACAAAGATGAAGAGTACACACACTGTATGTGGAGTTAATATATATGCACTGTATATATGCTGCATGCATACATAGGCTCAGTGTATAATATATGGAGAGTCATATTGGCTACACTTCCTACCAAAATGTAAATGATTGACACATGATTTAGGAGCAGCTGCCAATGAAGAAGGAAGTATAAATCAAGAAGACAGTGAGAGGGTGGGGGTGGGGAGAATTGGGATGGTAGGTAAAGAGGAAGATCAGAGAAAAAAATTGGTCAGAATTATGGCAAAATTGGAGATCCCAAGATACAGTGTAGGCTGCTTCATGTGACCCAAAAGCCCAGGGACCCCACTCATGAGCACAGGGTTTTCTGCATAGCTATAGAGAATACTGGCTGTGTCCCTGAGGGTGTCACCTTGCAGCCAAGAAACAGAGGCCTGGGTTTGCTGGGTTGTTGCCCCTTGCCTCCCAGGATGAATTGCTTCTGAACTCTGCATGCTGTTCAGCCTGTGAAATCTCACCAGGATCTATCTGGTTCTCTGGAATCCTTTGAAACAAATGTCTGTTCTACCCTGATAGCTGCAAATACCAGCGCTTGATTTTTAATTAATGGAAGTGAATGCATTTCTTGAATATATACATAGGTAAAAGATTGATTTATGTCTTTTGTAGACACATAGAGACAGCTTAATTTAATGGAGCTGAAGGGGTGGGGAGTGGGGTCTTAGAAAGTCCCATTTGGCCCTGCTCCTGTTTAGCACGGATCACTTCCCACTCATGACAGAGATGCTAATTACGAGTACTACTTCCAAACACCATAGGATGCAGTGTAATTACACTGTTCATAAAAGAATTCCAAACCGGGCTCTGTTTTGAATTTGATGGAACATAATGACAAATCTCTGTGGTAGATGGCAACATTCTTTTTTCAATTAATGGGATACTTGCTTGACTCATCCCTAAAACCACTGGGCACCGATTAGAGAGATTTATGGCTCCAAAAGGACCCCAAACAAACATTCTCCAACTGGAAAACAATCTCCTTTGAGGACATTTGGGAGGTCAGTCATTTAAATGAAATGTGTATAGGCTGAAGAATTCTCTAGAACACTTTCCATCCAAATCTGAAAGTCAAATTGCCCTAAAGCAAATCTCATTAGGCCATTTTATGGAGTGTTACATTTGTTCTCTCCCTATTCAGTCATTCATTCATAAAAATCATCCAACAGGTAAGTATGAAACAGTATTGAGAGCAAGTGTAGGGTTGGATTGGGCTGAACTCCAATGATAAGTTAGAAAGGGATGTTTCTCACAGAGGACTCTGCATATTGGAAAGAGAACAGATAAGTAACTATGTGACTTTGGACAAATGATTTAACTTCTCTGTGCCCCAGAGACCTAAAAATAGGAGTAAGTAATTCCTGCCTTCCAAACCTCATAGGATTTCTCTGAGTGAAATAATGTGCACTGACCATAGATTACTGCATATACGGAAGAAGCTATTGATATTAAGACACTTCACTGTCCAGGTGGGGAGATTTAAAGCATACAGAAATGCCTATTGTACAGGCAAAAAGCCAATTCTATTTTGATACAGGTCCACATTTATTCATTGGCTCCAGACATCTTTTGAGCCCTAATAAGGTCCAGATATTGTGCTCAAATGAAGTAGAAAGGAGTTTAGAAGGGGTGTGTGTGTGTGTGTGTGTGTATGCTGTTCTTTAAATGTCCATAGCATCCTTCCAGTTATCAACGTGGCTCTCATTCTTGACAGCTATTATGACCCTCCTTGTGTACAGTTTGATTTCATTTCATAGCAAAGATCTGCCCCTGGTCTGAAAATAATCTTCTCCCAGACTTCTCCTGGCCCCTCTTCCTCCTCTCACTTGAAGAAGATAACTCAAAATGTCTTTGAGTCCAGGCACACAGGCCTGCCTGGACTCTGCCTGTCCAACCTGAAGACATCTCAGAGGCTTGACAGTCCCCATGCTCTGTGTGATGCAGGGAATTACACCCACCTTTTGGTGTCCTTGTGGGGTGAAAGCAGCTTTCGTAAAGCCTCTGGCATACTGAATAGTGTCTGGAAGTTGCAGCCATTATTTTTGTAACAAAGGCCATCTTAATCCATCTGCCTCACTTCCTCCATTCATGTAATGACTTGGGTTTTGAGAAGGGATTTGATTCAACGGAGTTACGTTTTCTTTTTTCATGTATTGATTTAGGGAAGAATAATGAACGTGGCTAAAAATTTTCAGCAGCCTTCCAGCCAGCTATTCAGAAGACACAGGCGGAAAACAGACTTGTAGGCAGAGTGTTCGCTCTGCTCTTTCGTGGGCTGTAGACTTTCAGACCTAGAGTCCTCCTCTCTCTGGAACCCGTCAGCTTTAGGTTTTGGTGTAGTTTATATCTTTCCTACCAAATGCAAAGATGTCGCCTTTTTGGTCTTCTCCCTCTGGATTTAATAATCCACTTTAAAATTATGTCTTATTTTATTTATTTATTTATTTAAATTATGTCTTATTTTTAAGCTTATAATTGGATGGGAGTAAAAAACCACCCAAATGTGAAAAGAAGAATAAATACTTTGATTTGGCTAACTCAAGGACCTTCCTCTTTCTGGGCAGCTAAATATGTGTCCCAGTTATCATAATATTAGAAATAGTTATTTCTTTTGTTTTTTGTTTACAATATAAAAAAACTTTCCAAAGACAAACTTGTCATTTGAATCAAGTGGATTGTGTAAGAGCTGTGAGTCTTGGGTAGAAAAGGCTGTAGGGAGAGACTACAGTGAAGAGTTGCCTATGAAACCGATCCTTCACAATGACCTCTGATTCTCTTCCCTAAAGTGTGCAATGATGTACTAAGGTTGTGAGCAGTGCTTCCTGGGCCCCACAGCCAGAGTCTTAGAGCCTTGGAGAGGATTTGAGAGGGTATTTCTCTCCAAGAACAAATGTCTTCAAGATCCAGGCAGCATTACCAGTTCCCTGGGGGCCTTTGTGAGGACTGTTAGGCCAGGTAGGATTGTTCCTTGGGTGGGAAGACACTATATGTTTGTCCCTTAAGGTTTCTTTTGTGTGTGGGGAGGAGGGATACATGTATGCATGTGTTCCTGTGGGTGTATACACATGTAGATACAGGTATGGAAGCCAGAGGTTGGTGCTGGATGTCTTCCTCAGTTGCTCTTCACCTTAGTTTCAAAATAAGGTTTATCAGTGAACCTGGAACTTACCTGTTTAACTAGATTGACTGGCCAGTGAACTCCAAGATTCACCTGTCTCTACTCCTGCAGTGCTGGGGTTATTGGATCCCTATTCAGATCCTCATGCTTGCTTGACAGCCACTTTACCTGCTAAAGCAATCTCCCAAGCCCAGGCTTTGAACTTTATGTCATTTACTTCCAGCAGAGGAACTTACATGCATATGTATATCTGTTGGTATCTGCCCATCCGTCACAGTTTCCTTTATGGCTCTGCACATCAGGTAGAAGGATATCTGTGATGATGTCAGGAAGTGGAACTGCTAGGGCTCAACATTAAAACTCTGCTCTTGTCAGTGGATGAGGGTGAAAGGCAACCACTATGTGGTAGAGTTTGTAGAAAGAAGGGCATCAAGATTAACATATGTAGGAAACCAACATCAGAGAAAGACTGAAAACCCCTCCCCACCAGGGCTACACATAACAATATAGAGAACGGGTTTGAAAAATTTGAGAAGGAAGGCAGGTGCTATGTAAATGAGCTATAAAGGGTCATGAAGCTCAGGCAGAGCTTTGGGCCTGGAAACTGCTCCAGATCTCTAACCGGCTTCCATTATTTTTCTTCCTTAATAAGTTGTTTCTGTCTCTATCACTCTCTGTGTGTCTCTGGTCCAATTTTTTGTTCTGGGACACAAGAACCTGGAAATCTCAGGGAGTGAGCCTCAGGACTCATATCAATAACAAAAATTTCTACTCAGTAAATTGGGACTAGGAATGAAATTCCCAGGATAAAACACAATGATCACAGATCTAGCAGGTACACCATTCCTATAGACTCAGATGCTAAGAAACATGACAGGATCAGGAAAGAATACCTCTTTTTTCTCCCACTTTCTAGGGACTAGGATTGATGCCTTGAACAAACAATCTATCTGTCCCTGTTTTTTACCCCTGGGAGGAAAGGTCTGCCCAGTATCTCCCAGGACAATCCCAAAGAAGACAGCCTCTAGGAATGATCCTTTTATAAGATTAAGGCACCTTGACAATACACTTCTCATTTTTTGTTTGTTTTCAGAATCCTTTGCACTTGGGCCCAAGAATTTCCTGACCATCCCAAGGTCAATTCAAATCTGTTTACCAGGCTTGGGCTTTGGGATTGTAACATCAACAAAATCTTGCCTGACTACCAATTTCATTTTGAGAGAGTCCATTTGCTCTGTAAGACCCCTGAATGTCCAGTTACTCCTGAACATTCCAAGCACATCAGCTTGGCCGCCTATTACAAATGACTCTTTGCTTTTTAATTTATTTTGAAACAGGGTCTTCCTGTAGTCCCAGGTGGCCTGGGACTCACTATATAGACCAGGCTGGCTTTGATCTTACACAGCTCCACCTGTCTCTGCCTCCCAAGTGCTGGGATTAGACATGTGCCACCACGCCCAACTGTTGTAGGCTTTTGAGCCATGAAAGCTGATCTGGGGAGACTGTCCCTCTACATTTTTCCTTTTCCAACTCAGAAGCCTAAGTGAAAGTGATTCAAAGATATGTGGGCTCAGTGCCTGCCATCATATCTAATGCCCCTGTTACAATTTTGAAATGATAAACTTCCTAAATCAAAGGGATTTGGGAAACTGAGGCTGGGAAGTTGCCACACCTTAAACAGGCACCTCAGATAGAAAACAAAACAAATAGGTTTGTTCCCTGGAGGGCTCAGAGAAGTGGCCTCTGAAAGTCTGAGCCCTGATCCACAGGCTTCCACATTATTTACAGACAATTCAGTGTCATTCCAGATTCACTGTGGCATTGATGCTCTTGAATTCCTGCCTATGTGACTACTGACCAGGCACAGAATTTCCAGTCTACAGGTTAGGGATGCCATAAGCTGGAATTCCAGGAGGGGCATATTTATAGATGCAGAAGCAAAAGTTAAACATATAGTGGTTTTCTTACTAAGGGCTGTTTTCATAGGCAAACTGCTCTGGGTTTTTCTTAATTAATATTTTAGTTTTCTTTCTCAAGAGTGCCTATCTTATTCATGGGTAGCTGAAAAACAGAACTTGATTTATGTAGTTCAGCAAGGCAGATGATTAGTGTCTTATTTTGTACCTTAGAAATTTCATTTTCTGACTTTTTGCTTTTTCTCCTGCTTCAGCTGAGCAGCCCTGAACTTCAGTTGGCATTTATTGCTATACTTTAATTAAGATCACAGGAAATAACGCATGCCCTTCCATGTCCTTACATACTTGACTATCAAATTCCATAAAGCCTGGTCCTCATTGGATATAAGCTCTGCATTACAGGAGGCAAATGACTTTGCCACTGTACACTATGACCAACTGTAATTTTGCTGTGCTGCTCAATCTTCAGTATTGTAATTTTTTATCTCTTTAACTTAATAGAATATTTCTAGAATCATAATTTTATTGGACTGGTATTAGATTAATGTGGGGAAGTTTAAATTTATATTAGTAAACCTTTCTATGTACATTGCATATCTTCCCATTTATTAGATATTAAAGATAGAAATCTAAGTCTCCTTTGATAGTTAAACTTCTTTGCCAGTAGGCTGGTGTGATGGTAAATTTTGATTGTCAGCTTCGTTCAGTTAAGAAATACCTAGCACATTATGGCGTTTCAAAAAGACCTGAATTGAGGGGAGACCCACCCACGAGCCTAAATAAACCCTTCCTTCCTTACATTGCTTCTTATTGCTTCTTTCTGGTCACAGCATTAGGAAAGTAATCAATGCAGCTGGCACCACTTCCTACAAGTACCAACATACTTATACAGACAATCAAAGTCTTTCAAAATATGTAGGAATCCTATTGACTTAGGTCACTCCCTTTTTAGGGAATTTGTTATATGTTCACCACCCATTAACTCTCCTTTTCTCCCATAATCAAGTTTCAAATAGGACATATTTACAGCTTTTTTCAAATTCTGCTTTGACTCACAAATCATCAGATTCTTTAAGTCTGGGAACATTTGTTAAGTTTTGCTCAATTACAGAATACCATGAGAGCTTCTAAAACTAGAAACTGGAAATTGTTGGTCCTTCATATGGTGGAATTCAATGATACCTAACCTGGGCACTGTCTCCATCTGGTCCTACCATGAATGCACATCTATTAAAATGGTTCTTATTGTCTTGTTCAGAGGGAACAGGTTCTGATGTCAAGGCGTGAGCTGACCCACACAAATGACTCCACCAGACAGAGAATCATTGTGTGTTTATGTTACTGTGCTCTGATAAAAAGAGTAGGTAGATGAAAGATTTCACACATTTCTCACATAAGCCACTGACTTTTATAGAAAAAAACCCTTCAAGTTACTTACACCCTTAAGGAGACTATTGGAATGAGTTATGTCTCATAAAATATCAGGTCAAGGACTCAGTAAAGAAACAGCGGCTGAGGGAGGCTCTTGCTAAGGCTATGTACAATTAAGCTCAGCTAGAATCAAGGTTAAGAGTAAAGATTTAACCAATGCTTCCTTGCCATTCATCATTGTACATTGTGGAGGCTAATGCCAGCTCACTTGACCTAGTGATGGAAAGTGGGCCTTTCATCAACTGTGCTTGTCCCCTGCCATCAACCATGACCCAGTGCCCTCAGGTCACTCTCATGAGCCTCAGTGCATAGATCCTGATGCTCTTAGGCGTTAGCCTCCTTGTCCAGTCTTTTCTCCTCCACCCACTAACCAAAATTGTCTTGGGTTCTCTTATAACTCACAGTTTCCATTCTTCCTTTCCTGTGTTCTTTCTATTCAATAAGCTAATGCTTGTTAGTGTATTATGGCTCTAGATGCCTTACTCAGTCATCTAGTCATAATATGCGCAGCTCTAGAGAAGGCTCTGGACATACAGAAATAAAAGACAGCTTCTGCCTGCATGGAATCACAGACCAGTAAGGAAGACAGACAAATGAAACAAATACATTATAATCGATTCAATTCTGGTCAACAGCTGCTCACTAAATTCCTAATTATTCCAAGAGAATTTTTGATCAGATGCCATAATTCAAGTGGTAACTTTCACTGGGAGTTCAGACAAGATGGAAGCTATGTGAAAAATAAAATTTAAATGTACTTTGTAAACCACTCTTATTAACTAGCATTAGGAAGCACACCAGTCAAAGCCTTTGCTGTTGCTACAGTATTTCAACTCCCCTAGGCAAAAGAAGAGACAGCAGGGAAATGCAATTTAATCTGTGCTTCCTGACAACCACTCTCAATGGTTGAATAATGTTCTTCATCAAAGAGTATTATGCTTTTCTGGGTCTGCAGAAGCACTGGTTGGTGGTGACATAAAATAAAGATAGCCCAGAAGGAGTTAATTACTTCTGCCTGTTTGTATCCATTCCTTTTGTCTGTAACGGCAAGGAAGGAGCTCTTCTCTTAAGGACTCACCTTCACCCATGGAGCAGGAAGATAGGTAAGGAGCTTTCTTCCATACATTAAGGTGAGCTATAAAATGCAATGTATTAATGCTTTCTCATGACTTCCCATGGAAGTCAAGGGGAGTGTTCTCCTTGGTGGGTGCAGTGAGATAGGAAAGAGATGAGATTTGGGTCAATTTTCATCCAATCAAGATTCAAGACTACAGGTTCCATTATTATGCTCTGCCACTCAGCAGGAAAACTTCCAGATCATGGCAGAGAACAAGAATTCAATCTGACAAGTATAAGAGCATTCACTGAAGTGAATAGAAGTTGGAATTATGGAGACGCTTGAAAATAGCTCTGCACTAAAGGTTTCTTCCACGGCAGTTACTCGTGTTACCTTGCCTTTCTGAAAATGTTCAGAAAATGGGCACCTGAAAGCCCTGCATGTTCACGTCTCCATACTGTAGTGGGGAATTTATTTGTTTACTATTTTTTGTTTAGTGGGGGAATTTTATTTGTCATTTTCTGCATTCTCCTGTGCCCTATTGGATCATTAAAGAGCATGAAATCAGAATAAAATAAATCTAATGGGAATGTCAGTGAAGGAAGGGGCTCTGTGTGGGAGGAGGAGTAGGCAGAAGGAGACTTCAGATTCCTGTGCAGGACTGACAGTTGCACCAGGAAAGCAGGAAATGACTGAGTAGGAGGAGGTATAGACTGCATTCAATCTCTGCTTCTCAGCCAAGCAGCAGGGAGCCCCAGAGCAAAGATTTCCAGTAGAGGATGCCAAGTTAGGCTGGCGTGGCTTTGCTCTCGAACTCTACCATGTTCAGTCAACCTATGGAGAGTCAGGCCTCGGCATGAATGCTGCATTCGATCCCGATGTGCTTAGCTCGGAAGTCCCAGATCTACTCTCAGAGCAGGTTCTCTTGAGAGATCTTAGTGGAATGCTTTCACGGCAACCACATCTCCTCCCGGTGCTCCACAGATCCATTTCTCTGCACCTGGTCTTCAAGCAGCTCTCTTCTGGGTCCTGTGAGCTTCTCTTCTGGGGAGAAACTGAGAGGTTACTTGGGAGAACCATCATCTCTGCAGCTGATTATTCTTTCCATCATCTCTCTCCATTCTGATTCCCCCCACACTCAGTGTCACCTCAGCTCCTGACAGCATCCAATGGTTTGACCCTATGCTCTCACTTTTAAATGGTCTGAGTCCCCAGGACATCTGGAGAATAAGACTAGAATCTAGTTGGTTTTCCTGGGTTTGACCCCTATTCTTCCTTGTCCTTCTGTAAAGTAGCCCCTTTTCTTCCTGCTAACCAGGGACAACTATCCCTATCAAAATGATGTCATCTTGTCTTACCTGCTGCTCTCTTGACAACAGATGTCCAAAGTTCCCAGGCGGCAACTCTAACCTGTAGTTCAATAGGACATATGATGTCCCTGGTAAAGGGTTCCCAATTTGAAGACTAGAAACCTTATAAAGCTTGGAATTGTGAGGTAAAGTACCAAGTTTTGTGTGGGTCATTGGGAGTAAGAGGAGCCAGTCTTGATTTTAGTCCTTGGTTCCTGGATAGTTTATATCTAGTCAGGTTATGTTATAGCAAGTGAGTGGAACAGTTATCACAGTCCTGAGACAAAACTAAATAAATATTGCAATCCATTCCATGTGAATACAAACTATCTCCAATCCTACTTTTTAGTCAGAATAGAAAAGAATGCCAAATCAATAGTCACAACTGACACTATACACGTGAAATTTTATTAAATGCTGTAACAAGATACTATGTCCAACAGAACATTATAATCAGGTCCTCTGCCTAATTTTGCTTGCAGTGGTTTATAGCCATTCTCCATGATCCATCTTGTGTCCTAAGTGGCCAGACTAATGAATCAGGTGGAGATACGGAAAACAACAACAGACCTTGTACTCAATAGTATTTGTATTTACTGTATTTTCCAGGAGGTCATCTTCAGAGGCTTCTATTTGGCCTTTTCCTTTATGCTAATTCTTACCCACACCCACTGGCCAGGAATCCAATCTGAGAGTTACTCCAGGTACCAAGTATGGGTCCCTAAGACCAAGCTAGAACTACAAGATCCTCACTCATTGATGGCTATGGGAACATACTGAGTACAATGTCACCTTAGACCCTGCATCTAATACTTCTTGAAATGTCTAAGTATTACTTTTTCCTAGTATACAGTTACCCATGTAAATGGTCATAGGTCCTGAGGAAGAACTGAGGGACACATTTAGTGAACATTTGCCATGGTGATGCAGGGCCCTTCTTCCTAGAGAACTGGCCATCTCATTCATCAATAGGTTTCAGATCAGAAAACATGCTCAAATGAGTATGACCTTTAACTGAAGTAGCCTCCTTGAGCCTCCTCTATTCTTGCCTTCTGACTACATTTAGCTCTTGGCTCCCCATCTACGAGGCCATTTTACATTGACCATAGTCATAAGTTCCTATGCTCGAGTCTTTGGTTGCCCTCCCTCTGACACTGCAATCATTATGGTCATTGCTGCCACATAGCTCTGATGACTTCAGAGATCCATTGTCTCCTTGCTGTGCATGAGTATAGCTCTCCCTGCCTCCACCACTGGCTTTAGCAGCACATTCCCAATCGCCCTAGCAAATGCTGTTTCTTCTGGGTTCTCTTAAGCACTATAGTCCTCAGCTCGGTCTTCTGACCTCACATACAGCACTGACAACAGACTTTCTGTCTCCTTGAGACTTCATTCCTTCCTCCGCCACCTGCTAGGGTGGCTCAGTGTTAGTCTTGACTTTCTTCAGCTTTTTAAGAGTGACCTTAGTCATGAATTTCCCCCATATGCCGAGGTTCTTGACTCTACCCTAAGAAAGTGCACCAAGCCAATGAATTAACCATAACTATTTCTTACCTTCTCTAGGCTCATGGCCCTTCAGCTCATCAGCCAGACCCAGCTACTGCAAAGGGGGAAACAAGGAGCCTAACAACTCCGCAAAAAGTTCAAGGGACATCTAGAGTTGCCCAGGTTGCTGCTTTGGCTTAAACTTCTGTTTTAGCAGGTGGCCTATTCCTCCCTGATGCCAAACATGCTTTTAAAATGACACATTTACTAGGTAACATAGAAGCCAGCCTCTTCAGATTATAACCACAGGTTATAAGGCAGCCTCTCCGCTATCTTTCCTAAAGCATTTGCCCAACCAAGCCAGGCATCCAGAATCCCATGTAAGTCATGTAATCAAATGAATTCTACTTTGCACAGAAATGAAATACAGCTCTCAGGGTTTTCTACCAAAGCTGTTTTTCAGTCACTTAGGACATTTTGGTCTATAGGGAATTTCAAATACCAATACATCACTTTCTAAACAGGTGGCTCACCTAGCTCCACAAACTGAAAACTTCTGCACTAGGGAAGCAACATGGCCACGGGGAGCTGGAAGGAGGGATGACATCCTGAGCCCCTTTCTAAGTCAGGGGGAAACTTGTGATGGCAGTGGTTCAATTTAGCATGCCAGAATTTTATTTATACATCTGATGTGTAGTCTAGAATTAACCTTCACAAGGACAGGGATATTCTGTCTGTTTGTATATGCTATGTCCCTGGAATAGTGCTGATCTAAGCAGATACTTAGTATTTTCTTGTTTTTTAGGAATTAAGAAATACTTTTTTATGTGCTGAAATGCACAGATCTCAGGTGTAGGAGGAATTTGACACAAATGTACATGGTCACCTCATCCAAACCCAAATAGAGATAGAGCATTTCCATCACCCCAGATGTTCCCTAAGATCCCTTCATAGGTCATCTCCCTGCTCCTTTGTGGACACAGCTGCTATTCCGATTTTGTCTCCATAGATTAGCATGGAGTTTATATGAACTGAACCATATACCATGTACGCTTTTACTTATGGCTTCTGTGAACTTGATGCTTTTGAGCTTCATCCATTTTGTTGTGGATTTCAATGACTTATTTCTTTTTCTATTGCTGAGAAGGCTACATTTGTGGATGCATCGCACTTTGTCTATTCTGTTGGTAGGCAGTTTCCTGATTTTTTAAAATCATGACTAAAGCAGCTCTGAATATCCTTGAATAAGTATTTTCTTTTCTCTTATCCTGGTTGCAGGATAGATGTATATTTAATTAGATGAGAAAAGGCCAAGCAAATTTTTTTTTGGTCTTTTTGAGAGGATCTCTCTGTAGCCTCAGCTGGCCTGGAGCTCGCTATGTAGACCAGGCTGACCTCAAACTCACAGAGATCTACCTGCCTCTGCCTCCCAAGTTCTGAGATTAAAGGATTTTAAAAAGCAATTATCAACCTTTATTCTCACTAACAATTGGTAGTGTTGATCATTCTAATTTTAACTCTTTTTAGAAAGTGTAAAGTATATTCACTGTAGTTTTTAACTAGGATTCTGTAATGACTAATAATATTGGGACTATTTTCATATGTATGCATGCACAGGTTTTGTATATCTTCTTTTACAAAATATATGTTTAACTCTGGCCAATTTTTTCTCAATGTATATTTTTATTGAATTTTTGTGCATTTCATATAATGCATTTATGATTATATCTAGACCCCTTTCCCTATCTTCAGCCCTCTGGAGCCTCCCTCAGCGGATTTCATGCATTGTGCCCTACATGTCAAGATCTATCGAGTCAAGTTTCTGTACTCAGATGCCCCTCAGTATGAGTTCATATTTTAATTATCAGTACTAAGGAGCGCTTTAAACATTCTGATTATAACTATATTGTTAAAAATAAATATGCCTCAGATGTGGATGTCTAATAGAAGTTTTTGATGTCGCTTTATAAAAATTTTAAAGTTATTAGTGCTTATCATATCGTATCAGAAAAAAAGTGATTACAAAAAGATTTCTTATGTTTTATGATGTTAGTGTTTAAGTTTAGGGCTATGAACTCTTTCAAGTCAATTCTTTTGTATGGTATGACATAAAAGTTGAGGTACATTTTTGCTACATAGGTAACCAGCTATTTCAGCATCACTTTGTGGGCAAGCCTTTCCTTTCCTATTGAATTTATATGATGTCTTTACTGAAAGCAAAGTGACCAGCTAGCTATAGATCTACATTTTCACTCCTCTCTCCATCATTGATCTCTAGTCTTATCAATTATCAGTTGTCCTAATTCTTCTTTGTTACTTTTAGAGGGATTGTTTCTATTCTATATCCTGTTTATCTTGTTCTAAGTTTTAGTATTAACCATTCCTACCAGAAAAATAAGTCTGCTGGATTTTAATGGGAATTACATTGACCTTCAACTGGGGAGAAATGAAAGTTTAATATACAGGGTCTCTTGATCTGTGAATACAATGCATCTTTCTGTCTTTCTCATTTGTTTCAATCATATTTTATGTTGCAGTTTTCAGCAGAGTTCTTAGACTTCTGATAAATCTATTCCTTAGTGTTTTATGCTATTTAATATTTTATAATATACACTTCCATGTTTCATTTTATATCCTAATTTCTAAATTTTGTAATCTTAATAAATTCACTTATTAGTTTTAATAGTTTGGAATATATTCCTTTGAAATCAGATTTGCCATGCATACAGCTATCTCATGAAGACAACGTGACTTCTTCCCCAATCCTTCTGTATTTTCTTTCTTTATTTTGTTTTACCCTAGCTAAGCTCTCCAGTATAATGGTGAGTGCAAGGTAGTGTATTTGAAAAGACATCCTTACCTTGCTACTGAACTTAGGGAGGACACGTTCGATATTTACTACTGTTATAGCATGCTAGCCGTAGTTATTCTGCAGGCAGCCTTCATCAGCTTGAAGACATGTCCTTTTATGCATTGTTTATTAAGAACTTTTACTTTATCATGAGTAAATGTTGGATTTTGGTCAAACGCTTTTTCTGCATCTGTTGAGCTAATCATTTTTTGTGGACATTGTTAATGTGCTGACTTTCTTTTATTGATTTCCTAATATTAAACCAACTTTGGCTTCCTGGAACAATTGTCCACTTAATCTTGCATCACTACCTTCTTTATGTATTGCTCGACTCATTGAGGTGTTGCTAAAGGTCTCTGCATTTAGGTGTATGAGAGATGTTGATCTGTCACTTTTTTTTTCTTTAGTGTCTTTGGTATGGCATGACTAGGCACTCTTCTCTTTATTCTGATAGTTAATATAAGGTTGACATTATTTCTTGCTTGATTATTGAATAGATGTCACCAATGAAACTTCTTTCTGTGAAGATTATTATGAATTAGATTTCTTCGATAGGTAGGTAACCACATTTTGTATTTCTTCTTGTGTTAGTTTGGCTATATATATATATATTTCAATAAATTTGTCTAGTTCACCTAGATTGAACCTGAGTCCTCTGTAAGAGCAGCCAATGCTCTTAACCTCTCCAGCTATCTCTCTAGCCCCAATGATCTTTATTTCTAAGGATTTGTACTATTGCATCCCACAAACTTGGACATGCTGTGTTCTCATTTCCATTCAGTTTAAAATATATTCTCTAATTTCTGGGCTGGAGAGATGGCTCAGCAGTTGCAGAGGACCCGGGTTCGATTCCCAGCACTCACATGGTGGCTAACATTGTCCATAACTCCAGTTCCAGGGAATCTGACACCTTCTTCTGACTTCTGCAAGCATCGAATGACATGGATGCACTTCCACACGTGCAGGCAAAACACTCATACATATAAAATAAAAATAATAAATAGAATATTAAAATATATATATTCTCTAATTTCTTTATCTTCTTTTTGACCCATGGATAATTTGGAAAATGTATTGCTAACTTTTCAAATAATTAAGGATTTTTGTAGATATGTTTTTGTTATTAATTTCTAACTTAATTATGTTGTAATGAGATAATATACATACAGCCACTTAAAATGAACTGAACCTTGTTTTGTACTGCTAAGCACATTGTTCCACGGAATTTGAAAAGAATATGAGTTCTGTGATTGTTAGGTTTTTCATAAATACAAACTAAATTCAACTGGTTGACAAGGTTATTCAAATCTTTTATACTGGGAGTCAGCAAACATTCCTTGTAACAAACTAGAAAGTAAACATTTTCAGTTGTGTGTGCCATATGCTCTCAATAGCAGCATCTCTGTTCTACTTCTGCAGGGCAAAAGCAGCTAGGCAAAGATGTGAACAAACATGATGGCCAGAGTAAGCCGCAGGCTGCAGTTTTTAAACTCCGGTACTATATAGTTCTCAATTTTCAGTCCACTTGTTACTTCTACTACCAAGAGAGGAAGTGTTAAGACTCCTACACATGGTTATGAGTTTGTCTACCTTTTAATTTGGTTATGTTGATTGGGGGGGTTGCTTTTGCCTTTTTGGTGAATTGGCTATTTTCATCATTATGAAATGTCCCTTGCTATTCCTTCATTGCATTTGACTTGAAGTTTATTTCATCTAGTATTAATAAAGCCACATCAGTTTTCTTATAACCAGTGTTTTCATGGTATAATTGCTCCATTCCCTGGTGTCAACTGTTCCCTCCTTTATACTTAAAACTTACAACATATGGCTGCCTGTTTCTTTTTTATTCAATCTGACAATCTCTGTCTTACAATCAGAGTATTTAATCCATTTATAGTCCATCAATATGTTTGGGTTTAATTTTACCCCCTTGCTACTTTCTATGTATTTATGCTTTCTTGGTTCTTTCCTTTTTCTCTCCCTGACTTTTCTCAGACTGACTGCCAATTTTAAAACTATTTCATTTGACCCTACCAATGGGCTTTGTAAACAAATCTATATGTAGCCAGCAAGATGGCTCAGTGGGTAATGGTGCTTGTCATCCAAGTCTGATGACCTCAGTTTAATTCCTGTGTCCTATATGATAGAAGAGAATCAAATCCTGCAGGTTGCCCTCCAACTTCCACATGTGCACACACAAATAACTAAAATAGAATGTAAAAAAAAAAAGTGAAGCTGTATGCCCTTGTTAGCAGTTGTTGTAGGGAACACATTCTCAGTTTATCTTGAGATAATATTCTACCACTTCATATTGCAATGAAACTCCTTGTAACAGAGCTAGCTTGAGTTCTCAAGAAAAAGATGACAGCGAAGTGGAATTAGATATGCAAGAAATTGGACTGGTGAAATGACTCAGTGTGTATAGGCATTTGCCACCAAGTCTGAGTTTGATTCCCAAAACCCACATAGTGGAAGGAGACAACTCACTCCACATGTTGTTCTCTGATGGCCACACATGTGTTACAGCAGGTGTAACACCCCCACATACAAAGAGAGAGAGAGGGAGAGAGAGAAAAAAAGAGAGAGAGAGAGAAATATAAAAATGGATCTGCAAGAGGTTTACTATGGGAAGCTTCCTTGAAGGGTAAAGGCAGAGGGAATATGAGGAAGGGGAGACTCTTTGGGCTGCAGTACAGGTTTGACATTTGTGGAAGGACAGAGGGAAGATAGGGTAGTTTATGAACTTTCAGATTGCAGTTCTAAGAGTCTTGAATAAACTGAAGAGGAGTCAATGAATGAACAAAGGTTGTCCACTGGAAGTGTTTGGCATTGAGCTAAAAATGGCCTTCTTATAGTACTCTCCCTGATGCTCAGCTGTTGGCTAGCAGCACCAGAAGACGTAGAGCCAGACTGAGTAGAAGTTGTCAATCAACTACTTCCCACAAGAGGCTATTTTACAAGGAGATCTGAACAGTGTGCCTCCACAGCTGCCACAGGCACTGTACAGGTACTGTTCTACGTATGTTATGGAAGTGGCCATGGGTCCCTTCCTCTCAAAGAAAACATAGAAGACAGCTTAGTGGGGTAATGACAGCCCAGTTGCTGCAGTTGGTCATAACATCCTTTCCCTCTTTCATTCTGTACGTTTTCCTTATGCTCAGCTAACCTTTTTGCAGGCAATTGTCATTTACTTCTTGGTATGACTAAACCGTCACTGTGAGTTTGAGGATTTTCAGGCCAGGTTCACTGCATAGATCCATTCATGATAAAAGCCCAACTCCAGGAGGGGCCAACTGGATCAGTTGGCTTCCATAGCATTCTCCTCATGCTGAACCTCCCTCTGCTGCACAGACTCAGTCACTTCCTCAAGACCATGATGCTTCTTGCTTTCCTGCTGTGCCATGAACACCGGGTGACCGATATGCTCTGGCAACAGCCATAACTTGGACTTAGCAGGTCATATGCTCTGTGCCTGACAATATAGCAGTGCTCAGCATTGTGGGGATGTGAAAGGCATACAATTTGCCCACGGCTTATGGAGTAGAAAAGTGGCAAACAGAGTCACTTCCGCATCCGCCTTTTGGTTTCTAGGCTTAGCTATTCTTCTATATGACCCTATGTTAGTCTCTGATTTAGTGTGGACACTGAATTCTAAGGATAGTACCTATCCTTGTACAGCCATGCCTCTAAACTCATCCAGTTATAATGTGTCAGTAGGTCTTGCCCATGCTCTGTGAGACTGATTACCATTGTGTGTGTGTGATATGGTTGCTATGACACAATCTTTTACTGTGAAGTGGGTTCCCTAACAGTTATGCTGTGCAGGTCTCCATACTTCTGTCAAGTATTCCATAACTGTGAAATCATTCCTCTGAATCATGGGTCGAACTGAAGCTGTGCAGGCAAGAGAGGTAAATCCATGGCCAGAACAGGTATCTTAGAAGGAAAGCTACTGCCCCTTCCAAAACAGAAGAACCCACAAGCATTAACCTTCCACAAAGTGGCCAGTTGCTCTCTAGTAATAGTACAGTGCTGAGGGTTAAATACTGATGGCTGCTGTCAGTTTATGCATTAAGAAACAACAGTAGTTAGACTGGTCTTAGCCAGTGGGGGTCCATGCTGTGATTTTAGCAGTGCTGTCAGTAGCCCTGTGTCCTACGAAGCCACTGTATGTCGTTTGTCTTCTGGTGTGGTACATGACATTGCCAGTGAGTTCCATGGTCAAGGGTCCATCCCTACAAATTGTGTGCTGTGAAATGGGTTCCAGGAACAGATACCTCCACCTCTATTACAATGGCAACTGTGTTCACACACCATGTTTCCAGGTTTGCAGTGGCAGTGATGAGGGCTGGTTAATGTCAGCTAACTGAATCATTTGTTTACATTGGTATTCAATGGTTTTTCTGTTGAATGCCTTCTGCTGGGTGTTAAAATATGATACAAATTCTTCACACATTGTTCCAACTCCATGTGTCTGCCTACAAGTCTCTACCCTACACACCCTTGTCTCTGATTTTGTATTTGTAGATTATATATTATATTGCTATACAATACATACTATATGGCATATATACTGTAAAAACATATACTGATACACTCTTATCTCAGCTACTTCTTTCACCAAAGTAGATGACTAGCCTCTCTACATGTTAGGATGATTTTCTCATTTCACTGACTTCCAAGGTCTCTTTCCAGCTTGCTCCTTCACACCAAGTCAGCCCAGCTGTACACCAATTTGTTCTTTTTCCTCCTTCCTCAGCTGATCACATGGGAACCTTCTTATAGCCTCCTGGTGTGAGCTGGAAACATGGGTGCTGGTGCAACATTACAGAATGACATGAGTTAGCTTGTGCCGTCTCACCCTTTGTGGGAATAGATCTGCATCATTTCCACTTTATAGCGGAGCTCTCCCCCACATCTGAACCTGTCCAATTTTATGACTCATCAGGATGGATCTTTGTAGCCGCAGAGTCACTGCACTCACAAACAAACAAAACCAAACCCAAACCAATCAGTCTTGGCAAGACTGTGCACAAGGTCATACCCTTCCCTTCAAAAGGAATGTGATCCTCTACCAAGGAAGGGACCTTACCGCAGAACCCAAGGCCAAATCCACAGAGGGTTGCTACGAATTCCCCAGTACATCTTCTCCGTCTACACGTGCATATACTATACACACATACACCATACACACACACACACAGACACACAAAGAGACATACACATGCACCCACAAAATATTATAAAAAGCATATTTTGGGCTAGAGAAATGGCTCAGCAGTTACAAGTGTTTGCTGCTCTTCCAGAGACCCAGAATTGGTTCCCTGTACTCACACTGGGCAGTTCACAACTGCCTGTGACTCCAGCTCTAGGGGATCTGACATCCTCTTCTGTCATGAACATATACCCCCACACAGACACAAACACACATATGTATAATTAAAAATTTTTTAAAAACTTTAAAAATTACATATTTTCATCTCCAGAGTAATCACCAAAACAATTCAAAGAAATATAGCTAAAAGTTGGTAGAAGAATTAAAAATGGTGTGATAAAAGATATTTACATAGTAAAAAGTAAACAGTTATGGAAGAATAAAAGAGAGGAGACAAAAGACCAAAAGGTTCCTTTACAGTCAACATATCAGCTATTACATTAACTGTGAGTGCACTGAACAGCCAATCACAGGGCACAGGTTGGTAGATTGGCTATTTTATGTGTATGTCTGTGTGTCTGTGTGTGAGTATGCACATGTATGTGCAGGTGCCCATGGAAGTCAGAAAAGGGCATCAGATTCCCTGGATCTGGAATTATAGAGGTTGGGAGCCACTTGATAAAGATGATGGGAATCGAACTCTTAGGTCAGATTAGATTTTAGATTTTAGAAGAGAGATGCAACTGTAATTATCTACATTCTTTCAGGACAAGAGTAATATTCTAAAACCTAATTGTGGAGATGGTTGCGTAAAGTGAACATTTTTCTAAAACTCATCAAACTGTACATGTAAAATCAATGCATATTATATGTGAACTATGTAGGTATATATTAGTGTACATTAATATGTTAGCATATGTTAGTATATGTATATGTTAGTATACGATAGATTGTTACAGGTATGTATTACTAACTACTAATATGTTAGTACATGTTAACAATAGCAATGGGGCTATAAAAGAAATGCTTTTATAAAAGAGAACATGCTTCAACTTATCCTCTCTATATATAATTTCCAATATTAGGAAGTGAAACAAGACACACACAGATGCTTGGGATGTGCTACCTCTGCTAGGATGGTGGGTGAAGGCCTGTGAGCAAGTGTGTCCTTTTCAGTTTAGCAGCTATCACAAGGAAGCAGAACAGGCCACTCATGTTTCCAGCAGCTATGGATTACAATTCTCTCCCTGCCCACAGCAAGCATGCATTTCCACCATTTGTTGGTCTGGTGCGAGTTCTTTCCTCAATTCATTTAACCTTACTCTTTACATCTGTTTAAGGTAGAGATGTGCTTATTATTAACTACAAGGCACTCTTCCAAAGCTATACACTCATGTTTCATCAGGGGCTTCCTAGAGTACAGACACTGCTCTGTGCAGATGGAATTGATAGTGTTCCCATTTCTCCATGGGCCTCCTAGCCCAGGCCATCAGTGTCCTGGCATGCTCCACCGTGAGCCACAGGTTCCTGCCTCTTCCCAGCCAGCAGCTCTTTAAGCAGGTTGATCAGGGTCCCGCAGAGGTTGAAGCTAAGAGGAAGATGACTGCTTTCTGCTCTGCTGTTCTGTGGTAGGAGATGTACGCTATCCTCCTACAGAAAGAAGATGTGTTCCAGAGGCTGGGAAGCATACTGGTTTAATTTAGGACGCATCTCTATAGAGTCAAATAATTAAGCTTGGAAATGTTGCTTCCCTGGTGTAATAGCTTTGGTCAGGCAGCACATTTTGTTCGACTAAGCTGAGCTAATGAAAATCAACAATGTTCTTGGGATAAGAGAGGTTGAGGCCCAGTGAAGAGGGAAGAAGGGATGAGAACTGGATAGGAGAGAGGAATGTCAATCATTTTAACCTACTAAAGGAATACATTATAAAGTGACAACATTTCCACAGAGGAAAAAGGTGTTGTATGCCACTGTGCACAACCCTGATGCTGAGAAGCTATTGAGGACATAGCCCTAGCCAGCCAGCTGGAGGTTTGGCTCATCTTGAGTCCCAGGGGCCAGCCCCAAGAGAGGGCTCTGGTTACATTTCCTTCCTGCTTCCAGGTGCTGAAGAAAGTGAGGATTGTTAGAAAGAAGGGAGTGGACTCTGAAAAACAGAGCAATTGGTTATACTGTTGCTGCCTTCCACCACAGCATGACTCCCCTGAAGACTCCCAAGCCCCACAGAAGGAGCGCAATCAGTTTTCCTGTTGCTCAGACACCTCCGCATTCATGGGGACGCTGAAGATCAAACATTCTCTGTAAATCTGAACACAGCACTGTTGTCTGGCAGACATTCTGAACCAGTGTTAAATCCTGTGATCATTTCATAGTGGTATCAGTCTGCCAGCTGTCCTTGTTTCAAATACAAACACATTCTTATCCGGGCTCTATCTCATCATAAACGTCTCTGGAAGATTAACAAGGCATTTTAAGCATTTAAACTTGCATGTGTGCTGTGAGACAAGGTGTGGACAAGGACTCCAGCTGCTGAAAGGCATGAACAACAATTATACGTATTCAATAGACTTTATTTTTCACACTGGCTAAGCTGCCCCTGGTGATAAGCTAACCACTTAAGAAGGTATTTTCACTCTGCCATTCCCACTGGGTTTCTAAGGCCTTTGTGCCTTTGTCTGTACAGGGTTCGTATAGGAAGCATGTTTCGCTGTATGTTCAAGCCACCATCCATTAAGTGACTGTCTAGTTTTCATCTGACATTTACAGAATCCCCTCCACGTGTCAGGCAGTTTAAGCATTTAGGTTAGGATATATAGAATAGATAGTCCTTGCCATGGAGATTCTGGGAACTTAGTGGAGGAGAAACAAAAGACCACATACACATACATACACACACACACACACACACACACACACACACACAGAGAGAGAGAGAGAGAGAGAGAGAGAGAGACAGAGAGACAGAGAGATAGAAAGAGAGAGAGAAAGAAGAAAAGGGAGAGAGAGACAGAGAAAGAGGAGAGGGAGACAGAAAGAGTGAATTGGGCATTAGATACTTTGGTTCAAATCCTGTTTCTTTTTGTTTTTCTCCTCAAATAAAACACTGAATCTTTCTTAGTTCAAATTCTCATCTATTCTATGCAAGTTCAGGATTGGGGATGTAGCTCGGTTGTTTGAGTATTTGCCTAGCATGTGTGAAACCCTGGGTTCAGTTCAGCACCACATAAATCAGGTATGGTAGCACATGCATGTAGCTACCTAGCACTTGAGAATGAGAGACAGGAATATTAGAAGTTCAAGATCATCCTCAGCTACATAGCCAGTTCAAGGCAAGCCTTAAAAAAAAATGCAGATTCATTTTCCTTACAAATATTTATTGAGGTCCCATTTTTGGCCTACCACCAAGTAGTAGGGATGGAGGTCTGGACCAGACAGATAGATATATAATATGTCAGCTAGAGAGATGGCTCAGTGGTTAAGAGCACTGGCTGCTCTTGCAGAGGACCCAGGTTTAGTTCCCAGCACCCACATGACGGCTAACAACTGTCTGTAACTCCAGTTCCAGGGGATCTGACACCTTCTTCTGACCTTTGTGGTCATTACATGACAAGGGTGCATTTACATACATCTTACAAACATGCAGGTAATACACTCATACACATTAAATAAAAATAATAAAATGTTTTTGGTCTTTTTGAGAAAGAGCCTGGAACTCACTATATAGACAGGGCTGGCCTGGAGCTCACAGAGATCTGCCTGCCTCTGCCTTCCAAGTGCTGGGATCAAAGGTATGCGCCATCATGCCCGACCTATAAAATATTTTTTAAAGAAGAAAATATGTCAGCTAGGAATAAAATTCCAGAGAAAGTGAGCAGTGAGAGATGATTGAGAGGAAGAAGATGCTGGTTTGGGTGGCTCAGAGACTACCTCTCTGAAGAGGAAACACTGGGTAGCAATCATGGTCAGCAGAAAGAGGGCTTTGTGACAATAGGGGAGAGATCCATCTCAGGCACAGGGTAGAGACAAGCCCAGAGAGGGAACATGCCTGACCTGCTTAGCCACCAGCAAAAGGGCCAGGCTGGAAAACTATGAGCAAAGGGAGAGAGGCAAGGCTGGGAAGACTGTACCACTGGCAGTAGGCAGAGTCATAGCCACTTCTTTTTAGGCTTGTCAGGGTAGGACTGTGGCAGTCAATATCTCTCAGTGTGACTCAGCCTCTGTCCCTGCGGGGTAAGGATGATGACAGGACAATGCAACAAGCACCAGGAAATCACAGCAGCGGGATTTGGGGAAAGGCACAGAAGTGAGGGATCCACGTGTTCGAAATTTCACAATTTAGTAGGAGAAAGGAGGTGAGAACCCAGAGGCCCAGAGATGAACTAAGGCCTGAGTCTCGGAAAAACTCAGTGTTCTGCATTGCAGGAAAGTGCTGTGATTCTTCCATGAGGTTATTGTCTGTTGCACCAGAGTGAATGTGGGCCTTCCCCTTCTGTCCTAACACAGTGCCCTGCTTGTGGCAGGCTTTTGAGGGGCACTGGCTGAATGGTGCTATCAGCAGATCAGATGAAAATATCCCAGTGTGGGTATGCCAATCCATGCTGCCATTACTGGTTTATTCCATGCTGACCTCACTGGTTTATTCCATGCTCATACATAAGTAAGATTTTTACATATTCATGGAGCCAGTGTTTCAGTGCTGCACTCAGCCACTGGAATGCTTAGAAGCCAATGAAGAATCAATCTCACACAGTAGTTACCAGGAAATGTCTGCTGGCTCTGACAGAGGGTGCAGAATACAGCACTCATGTATACTCTGTAATCCTGGGGAGTTTGCAACCAAGAATCATAGAACAAAAGGACAGTAGAGGTCCTTGGGGGTCATTCTGGCCAACTCTGATGCCTACACTGCAGGGGTGAGTGATGTAAAGAGTCAACACGCAACTGGTCCTAGCCCACTCCAGCCAAGGACTATTATTTTTTGTGTAGAGGCAGAGCTGGGATTAGTCTAGAGGGGAACCCAGTGTCCCATGCCCCCAATCCCCATGGTCCAGGCACTCCTTGGACCACAGTAGATGAGTTTTTTCTGAGCTGGGAGCATTCAAAGGAGAGTGAGGGAGCTGGAGACTAATGTAAGAAAACCAGCAGCCAGCCTTGTTGCTAGGAAACAAGGAGATCTGTGTACAGGGAGTCCTGGGGCTGAAATCTAGGTAATGGAAAGGGAGGGTGGAAAAAAGAGTATAAAGGATTTCTGACAGGTGGAGAGGAAATGCTTCTATCTCCAAGATCATAGGGTGTTTTTTTTTTCCCCCCAGCAATGCCAAAATGAAAGAAAAAAGAAAAGAAAAAAGGTGTTAGTTTTAAAGAGCAGCTGTGTCATGGCCAGCAGGGTGACTCAGTGGGTAAATGCTCTTGCCACCAAGCCTGACACCCGAATGTAATCTCAGGACCCACAGGATGGAAGGAGAGAACCAAGGCTATAGATTATCCTCTGAATCTATACTGTGCAGTAGCATGGGATGCATTCCCCATAAATTAACGTAATGAAACGAAAATAGTCGTGTTCCGTTTCCTTGTGGGCTTGTATTAATTTTGCATTGTGGTCTTCTGTTATACTGTAGAAAGAGTTCTGAAGCTTCACCCTGCCCTTCAGATGCCTTGGTCTTCTTTTTGTCATTCTGTGTGGTTTAAGAAAGAATATGTCAAAGTTAGCATTTTTCTTTATTTTTGAGGAAGACAATCTTTCCCCTTCTCTTTTGAGGGAAGAACTACTCTCTCAGTCACGTTCCCTCCTATTGGTCCAGTATGCACCAGGACTACACCTGAGGGAGGGGTATGGGGGAGGGGTACATGGAAATGGGTTGAGGGGTGGGGGCCAGGGATGCTCATTCTTTCTGTTGTTTGAGATACTATTGCTAACTGCTGATGGACATAGCATCACGTGTCAGGGTGAGAAGAGGTTTATTCTGCATGTTTAACTCATTCTGTACAATGGCAGATCACGTTGCCCTTTGGTGACATGTTATTTTGTTTTCAGATCATCTTGGAATACAATTCTTGAGCTTAGTGCTTGGAGGTACTAAGAGTTCATTTAAGTTTAATATTTGGGGCTGGAGAGATGGCTCAGCAGTTATGAGCACTGGCTGTTCTTGCAGAAAACCTGGGTTCCAAGTCCAGCACCCACATGGTGGCTAACAACCTTCTGTAACTCCAGTTCCAGGGGATCCAGTGCCATCTTCTGACTTTTGCAGGCATTGCATGATGTGGGTGCACTTATATATATGCACTCATACACATAAAATTAAAATAATAAATAAAAAATTTAAATTTAATATTTTACCTTTGCAAAACCTTTAATCAAAAGATGTTATTTACAGACAATATCTGTATTGACCTGTTGTGGTGTTCTGGAATAGTCTCCAGTGCAAAAGAAGCTTCTTTGATGAGTGATGACTGGGATATTTGTCTGTAAAGATACATATTTTGCACATAGTAAGAAATTATGTTAGTCTTGAAGTTTTCTCTCTAGCCATGTGTATGTAAACTATGTTTATAGTACTACACGTACGTTTCCTCCCATTGAGTGGGCTTTTAGTCAAATTAGGTGGTTGTTGATTGCCCCCAAGATGAAAGTGCCACTACTGCACCAATATTGTATGCTGTGCCAGTCACTGCTGTGGTTATTTGGTCTTGACGCTGGTGTTGGACCATCAGTTGATGTTCTTCCTTAGCACCCTGCATAGTGCTTTCCAAATCTATGAGAGCTAGCCTTCAGAGAAAGTGGCTTCCAGATGAGTTCCAGCCCCATTGCTCTAAATCCTGTGTCTGAAGTTGTTTTGTCTTCAGTAGTAGGGTCTTACCTTCAAGTTCTGGGAAGCAATCAAGGGCTGTGACAATAGCCTATATAATTTTAAAAGTCTCTTGTACCACCCTGGCCAAAAACTCAAAGAAAGTGCATCTACAATGCAACCTCTACATCTAAGGCTCACAAAATATAGAACAAGGGGTAAAGAGGACACTAATGAGTATCCCAATTCTCATTATTGAAGCTCCCTCATGCAACAGAGGCCCAGGAACACAAAAGGTCACAAATGGTCAAAGCATAGAGATTAAGAGTCTGCAGAATTCTGGTCCTTGGACATGACTCCCATATTAAACTTCACCCTCCTGGGGCTCAGGGACCATTGCAGAAGAGGGGGTGGAAAGACTATAAGAACCAAGGAGGAGGTGTATGACCATATAGAAATAGAGTCCTATAAGCTCCTGGGACTTTGCTCATATGAACCTACAGCAATGGTGTCAGCATGCATAAGACCCATGCAAACTCAAGAAGAGAAAACAGCGTAAAACTGGGGAAATGGACAGCAGACCCCAATCTTAGCTGAGGAAATACTAGTAACTGATTACTGCTGGGTGAGAAAGAGTTGATCTTCCTAAGGTGAGGGACTCTAGATAGGCTGACTAGACCTCAGTAGATGAACTTGCACTGAGGAAATGTCTAGGGACACTAACTTGACACAATAGGCCTTGACACAAATGACAGTGTTTATGAATTTCAGTGTGTGGGGTTGTGCTATGGAAGGGTACCAGTGGGTAGGGGTATAAGGATGATCAAGGTTGACTGAGATGTTCTATATGAAATACACAAAAATTCAATTAAAATTTTATTATATTTTTAAAAAGCTTATTTAGTTCTGGGACTATAGCTCAGCTGGCAGAGGGTTTGTCTAGCATGCACAAAGCCTTGTGTTTGACACCCGGTACTGTGAACACTGAGCATAGTGCGCATCTCTAAGCTTAGCACTCAGGAGGTGGAGGCAGGAGGATCAGAAGTTCTAGGTCGTATTTAGCTACATTGTGAATTTGAGGCCAGTTTTAGACCCTGTCTTAAAAAAAAAGTGTTGAGAGAAGAGAGAAGAGAGAGAGGAAAGAGAGAGGGAGAGGGAGAGAGAGAGAGGGAGAGGGGGAAAGAGAGAGGGAGAGGGAGAGGAAGAGAGAAGAGAGAAAAGAAGGAGAGGGGACAAGAGAAGAGAGGAGAGGAAAGGAGGGGAAAAAACAAACAAAATGGGGCATTTGGGAAGAGATAAGGAACTTGAGCATTAGAAATATTTTTTAAAAAAAAGGAAAAAAAGGAGCCAGGCATGGTGGTGTCCACCTTTAGTCCCAGCACTCGGGAGGCAGAGGCACTGGATCTCTGTGAGTTTGAGGCCAGCCTGGTCTACAAAGTGAGTTCCAGGCCAGCGGCTACAAGGAGACTCTGTTTCAAAAAGACCAATAAAAGAAAAAAGACAGAAAAAAGAAAAAGAAAGAAAGGTCAAGGACAGAGGGTTCGCTCCTGGGTCTAACACACCAGCCACTGCCCTCTCTGCTGAGCAACCTGGCCCTCTCCTACTCCCACACCTAATAGCCCTGATGGCACTGCTGGAGGAAAATGTGTGATATGTCCTGGACCCCCACTGGTCTTGGCGTTCAGAGAGAAATGGAGATGCTGCTGTCACTGAGAGATGCTGAACTGCAGAGTACAAGGCCAACCTAACCTGGACTCTTTCCCACAATCCTCTCAAGCTTTTCTACTCTATATAATAACCTTGTTTACACAACCAGAAGTTCTCCTGGCTGAATCTACAAGATTTCCAGAGAAGCATTAGTGGGAGTAAGCATCCCTACATTTATAGCATCTCTGTAGCTGAGTCCATTCCCTCTGGAGGAAAGGGTGTCCTGTGGAAGGAAGTGCAGAGATGAACATATTCCTTCATGCATTTGTTTGACTCTATGTTCTTGTTACTCCTGCGCACGATCTGAGGTAGCAAATATTAGTGTGAGGGTTGGAAGCATTGCATTGACCTGATCTCTAAGACCACAGAAATTCATCAGTTTCTGCTAATTGGCAAAATTCACACATATTGGATCAGAGCACATCAAAATTGCAATTTTAGGGACTCGGAGTGACTACCAGACCTACTAGTTTTGGCTCTGGTCTGACCGAAGATACAAGTTGAATAGGCCTAGTCCAAAAATCCAAAATCCAAAATGTTCCAAAGTCTGAAACCTGTTGAGTGGTGGCATGATGCTACAACTGGGAAATTCCACACCATTAAACTTTGTGTCACTCATGAAGGCATTAGGAATATCAGTGTGTAAAGTGCATGTGGAACATAAATCTGTGGTTGAACTTGCATCCCTTCCCCAAGCTATCTCATGTATATACAAATATTCTAAAATGTGTAAGCTTTCAAAATGCTCCTGGCTCCAAGCATTTCAGATAAGGAATATTCAACCTGCAACATCATAGTTTGAACAAGAATGTGACTCACAAAGGGCCAGGAAGCTCACAAAAGGAAGGGTGAGGGAGAAAGTCCAGAGCCCCGGTAATGAGCCCTGAGCCAGGGGGAGAGAATAAGAGGGTCTAAAATGGTCTGTCTGTCCTGTGACACTCACTGCCTCTGATGGTTTGGGTTTAAAATATCCCCCAAAGCTCAGGTGTTGAAGACTTAGTCCCCAGTACAACCACATGCAGGGGTTGGATGTGACCGGGTCATGAGACTGTTGGGTGGTGGTGGAAACTTTAAGAGGTAAAGTGTATTTAGAAAAAGTAGGTCACTAGAGGCAGGCTTTTAAAGGGTCCCTAAGTATCTTTGTTCCTAGCTACCATGAGAGGAACAGCTCTGCTCCTCCATGTATGCACCATGTGTTTTTCCTCACAAGAATCTTCCTCGGAGGGATACTCACCATACAGCTTTCTGATTGCTCACCAGCTTCCCTTGCACTCTGCTTCCCAAAGGGAAGCACTGCTGGCGGCAAGCTCAGCTAAGGGGTTTGTTAGCCAGCAGTGCTGGTGAGTAACTGCTGCTCTGGTTGGTACATTAAGCTGGTATAAGTTGGTTTAAGTTGTATCAAATCCCAAACTCCACTCATTTCTAGCTCGAAGGCCATGAGAGACTGCATCTGCAAGACTGTTCCCCATGCAGCAGAGGGGGATCAACACAGAAGGCTACAACTGGCCAAAATGCGGAGAATAGGACACTGAAGAGTATGTGTTCCTGTATAGGACTCCTGTATTAAACCTCAGCTACCCAGAGCTCAGGGATCATTTCAGAAGAAGGGGCAGAAAGATTGCAAGAGCCAGGGGTGGTGGATGATCACAAGGAAACAGAGTTTTCCAGCTTCTGGGAACTTCCTCATATGAACTTACAGCAATGGTGACAATATGCACAAGACCCGTGCAAACTCAAACCAGACAAAAACCCAGCATAGAAGTGGGGAAATGGGTGAGGAGCCTCAACCTTAACTAAGGAACTACTGGCAGGTGATCAATGCTGGGTGAGGGACAGTTGGTCTTCTTTAAGGGAAAGACTGTAGAGGCTGACTGGGCTCCAGTACATGAGTTACACCAAAGGACATCTGGGGACACAGACTGGACTCCATAGGCCTTAGTGTGTGTGAAGTCTGGTGGGGGGCTATGATGGGGTACAGATAGGGGAGGGGATCTGAATATGTTTAAGACGTATTGTATGAAATCCACAAAAATTCAATAAAAATGCATACTGGAAAAAAAGAACTTTAGCCCAGGACTAAAAGTGCGTAAATGGGGAGGGATGAGGAAAAGGGGATGGAACCCCCTCTTCTTCCTGCCATGTCTCATCCTGTCCTCCATCCTATACCATTACAATGTCTTCCTCTATATCCATGCATGCTCTGTCTTCAGATCCCTCAGTTGTATGATAAATCAGCAACATTGTGCAACAAGTAGCTTCTGGAGGATGCCCTGAGACCCTCCCACATTATCATTTCTATGATGGAGGGGGGGACCTTGTTAATTCTAAGGGCTGATTTGCAAATGAATGCTGGAGCATGACCCAGTTACAACATGAGGACATTTCATTCTTATAAATTGATATTCTAAGCCAATGTCTGGGAGCTGGCTGGGAAATGCACTTAGTGAATCTCTCCCAGCCATCTGGGGAAGGACAGAGAAGGTTCTAGAAGAAGTAAGTCAGGCTAAGAGGTGGGCAGTGTGGAGTGGAAAGGAACAAAGAGCTAAGCAATATTTCAAACACTGAATTGGCACCCAACCAGAAATAGCTGTCTGGTTCAGCTCTGCTGAAGACGGAGATGATGAAGCAAATATTAGCAGGGAAATTGTTACCCACTTGCCCAGGTAAAGATAGCAGCCTGCTTGATGATAAGCTGGATGGGTTTATAAATAACACTTTCTGCTGGGCAGCTTTGATAAGGCCATATTCTCACTTCCAAAGCTGAAGAGTTAGAAATTGAAGTTTGGTATCTCAACTAGAATCCAGCATCTGACGAAGGGTCCCACCTGCTTGGACTTGGAAAATGAACTTGGTGATTGTCATACTGACTCTAAAAAGCTCAAAGGACAGTTGGAGAAACAAAAAGATCATGATTACTTTTATTTCAAGCCCCCGTATAGAAATAGTGGGTTGGTACGGGTCCCCCTCTTAGCTAACCATGCACCAGGAAATGTGGCAGCCTCTGCCTAAGCAGGGGCAGAAGCCAACTGGGTAAACCAGAAATTATCAAGAGGACAAAGTCAGAGGGGCTAGGGATGTAGCTCATTTGGTAGAGTGCTTGCTTGGCATACAAAAGGCCCTAGGTTCTAACCCTGGTAAAACCTAGTAAATGAGGTGTGGTAATCTCAGCATTTGGGAACTGGAGGCAGGAAGATCAGGAGCTCAGCTCATTCTTGGCTGCACAGTTTAAAGCCAGCCTTGGCTATATGAGCTCCTGTCTTAAACAGAGTGGCCCCACAAGATGCCTCAGTATGTAAAGATGCTTGCCACCAAGCCTCATGACCCGAGTTCGATCCCAGGACCCACATGGTAGAAGGAAAGAATTGACTCCCGCATGTTGTCTTCTGACCTCCATACATGTGCCACGGCAGATGTATGCCTATGCCTCCCCTACCTCACACACACAGATAAATGTAATGGAGAAAAAAATCAGAACAATATTATTGCCGTAACAATCCTTCCACCCTCACTTTTCATTCATTCATTAAGCATTTGTTAGCAGGCTACCATGTCTCAGGATGTTCCTACTGGTTTAGAAGAGGTCACAGAAGGCATAATGCAGTTTTAGAAGAGGAAAGAATGTGTTTGAGAGGCTTTGAAGGCACAGAGGACAGCCATAGAAGGGGAGTGGGAACAGAAGCCAGGGTCAGCCATGATGAGCCCCATAGCCAATCACACACTGAGGAGAGAAGAACAGGCCTGGGCCTCCAAAAGGAGATGGCCAGGAAGGATGGATCCAGTCCTAACTGGTTAAAATAAATACTTAAAGCTGAATCCAAGCAAGGCACTTGAAACATACACAGCCACGTAAGCACACACAGGCATGCATAGGCACACATATGCACACCTACACACACACACACACACACACACACATTGACCATGTTGGGGTCTGCAGACTGTGTGACAGAGCAGTGCAGCACTAGGTGTGCTCACAAGGGCAGGTCAATGACAGCCTAGAGGGGCAGAGGCCAGAGCCCGCACGTGGACAGCAAGGATGAGTGACGACATGGGGGCTGACAACACTGCTGCAGTGACAATGCCTGTCAGAGTTGATTTACTCAGTGTCTCCTCCACTTCCCACTTGATCTAACTGAAGATGCTGGCAGGGCAGTCTCAGACCAGGAATGGCAGTGTTCAGCCTGGGGCTCAGGCAAGTGCTTCAGGTCAGAGTTGGAATGGAGTTCCCAGCAGAGCTCTGGCCTTCTCTGGACTTCAGCATCCTCATATGAAAAGTGGGGAGAGTAGCAGGTCCCACCTCTCAGAGCTGCTTCAGCACAGGTTAAATAAAATGTTCCCTGTACCAAGTGTATGCATCACGAATGACCAGCGTGTATGTTGGCTCTTACTGTTGCCAATGACAACAGAAACCTATTGCTATTTGATGTCTGAGATCATTCTTTTCTGAATGTCAGTGGGATATAGTGTGAGCTTTTAGATGACAGAAACAAGGGGATCATCCTCACCTCCTCACCTGGCCAAACCCTTCTCCTGGGGCTTCACTAATTAAGCAAGAATGGTGATTGCTTTCAGCCTGAGCTCTTTCCTGCTCATTCCCCATCCCTGCCACTCTTGTGGAGCAGCGTCAAGGCTGCTGGGTAGCAGCTGAGGGGACTGGAAGCAGACAAGAGGTCTCTTTCTGTGAAAAAAAAAAAAGGCACTTCCAGTATGAGGGAAAAGACTGGAATTTGGTCAGGGAGTGACTTCCTGAGGTCTTTGAGGGGAGGGGAAACTGAGGCTGAAGAACAAATTGGCCTGCTGGAGAGTGAAGCGTAGCCAGCTAGCTGGCTGGCAGATCCTGAGGATTTGTGTCCTGGCAGGGCCTATCCAGTATTCCCGAAAAGAGCAACAACAGCCAGCCAAGAGCTGTCCGGAATGTAGAATTACAAATGGTCAGAGGTGCTGTGGAAAGAAACATGGAGGGTCTGGAAAGCAGAGACTTGGGCCCCGGATGAGGAGAGGACAGGGCAAGCATAAGCTAGGTGACACACGGTATCTCCCTGCAGCGGGCAGGGATTTAAGGGGACACAACGGGGAGAGAGTGGCTACTCAGATTTAGAGGGACAGAAAAACAATCCATGTTAATTAGCTTGGATATGTTCTTCTGAATTAATTGATTTGAATAAAGATTTCTCCAAGAGGCTGGAAATTAATATCAAATCGCCATGGCCTGAATGTCTCTATCTCTCTGAAATTCACATGTTGAAATCTT
This sequence comes from Nannospalax galili, assembly GCF_000622305.1. Taxonomy (NCBI): domain Eukaryota; kingdom Metazoa; phylum Chordata; class Mammalia; order Rodentia; family Spalacidae; genus Nannospalax; species Nannospalax galili. The sequence goes on from NW_008342399.1 coordinate 2,798,354, forward strand.
AACCCCCAACTTGGTATCACTGGGAGACAGGATGACTAGGTTATGAGGATGGCACCTTCATGGCCAGGATTTAGTGTTCCTATAAAACAGATCCCTGAGAGCTGCCTTGTCCCTCCCTACCATTTGAAAACACAATAAGAAAGCATCATCTAGGAACTAGGATGCAGCCCTCACCAGACACTGACTTCCTGTCCCCTTGATCTTGGCTCTCCCAGCTCCAGACCCGACAGCCCTTTATTTCTGTTGTTATAAGCTAACTAGTTTATAGAGTGTTTGTGTATAGCTGCCCACCTGAATTAGAGTTACAAGTTATTGTGTGATAAGTTGTAACATAAGAATTAGAGTCAAGATATAGAAACTAATTCTATCAGCATCTCAAATCATTGTCCAATAGCTTCTGGTCTCCGCCCCTTCTGGAGCATAGACAACATCCCCTGCAGACCAATACCAAGACTGCTCAGGCAGAGCCACCTGCAGGTACCGCCTGGTCCACTGGAACACCCAGAGAGAAAGAGGAAGATGGTGTTTAGATCCAAAGACCTCATGGAACAAGAACTTTAAGTCTCACCTCATGCATCTTCTACTGATCGGAAGACCTCATTACAGTCAGGGTGACTGGTCAAAATGTTAGGAAGAAGTTAGATGCCCATAGATGATGATGATAAGATCACAGAAAGAAAGTACATGCTGTGAATGGTTCCTGATGAAGCTTTTAAATCATGACCATCAAATTCCTAGCTTCATTCTTCATCCAAAGAATATTAACTAAGTTAAGCATCTTGGCACAGAGATTCTTAGAGAAGGACCCAGTTTATCAGGATACAGGAGTCAAAGGGAAACCCAATGTACTCCTCAGACCCTTGCCCTGCCCCCACCACCCTACATCCTCTCTTAATCCTAGGTTTGGGTGATCTCACTTGCTTTCTGTTGCTGTAATAAAACATAGCCAAAACCAACTTGAGGAAGAGTTTATTTCATCATGCACTTGTAGTCCATCATCAGAGGAAGCCAATGTAGGAACTCAAGGCAGGAGCTTGAAGCAGAGACCGTGGAGAAATGTTACTTTGGGGGTGTTCAAGTGATATTTATCATAATGAATTTATCATAGAACTTTCCTTCTCCTTCTTGGCTTATAACAAAAATTGAGAAAAAGTCCCAGGCTAGTCAGTGAGTGCTCATCTCTTATCAGAATTCTCTCCATAATTACTTGCAAATACCCTTCTCTTTCTCATATATGTACAGCTTGGAAGTATGGGGACATCCTAGTCCCTTCCTTTTCACACATATGTAGCTAGAAAATGTGTAGGCAGAATACAAAACTTGCTTACCTTTAATGAATGTGTTCCAGTACACAGGCACTTTGGATCATTTGGAACTCTGAGGTACCAGGAAAGAAAGCAGTAAGGTACCTGGAAAGTGACACCTTCCAAATATTGTTTTTACTTCTGACACCAAGGTTTTCAGAATAGCAGAGAGTTGGTTGTACATTCAGACATGAATGTGTTCTGTGGAATCACCTCTTCCCTCTCACACTTCTTAAAGTAGAAGATATATTCTGCCATAGAAAAGAAGATATTTCTAAAGGCAGAATTTTTGCAATAGGAAAATTAAAAAATCCTACTTATTTTAAGTGAGTAAGATGCTTCAAGATCATCTTGGGGAGATGCATTATCTGAAAACATTCTGGGCCAAGAATACTCTGCAGAATCCCCCCACAGAAGATGAGGCACATCAGACACCCACAGACTGAGAGCAATAAAGTATGAATAATTCAGAACTCCTGATATTATCCTGCCTACCCATAACGTGTCTTTAATAATTAATTCGGCTCAATCTTTTAAAGAAAATTCTCTCTTCATAACTTAAATCATTCTGTCTGCTTTCATGACAATAGGAGATCACTGCCTGTTCACACTGGGTGATTATTTTCTATTTGGGATTTGTGCTTCCCAAGGAAGGCACGTTATTTGGACTCAAGATTTTCTCCTGCTGTTTGTTATCACAGCTGTATTCTGCACATGCTCAGTGAACATCATCATTCTGAGAATTCTCCCACAGGTACCTACCATGTTCTAGAACTGTTTTAGTGTTTTACATGTACTGACATAATTCCTACAGTAATCTTATTCTTCCTGTTCTCTATTTTACCAAATGAAGAAAATGATTTGAGAACTTAAATAAAACAGCCCCATTGTATTTCTGTATGCCAACACCAACAGACCATTGCCAGGCATATTCATCATGGAGACAAGGTAATATATAACTCATATCATGGTGTTAAAGAGGTTCGTTTAGTGAGAGAGAGAAAAAAAAATCCTCCTTGTTTTAAAAGAAGCTTGTGCCTTTAAATATCTGATTACCCAGTCCTGCTAAATCATTCACACTCAGAATGCCTTAGGGGATGGGATAAGAGAAGTGTCAGAGTATTTGAAAAACAGCTTAGGAGGAGTGACATCAGATGCTTCTAACATAGAAGCCAGAGGGACACCAGCTCTGGGGGACTTAGAAACAGGAAAAGGAGCTCTAGCATGTTTATGTTTTGTAAAATGCAGCTTGCTCTAGAAACGGATATTCTTCCAGAAGATTGAAGTAAGAGGCTGCTGTAGAAGGAAAGCAGAGAGGCCCCTCAGCCTCCCTTTGAAAAATCAGATCAGGGACACAGACACACGACTAAAGTAATTTATCACTAGCAAGTAGCCTCAAGGCTTGGCTCTTAAAAAGGCTGAGAAGGTCAAAGCAAGTATTACAAATTCAGGCACCAAACAGGGCTTGTTCAACTTCTCTTTTCTGCTTGAGTTGCAGATGTAACTTCCTTGGTTTTTAGTTGAGGTAGAAAACACAAAAAGTGAATGTGTAAAATCTATGAATATTAAGTGCATATAGCTTAATGAATTATGGCATATATACTTAAATTATAATCAATGTTCAGTTCAAAACACAAACCATTTCTGTCATCCAGAAGCTCCCAGGCAATACCCACCACCTTCTCCAGAAGTAAAGGCTATTCTTACTTCTTTTGTGTACATGTGTGGGGTGGGGTAGGGTACACATACAAGTGTGTGCAGGCCAGAGGTCAACCTCAAATGTCGTTTCTCAGGGACCTTCCACCTTGTTCTTGAGACAGGATCTTTCACTTGGACCTGGGGATCTATAAGTAGGTTAGGCTGGCTGGCTGGAGAGCCCTAGGGATCTACCTAGCTCCACCTTCCTAGTGCTGGGATTACAAGAGCACATCACTATACCCAGCTTTTAACATGGAATTCAACTTAGGTCCCCATCCTTGTGCAGCCAACACTTTGTCAACTGAGTTGACTCCCCAGCCCCATATTCCTACTTCAATTACCATAAGTTACTTTGCCTGTCCTCGATGCGTGATTTAAGTGAAATCACATAGTATGTATTGTTTAGTACTGGCTCTTTTCACTCAACGTAATCAGAAAGATTTAGCCACCAGCATCGGGTAAAGGAATAGTTTGTTTTTTCATATTGCATTGTGTGATGGGGCTCTTCATTTGTTTATTCTACAGTTGAAATACATTTGTAGTATGTCTAGCTTGAGGCTATTATGAATTAAGCTGTTATGAAATGTTTATGTAGGAAAATTTATGGACAAATGGACTTATTTCTCCCTACTAGGGTAGGTATATTAGATTAAATTGCTACTTTTGAGACCCTGTTGCACACAAAGAAAGCTGGATGATGCTTGAGGAATGGCACTAAAGATTGCTCTCTGACCTCCACTCATATGCACACACTTGCACAACTGCCACCCCCCCGCACTGGTCCAATGCACTCATGGACCCACATATAGATGAACATACGCACAGAGAGAGAGAGAGAGACAGAGAGACAGAGAGAGACAGAGAGAGACACAGAGGGACACACACACATACACACAGAGAAATTGCTTCTTTTGGAGAATACAATAAAATGTCTTTTGGGACATTCCTTCCGGACAGAGTGGGGGAAAGCCTGTGTTCAGTTCATAGATAGGTTTTTTGGGAAGTGAATATAAGCCGAACATGGATGATGGTCTACACTGGTGCCCTATAAGAAGACAGTAGTGAAGAGAAATCCCTTCAATGAGAAATTTTTAGGTAGCAAATCTGGTTATGGTCATCGACTTTGTATGATTAGAGAAATAGCCCATTTAGAATAGACTCAATCACTTATAAGCAGCAACACATGGTTTACATAGTTGGTCAGACTTGGAAGGAGAAAAACAGGGAGATCAGAAACAAATCTTGGGGAAAAGAACGACCAGGTAGGAGTGAACGTGAAGCATGAAGGCCCAAGCACTGCATGGTAACATCAACCAGACAACACTCACCTTTGTTAGAAGCATCAAAGGGCCAAGTGAATAGCAAGGGCTCAACTGATTGACATCAGCTAGCCCCAATGATTGACCATGCTACAGCCAGCAAGATGGACAGGCACATGAACGGGGCAGGGAGACCACACATGGATCCAACAGTGAGCCTTCCAATGCCAAGGGCTGATCTTGCTAGAACTTCTAGCGAATGTCTAAACTGCCAGCAACAGAGAAGAGACCAGTGATAAGTCCCCAACATGGCATCATCTCTTTAGCAGATTAACACATTACTTGCTGCAAGGCTGATTGTACTGGACCCCTGTCACTCAACAAATGGGGTAAAAGACAATGCTTCATTTTGACAGTAACAGGTGACTATTTGGATATGGGCTTGTCTCTCCTGCCCAGAAGATCTAACTCAATTCCATTACCCAAAGCTTCACAGAGTGAACCCCCATGTTAAAGCAGAGGGTATTATATGAGTAGGCACATAACCATGGGACACACTACTTATATCAGACACCATGTGATCCAGCATCAGTCTGGGAGAGATGGAATGCCTTGCCAAAGGCACAGCTGAAGCATTCATTTGAAAGTAGTATCTTGCAAGGATTGGGTAGCCACACTAAGTCAACAACCTTTATATCATGCTGTGTACTCAGGCAGAGGAGGAAATCATTCAGCAATAGAATAGTTTTATGCTTTTAAGAAAACAAACAAACAAACATCGTACTGACAAGTGCATTGACCAGGTTATCAGGAGAGTAGAAAGGAACGTAACTGACATCCAGGTTCCCCTTCATACTCTTGTGCTCTTTCTTGGTGGCAAAAAGGAAATTCAGGCGTGGAGATCGCTCAGTCAGTAAAGTGCTTATCTTGCAAGCAGAAGAACCTGATTTGGATCCTTGGAACTCAAGTGAAAAAGCTGAGTGTGGTGGTATGCATTTGTAATCCCAGTGCTAGTAGGCAAAGACAAGCAGATCACTAACCAGGGAGGGCAGCCAAATTGGTGAGTTCCAGGCCAATCAGAAACCCTGTTTCATGAAACAAGGTGTAGGCCAATCCCAGAACTCAGGAGGCAGAGTCAGGTGAATCTCTGTAAGATTGAGGCCAGACTGGTCTACATAGTGAGTTCCAGGCCAGCTGGGGCTACAGGGAGACTCTCGCTCTCTCTCTCTCTCTCTCTCTCTCTCTCTCTCTCTCCCTCTCTCTAAATACATGTAAAGAGAGGACAAACAAGGTAGAAAAGTGAGGAACACAACTAAGGTTGACCTCTAGCCCATCTTTGCCCATTTTGATTGATTTATATTTTTCAAATAGATTCCTAACGATTCTTTACATATTTGGATGTACGCCTTTGCCAGGTAAATGTATATAACAGTTTCCCAGCCTGTGGCTTGAATCATTGTTCTCTTAATCGCAGTATGCTAGGTTCTTCTTTTAACTTTTCATTTGGAAATAATTTAGATTTATAGGACATTGCAGAGACAGCACAGAGGTTACCTAGTTTTCTTGCATAATTGTAGTACAGTGCCAAATTCAGAAAAGTGACATTAGGACAATGTCACGATATAGTTTTATGCCATTTATACATGTACAGATTTGTATAAGTATCCCTGAAATCAAGATACAGAACTAGTCATAGGCCCTAGGAGGGAGAGTCGCTTTTCCTCAGGGATGTGGCGACTCTCCCTCTCTCAGTAGCAGCCTGCCAATAGCTCCTTCAGCTAGGGGTGGGGCTTCATGAGCCCCCCCCCCCACCTCACCTCAATCCATGCTGAAATGTTGACCGGCTTGGTCTTAAGCAAGCTACAGCTGCTGTGAGTTCCTGAGTTCAATGGCCCTGTCATGTTCAGAAGACACCTATTTCAAAGCAGTTGTCCCCAACCTCTGGCTCTTACACTCTTCCGTTGATGTTCCCTGAGCTTTGTGGGGCAGGGGGTGTGATGTGTCATTTAGGACTGAGCACGCCACCGTCACTTATTCTCTGCTCTTTGACCAGTTGTGAGTCTGTGTTAACCGCCTTCTACTATGGAAAGAAGCTTCTCTGATGAGGGTTGAGAGCTGCATTAATCTATGGATATAAGGGTAAGTACTGATACTGACCTCCAGTGGACAGCCCAACACCAAAGCACACATTGCAGTGCTAATTGGACTCAGTGGGTTATAAAAATAAATAAATTAGCCAGGCGTGGTGGCGCACGCCTTTAATCCCAGCACTCAGGAGGCAAAGGCTGACAGAGATCTCTGTGAGTTCAAGGCCAGCCTGGTCTACATAGTGAGTTTCAGGTCAGCTCTTGCTACAGGGATACCCTGTCTCAAAAAGACCCCCCCCAAAAAAATTTAATTAATTAATTAATTTTGAAAAAAAAAAGAACAGAACTATTCCATTTCTACCATGATCTCCTGCTCGCTCTCCTGTTATAGTCACACTCATCCCTTCCCCAGACTCTCACCATGTGTAACCCTGGGCAATCTGTTCTCCATCTCTATAATTTAGTCATTTCAAGAGTGTTCCACAGAATCATACAGTATATGACTTTTTGAGATTCACTTTTTTTTTTCACTTAGTACAATGCCTTTGAGGCTCATCAAAGCTCTGTCTCTGTCTCTGTCTCTGTCTCTCTCTCTCTGTGTGTGTGTGTGTGTGTGTGTGCAAATGGGTGCATGCACATATGTGCATGTGCATGCGGGGGCCAGAGGGCACTGTCAGGTGTTTTCCCTCTCCACTTACTCTATGAGACAAGGACTTTTAACCAAACAGGAGCTAGTTGATTTGGCCAGACTAGCTTGCCAGCAAGACCTGAACATCTCCACCTTCTCAGCACCAGGATTATAGGCATATGTCACCAGACCCAGCATTTTACATAGGTGCTGGGGATCAGAACTATGATCCTCATGTTTGCCTGGCAAACACTATACTGAGTGAGCCATCTACCTGGCCACAATCCATCAGTATTTTTTAATTGTTGAAATTATGTTACTTATGCTTCTTTACATTATTTGGTTATCCAGTTATGTTTGATAAAGGATTTAAAATTCATTCTTATAAAGAATACTTGTCTTTCATATAAACACATTGGAGTGATAATCTCTTGGGTTTTAAATGTTCAGGTCTAGAAACACTGCTCACAGAGGAGCCTGGTACACTGCTCCCATCTGGCAGACTAGGGAGATGGAGATCAATACTAATGGCCCCAAGTCATGATCCCGACCTTCATTATTGACTGTGGTTCCCAGGGTCCCCTAACTTCATGTTATGTGTGTAGAATAAAAATTTCCAATAGTGAACTCAAACATCTCATTTTATGACCAAGAATTATGAGAAAAATGAATGACTTCTTTAGCTTTTAAGAATGATGAAATACAGGTTTCGAAATGAGGCATGTTAAGAACCTCATCTGTTCTTAACACTTGCAGAAGAAATTAGAACACCTTCCCTGAATGCAAAGTGTAAGTGCTGCTCACTGTACTGTGAGGAACACTATTTCTCTGAAACTGGGTGTCCTTTCATGCCCTCTATGCCTCTGCGGCTTTCTCTTCTAGGGTACCATGTCCTTACACCTCCTCTAAGGTGTCTGTTGTAAGTGCTGAATCTTGAGCCTGGTTCTGTGGCTGTACAGTCTATCAGCAACCTGTAAAATATCTTTGCCTCTCACTTTGAAAGTAGCACACTTGGAAGCCAGCTTAGTAGCACTCTTGAAATCCCAGCACCAGGAAGACAGAGGCAAGAGGATGGCAAGTTTAAGGCCATTTTCATCTACGTAGCAAATTCACAGCCTGTCTGAGCTCAAAGTTTGTCTCAAAAAATAAATTGCACATTTAGTAGAGTTTTACTTCAACTTTTTTTTTAAACAATCTAGTTGTTTTTCTTAAAATTTATTATTGAGTTTCCTCACCCTGCAGTAATCAGCTTCCAATAATTCTTCGAATAAGATTGCTTGCTGTCCATTTTGAGAATTCTGTGCTGGGTTTTTGTCTGCTTGAGTTTGCCTGGGTCTTGTGCATGCTGTCATCATTGCTATAGGTTCATATCAGCAAGGTTCCAGGAGCCTGTAGGACTCTGTTTCCAAATAGGTGGTCATGTACTTCCTCCCTGGCTCTTAAAATCTTTCTTCTTCCTTTTCCACAATGGTCCCTGAGCCCTGAATGGGTGAATTTTAATATAGGAGTCCTGTCCACGGACCCACACACTGTAGACTCTTACTCTCTACATTTTGGCCAACAACCTGGTTGTTTTACATCATAGGCCATCAAAACAAAATAAATGGCTATTTCTGCTGTCTTGTCCATCTCAGGAGGATGTGGGAGTTTCTTGAGTAGCTGGTAAGTGTGTAGGAAGCTTGGGTGAGTGCCAAGATGGATGGAGAGGGTGTACATTGAGTTGTGATGGAGAGACTGTCTCAAGAACTCTCCAGAACTAGCAGTGCCTTGGGACCAAGTTTTGCAAATGGTGGAACTAGAAGACATCTCTAGACCCCTGCAGTACTGCGGCCCCTGCAGGAGAAGTTCATCATGCCTTAAGGAGGCTGTGCCTCTTCTGTCTCTGCTCTGTTACTTTCTGTCTTTCTACTTATAGACCTCTATTTCCTACATGAAGAGATTTGATTGGATGAACTAATCTTCTTTTCTACATCAACTTCTTCAGGCCAGTTTATGGATTAACTGCTTTGAGGTCATGTGTCTGTCTGTGATGCAATCAGATATAGTTGAAAGAGGCCAAAGTAGATCACATCTCAAAAACCAGTCTCACAAGGAAGTGTGCACTCTAGCCATGGGTCAGGAGAAGGAATAGGGTAGATTGAACATTTGCTGGGCAATAATGAAATCTCCCAGATCATTCAGCTGCCCCTGAATCACAGTGGAATTACCAAACAAAATGTGTGCTGGCACATGGGCTGACCATACAACTTCTTTGAATCAAGAAAGTCCATCTCAACTTTGTTTGCGCCCAACTCATAGTGTCTAACAGTGTGTGCCACTCTTAGGAGGTGCTCAATAAAATTCCCTTTAGTTGGCTGCCATTATCAGATTTCTGGACTATGATTGGCAGCAATCAACATGGGGTTTGGGGGCAAGCCAACCAATATTTTCTCTACTTGATAGGCTGCATATGCAGAAAACGAGATTTTTTAAATGTAGCAGTGAAGAGCACAGGGTCTCAAATCAAAATCTTAGATTGTAACCCTAACTCCACCACCTTTCCTCTGTATGGTGGGCAAATCTCTTTGCCTCTCTGGGTTAGTTTTCTCATCCATATGGTTAGGGTTTTTGTGGCAGCTGCCTGATGGGTGGCTGGGAGTATTGCATCATCTATCATGGAAAGCCTCCTTTGCAAGGTCTCACCCGGGAGAAATATTCAATTGTAAGCGTGCTTCAAACAAAACAAAAACCAAGAGCTGGGTGTGATGGCTTATACCTGTAATTCCAGCACTTGGGAAGCTGAGGCAGTGAGTTTGAGGCCAACCTGAGCTACACTGTGAGTCCTAGGTCAGCCTGGCCTACAGAGTGACATCCTGTCTCAAAACAAACACAACAAAGTGAAAGAAACAAACAGAAAAAAGGGCATGTCTGCCTTTTAAAAAGGTGGGTGAAGCAGTGGAAAGAACTAGGATTTATTTTTTCTAAATTTATGTTGAGTTCAAGCTGGTAGATTCACATGATTGTGACCTTGAAGGAGTCCCAGTTTCCTACGTGTGAAATAATGGCACCAGCCTCCAGTCCCCACCCATGTGAGGATCAGGTGACATATGTGAAAACACTTTCGTGAAGTGGAAACTACCAGGAAACATGAGATGCTTTAATCCAATTGTTCCATTTTCTTCCTTCTTCTCTGATGACAATAAATAGATGGTTTGATGGTTAATTTTCATCATCACCTTTGCTGAATTTGGCATCACACCTTTGGGTGTGTCTGTGAGGATGTTTCCAGAGAGCTTTGAACCAAGAAGGGAAGACTCATCCTGAATATGGGTGACTCCATCCCATGGGCTGGGGTCTCAGACTGAATAAAAAAGTGGGTAGAGTACCAGCATCCTCTCTCTCTGCTTCATAACGGTGGAGTCAGTGTGACCAGCTGCCGCATGCTCCTGCCACCATGCTTTCCCTACCACCACACTTTCCCTGCCACGATGGGCTGTGCCCTCAAATCACGAGCCAAAATAAGCCCTTCCTTCCTTAAGTTGCTTTTGCCAGGTATTTTCACACAGTATAAAGAAGAGTAACCAGTAAAGATGGGAGAGGACTTCTCTGTGGGATTTAGAAACATGTCAGTGGCATGTGTCATTTCTCGGAAGCACTTGATTACACTCCCTTAACATCACTCTTCCTGATCCAACAGAAACCCAGCAAGCTGCCCTCCCCTACCCTGCCCACATGCTTATAATCAGAAATGTGTTCTTCATCCCTGAGTGAGTACTTGGACATTTAAAGTTTTTTGTTTTTTTTTTAAGTAATTCCATATCTCAGTCAATGAATGCCTTGAAATGCTTGCCAACTCTTTACTCTTGCTTCTATTTGGCCTGTATCTGTTGTCTCAGGTTCCTCTCCTCCCATTGACTTGAAACCCACATCACCTGCAATATTCTACCTCTTGTCAAAGCCACATATAGCTCCCCACTGCATATCCAGTGGGCATCCCTCAGCAATGTCACTCAATCTGCCAGCACTTTTGATCTGACAGTTTATTACAGCCACTTTCACTTTTTCAACTGGCCTCTGGGATGCCAGTCTCCTCTGTTAACTCTCCCGGCCCTCGCTTCTTTTCCTCCAGCTCCTTTACTATCCCCAACTTCTATGTGTTGGAGGCTTGGCCCTCAGAAACTTTATCATCTTGATCTCTACTTCCTCCAAGTCTCCTGCCTCAATGTTCTTCAGCACCACTTCTGTGCTGACAATGCCAAAGTTTAACCTCTTAGCCCAGATTAGCCCTTGGTCTAAAAAAAATCATAAATCCAACCTGGCCCCCATCGACACCTCCACCTGGAGTTCTACGTGACATCTCAGGTGCGTCACATCTATAGGGAGTTCGCTGCTGATCTTCCACATCTTCCTGCCCTTATTGTTGCTCAAGACATCAACAGGGCTCACCTTGCCTGTCTCTTATATCTCACAGGCAACTTATCAGCAATCCTTTAGGCATATATTGGTTACTTTGGTTGGTGCCATGATGAAATATGTACAAAAAGCAACTTAAGGAAAGAAGTGTTGCTTCTGGTTCCAAGTTTGAGGGGAGGGTCCATCACGGTGGGAGATGTTATGATGGCAGGAGTGTGAGCACTTGGTCTCAGAGAGAGATGGATACTGAACAGCTTCTGTTCTCCTTTTCTTCTTTTTATTCTGTGCAGGACCCCAGCCCACGGGATGATGCTGCCCACAATCAGGGTTGGTCTTCTCTCTTCAGTTTAACCTCTCTGGGACTACCTCCATGGACATGTCTGGAGGTGTTTCCTAGGTGATTCCAAATCCAGTCGGGGTTAACAGCGAACATTAGCCATCACAGGCATTATCTTAAATCACTTCCAGCATCCTGTCCCCTCCTATTTTTTACCTCTACCTCTAGCACCTCTATTCTTTCTTTAAAAAAATTTATTGAGCTTTCGTAATTTTATACAGCAGTTCTTAATCAAATTTAGACCCTCTCCCCCACCCATGCCCTCCCATCCCCCCACTGGACCTCATGTATTCTGCCATACATGTCAAGTCCTATCTAGTCAAGCATTTGTACCTAGATGTCCTTCAGTGTAAATTTGTTCACTGGAGTCTAGTCAGCCCATCTAGAGATCATATGTTAAGGCATACTCTCCCTCACCCAGCATCAATCATTCTTCAATAGTTCTCAGTCTAGGGTTGGCCCGCCGCCCATTTCTCTCCTCCCCTCTGGACCCTTGTTTAATTGAGTTGGCATGGATCCTGTGCTCGATGCCACCATTGCCACAATTTCATATGTAGCACCTCTGTTCTTGACTGAACCCCCATCACCGTCATGCTATGCCTGGGTTGCTGAAATGGCTTCTTGTGTCATCCTCCCTCTTCTTGGAAGTCAGATACTTTTAGAAAACCAAGCCACTCTTTCAATGAACCTCCTTCAATGGCTTCGACTTCACTCAATGAAACTCCATTTCCTTCCTGTGGCCTTAAAGCACCTGCATTACCTCTGACCTCTTCTAACCATCTCCTTCCTGCTCCAGGGACTCTGGCCTCTCTGCTCTTCTGCAGACACACCAGGAAGCACCCACCTAAGACCTTTGCATTTCTCTTCAAGTATTGTCCCTCTTTCAAAAATATTATAGGTGTAAACTCATTAGACAAAGGGAGATACTAACAGTGTGCAGGATTTTTAAAGTTACTGTGTATTCCTTAGTGCTTTTTAAGAGATTACAATTATTGTCAGTCACTACAGCTGTTTATTTTGTTATTGAAAAGTACCTGTGGTTTAAATTAAAAATCAAGATGATGGAAGGGCAGTTACATGCCGCTTAACTACCTGGTAAAAGGGCTACATTGTCCCCAGTACAGGCCCTGCATGCATTCTAGACAGAGGCTTCCCAGAAGGGGCCGCACCAAGCCCAGGGGTTCCTCTAAGTCTCACTGCCCACCCCCTTCTTGCTTCTCCATCATTCCCCTCAGTTAACGAGTATTGCACCAGGATTGTGATAACTGATCTCTGGGTGAAGATTCTGACTCACCAAATTAAATTGCAATGAAATGCCTTTTAATAGGTAATCTAGGATGATGCATAAATAGTTATTTTCCCCTTGTGAGTGGTGTTACCTGTCATTCTAAAAATTAATCTTATCTAAGAGATGCTTTAAATACACACAATAGCACAGCGCTTCAGACCAAGCAGTTAATGAGTAATTTCATGTGTGAATTATGAATCTCAATTCTTTCAGTGCCATTTTCCCCTGGAGCCGTTAGTTTTCCTCATTTTCTTCTCTCTCAGCTGCTACTGCCATTTACTTTCTGACTTTGAAGAATTTCTCTGTGCAACAGAAAAAAATGCTATTGGCCTACTTGAATTCCATATATACAACCACAAATGTCTTCAGGTATGACAAGTTCCCCCCAGGTGTAGGAGAGCCTATGAAGAATATGGAGAAGGATCCATACACTTCGAGATGATCCTTACATTTTGAGATGATCCCTGAATTTTGAGATGATCCTCAAAAAACGGCTGGTATGCCAGGCACCATAGCATCACTAATGGTTCTAGTTCCCACTTCATTTTTAAACTTCACATGTTCCTTGGAAGATAATTGGGCAAAGAATGGTGGCATGAAGTGATCGATGGAGTGGGGAGATTCATTTATCATGGATTTTATTATCTGTCTCTGTCCTTTCATGTGTGTCTTTGAGGCTCTTCAGAAATATGAAATTGAAATCTGCTTTTAAATGCCAGCCATCTTTATACCATTCTGCAAAGAGGTATAGTCCCTGCAGAGATCTGGAGGGTGGAACAGACTTTACAGTCCTTGCTCAGCTCATGTCTTGCCCCTACGGCTGTTTCTATGACCTCTTCAGCATTGCCCCACCCAGACCCCAAGAGCCTGTGACATAATGAAGGTGATGCTTTGGCGGCAGTTAGTATCACTCAGATACTAGCCATGCATATCATGACTAGCCCAGAGGCTTAAGTAATTCCATTAGACTTCAGAAAAATTTATTGGTTCTGCTTGAGGCAACTGCTGCATTTGGATAGTTTTTCTCCCCTTCTGCATGAAGTTTGACTTTTCAGTCAACTCCAGTAGCTCAAAACCTCCTCTTCAGAAATAGCCTGTGTTCTCTGCCTGCTGGGCCCTAGCCCCTGCCAATCGTACCACAGAGGCCTGGCATCAGCTCGGGAGCCATGTCTGTCTGCGCATTATGGTACCTCATAGCCCAACCAAGAATTTGGCTCATAAAAATGGTTAGAATGGTTGACCATTCTAACAAGTGCTTTTTCCACCTTTCTCTCCAGGTTTCCGGAACTTCTATACCTTGCTCATATGGAGTATGGGGAGGAGGATAGGGACTGCTGGACTGCCAACACAGGCTCCCCATTACCCTAGAATTGGTCTTCACTGTTGCAAAAAGCACAGATTGTGTCACTTTTCCCTGGGCTTGGAACCTTGACATTGTAATTCCTATTGAAATTTCAAAAGTTAAAATACAAACAAGGGCTTCATAACGGGTAAGTAGTAAGGCTCCAGGTATGCAGAACAGAAGAAAGGCAAGTCCCTTCGTGCCCACTAGTGACTAGGGGCCAACTGATAAACCTTCCATCAAAGGGGAAGTGTAGAGTATCAAAACAGGTCTCCTTGACAGCAGCAGGATTTCACAACCATCTAAAACCAGACCCTATGACACTTCACATCACAAATGCCTCCAGCTAGGCATACACAGTTTCATGTACTTCTGTGTGAATAAGGTCATAATGGTGTACTGAACTTTTGGGAGGTCCGTTTAACCAAATGAATACATTTGTAAGTTTCACCGCCTTCTTTCATTCAGAGATGCAGCTTTTCATCTTTCTGTAAAATAGCCTTTCCATTGATGCACAGTTTAGAGGCTGCTATACTGTTTATCTAGGGATCTGCTTCTGCTGTGTTAATAAAATACACTCAGTCACCTTGCACTATTCTTTCTGACAAACAATAAAGCCATTAAAAATGCCACCTATAACATCTTCATGATGCATATTTGATAAAAATTTTGCTGCCGCAGATCAAGTGAGGCCTTGACAGGGATTCAGCTGGTTTGTGTCTTCAGACTAAGGAGTGGGTCTGTCTGGACCACTTAGGAGAATACTCCCAGCACTCCCTACTTATCTCCACTTATAAAAATACATATTTGCCAAGTAATATGGCATGTTTATGAGCTGAATACTGCAATGAATGAAAAAGAGGGGTGTGTGTGTGAGGGGGGAGGGGGAAGAGAGAGAGAGAGAGAGAGAGAGTTAAGGTTGCCATGGGAGCCCTTGCTGCTTCTGAACCTTTATCGTTATGAACAATAATTAGATGTGATGCTTTATGGTGGTGAAGTACCTCGTGGGCTCCTGATAATTGTAAAGTGCCTGGCAATTAACTCACACTTCCCGAGACTCAGGTTAGAGTAATTAACCCCATGAGAGGATGCAGCCCAAGAGAAGGGGAGTCCCATGGAGACAGCAATCCTGCTTTGCAATTGCATAGACAAAGAGAGACCCTCACCGAGTCCCGACAAAGAGAATCCTGAACTTGCACCATGTCCACCATAGAGCCCATCTTGGTCCAAATCACTTTGCTCAGATGGGGCAGTGGAGTACTTGTTTGTACTGTGGAGAGGTAAACAGCACCAAGCCCAGGCATCTAGCCCTCGGCGTATTATTCCACTGGGTGTGGACATGTGGCCCCTGCAGAGAGACCAGTCAACTATATGCTGGGAGAGGCACTGAGAAAGTCTCAAGGGGATATGGAAGTTGGAAATAGGTTGCTTAGCTATTACAAGCTAAACTTTCATGAAATCAATACTTAGGTCTTCCCAAAACAACTGCAGTTTGGGATTGGTTTTTAAGTCTGCCAGCTTTTCTAATTTTTGTCTTATGACTTAAATAACAAACATGCTCTTAGGTGCCTATAGAAAACTAGGAAGAAGGTGGATAGCCTTAATGCAAAATTTTATTACAATTATATATGCCTGTATCTCCAGATGGAGGTAAAATTTTGTTGTATTATGTATTTTTACATCTATTCATTCAACATTATACAGAGAGAGAGAGATTTTTTAATTGCAAGTAAACTCCTTGAAATATGTCATGTGTATTGGTTCCGTCATGTCAATCAAAAGCTGGATTTCCACCTTGTTCAAAGGAAAGCAAAAGTTATCTTATTCAGAAAATTTGGGCCAACTTTCCATTTCATTTTCAACTTAAATTCTCTTGGGCTGATTCAAACACGATTCATTTTCTTGGTTGAAGGCTGTGGGAATCTGCATGTTGACATTTCAAATGAGGATAGGTGTTTGATTACTGCCATCAACAAATTTTACCCCATGCCTCTTGTTCCTGCCCAAATTTCCCACTTAGCTCTGGGAAGACTTAGCAATGGATGACTGCCTTAACTGGATTCCTGAGGGAATCACCTATGGATCTTTGGCCTCTGAGACGACAGCTTGGGTGTGTCCCTGCAGGGCTGTGGTCTCATTAATTCCTGCTCACAACCAGATTCACCCTGCTGCCCTCAGTGCACACAGCTGCCCCGATGATGGCTGGGGATGGAGGAGCAAGCAAGCACAAGCCTTGTCTTCTGTTTTACTCTGAGAAGAAGCTGCACAGTGTATTTGGAAAGACTGTTTTTTACCAGGAAAGCTAATTTGCTGTGATTAGTTCCATTCCATTGAGATTGACACTATTTATTTGGGAAGTAGATTTGCGTCCCTTTAGGTGATTTGCTTCTGAGCTGAAGGCTGTCTCCAAAAATGTCTATTGCAAACCAATCATGAGCATGAATAAAGCCTCTGGGGTCTGGGAGATAGACATGCTCGTGTGCTGTGGGAAGAAGAGAGGGCCCTGAGCTATCTGTAGTAGTCCTGACAAAAAGTGAGAAGGTAGAGAGGGGTCAGGTGCAGCAGAACGAAGGCTGGAGAGGAGTGGGCAGGGGTCTCTCATGTCCATCTCGGTATACTCCTACACTCTTGGGAAGCCTCACACACCCCATTTTGTAGGTGACAAGGACCAATGCTGCCTATTTCTGATCTCCACAGTGCTTGAGCAGCTCAGGTCACTGCTGAGCTACTACTGTTGAGAGAGGAGATTCGAACTATGGCAACAGGGCCTAACCCAATTGCCCCAAATCAGAGAGAAACACAGAGGTCTTCTGGAAAGTTCTCAGATAGATAGATGGAGTGGAGAAGCATGAGACACAGCATGGGGAAATGCTGGAAGAGGGGAAGAGCCAGCAAGGTCCTGATGGAATTTTCCTTTTCTGTTCCATTCCCCTCTTCTCCCCTACTCTCCCCCTCCCCTCGTCTCTCATCCTCCCTCCCTCCTTCCCTCCCTCTGTCCCTCCCTCCTGCTCCCTGTCTCTGCACATGTGTGCATATATACTTTTTGTAATACTCTAAGTGGGTTACAATACAGATCTTATATGACTGACTATGAATCTTCAGTGAAGTCTACATATATAACTACTGCCTTATGTGTTGAATTTTCTTTTGAAGGGATATAAAAATAAGTTGAATCCTGCTGAGGGTGGCAGTGTATGAAGAAAAAGTAGCCGCAGCATCCATACTAGGTTCCTGTAGCTAGTCAGAAAAGATGATTTGTATGAATGCGATGGAGAAAGAAGGTGGAATGTTGGAAGCCTGACTTCCATTCTTTCCACCCTTTACATTTGATGCTGTCCCCACTTGTTCCCTCCCCCGCCACCCAAGGAAAGCCAGTCCAGGTGATCATTGTCAGGGGCAGCTCCCAAGACTGGGAAAAAGCAGTCGATCCATATGTGAGCCCAGGCTGCCCCAGGGGCAACATTTGTCTCTCCCATCTGCTGCTTATCCTCAAGTCCTCCCTTGCTTTAGGCAGGGACAGCAAGTTCTGCTCTTCCCAATGTTGAGGCCCAGGCTCAGGTGTGAGCCTCTGGGAGAGCTGTTCCCAGTGCAAGCAACAGCCATCCAGGTCATTTGGGATAAGGCGCTCTGAAATTCCACTTTGGGGTGTGTAGAGGCAGGTGTCAAAGGCAGCACCACCTCCTTTGTATTCTTCACACATCTTTGCAAGACTCAAGACTTTGCACATTTACTCATGGTGCTGATCAAAAGAGCTTTTTTTTTCTTGTGAGATGAGAAAAGAAAAGCCGAATGTTCATGCATGCCGTCTTCCTAATTAACACGGCAGGCCCCCAGTGAGAGAGAACACATCAGAATTTTGGGAAGCAGCTGTTCCCCCAGCAGTAGTCACTTCTCAGAGAACCTACAGGCAGATGCTTCCAGATCCTGGGAAAGTAGAGGCCTCTGACCACTTCAGTGAAGTGGTCACGCCCTGGGACAAAAATCATCATTTCTAAAGCTGACTGTATAGCCTATAGGCAGCTGGACTCCCAGAATCTGGAGTGCATAGTCAAGCATCATACCTGGCCCTGCAGCAATGGGGTTACTGTGCATGTGTGTAGGGGGGGCTATGGTCATCTCATCACTGACTTTTTCTCATTTCATGCTCTGAAAGACTCTAGTAAGTAGAAGCCCTACCTTGCCAATGAGGAAGCATCACTACCCATCTCAGCAGAAAGGATGGCAAACCCAACTGCCTGCTTCAAAGCCCATGCGTCGTGCTAACAGCATCTTCCCACCTTCTCCCACCTCACTCTTCTGTGACTGGGCTCTTGCCAGCTCAGCATAGCCGGGCTTAATTAAAGCTTGATAATTAGAGAAATGAATTGTTTGCTTTATTGGCTGTCCCTCAGGAAGTTGTGCCTAACCTCAGGCCCCCCTGTGGTTCATAGCATACACAGGACTGACCCCTGTCACAGCTCACACTGTATTGCTTGTTATAATTGATTCATAGTCACCTTTCTTTCAACATGGGGACCTCCTGGGATGGGAGCTTTGCATGGTTCCCAGCAGCCAACACCATGTCTGATATATACTGGATGTTTATGTGACTGACCTAAAACACTTCCTGAATAAAATACAATGAAAGAACAAAGCTGGGTTGTAGTGGCACAGGCCTGTAATCTTACCACTTGAGAGGCAGAGACAGGAGGATTAGGAATGCAAGATCAGCCTCAGCTATGCTGTGAGCTCAAGGCCAGCATTGTCAAGAAAGGAAGGAAGGGAGGGAGGGAGGGAGGGAGAGAGAGATACAGAGAGAAAAAAAGACAGAAAGACAAAGAGAAAAAGAGAGGGAGGGAGAAAGAGAGAGAGGAAGGAGGAAGATAGGATGGCAACAGCATTATGCCAAGGAAAGAGCACCAACTGTAAAGTCAGAAATTCTGCCCTTGAATCCAGTTCCCCTGCTTATTAGCTGGGTCCTCTGAAATGAATCGCTTGGCCTATCTGGCCAAGTCTAAAATTCAAAACAGAGCTAAGCTCCTCAAGACCATTTCCAATTCCGGCATTGGTTGAGCTAGAATCCAAGCAACTCCTCATGAGGTGACCTGCCCAGGTTGGGGGCTCTGTGCTCCACAGATATGCCCTTCTTCTCAGGGGAGTTAAGGGCTCATTTCCTGGTGTGCCCCAGGTATTCTACACCTCCTCCCTCGGCCTCTTCCACACTTCTGACCAGGTACCAACGTGTCTGCCACGTTGCTTTAGCTTGATCCTCACTCCAGGCTCTCTCTAACTCAGCTTCTTCCCCATTGTCTACCTTACAGGTAGGACCCACTAAGAAGCTGGGGTTTTTGTCTGGACTGTCTCCACCTGCAAATGATTCCTAGACTTGAAGTGTATTTGGAGAATTTTTCGCTTTGCTTTTATAAAGTATTATGAAAGTATCTGAATGCATTGGAGGCTATCCTGTGATGGGGTATTCTTTACCACCATCATTCCCACATGCACATTGTTAATTGGGCAGTGTTGACCTTCCTGAGTCCTTCAGGCAGCCTTGATAAAAGCATTGTATATAACAGCCTGCAGAGCCCACCTACCACCAGCCTGGGACCCTTGGTAAGTGTCTGGGCTAGACACCTATTGAATCCTGCTGAGGGTGGCAGTGTATGAAGAAAAAGTAGCCGCAGCATCCATACTAGGTTCCTGTAGCTAGTCAGAAAAGATGATTTGTATGAATGCGATGGAGAAAGAAGGTGGAATGTTGGAAGCCTGACTTCCATTCTTTCCACCCTTTACATTTGATGCTGTCCCCACTTGTTCCCTCCCCCGCCACCCAAGGAAAGCCAGTCCAGGTGATCATTGTCAGGGGCAGCTCCCAAGACTGGGAAAAAGCAGTCGATCCATATGTGAGCCCAGGCTGCCCCAGGGGCAACATTTGTCTCTCCCATCTGCTGCTTATCCTCAAGTCCTCCCTTGCTTTAGGCAGGGACAGCAAGTTCTGCTCTTCCCAATGTTGAGGCCCAGGCTCAGGTGTGAGCCTCTGGGAGAGCTGTTCCCAGTGCAAGCAACAGCCATCCAGGTCATTTGGGATAAGGCGCTCTGAAATTCCACTTTGGGGTGTGTAGAGGCAGGTGTCAAAGGCAGCACCACCTCCTTTGTATTCTTCACACATCTTTGCAAGACTCAAGACTTTGCACATTTACTCATGGTGCTGATCAAAAGAGCTTTTTTTTTCTTGTGAGATGAGAAAAGAAAAGCCGAATGTTCATGCATGCCGTCTTCCTAATTAACACGGCAGGCCCCCAGTGAGAGAGAACACATCAGAATTTTGGGAAGCAGCTGTTCCCCCAGCAGTAGTCACTTCTCAGAGAACCTACAGGCAGATGCTTCCAGATCCTGGGAAAGTAGAGGCCTCTGACCACTTCAGTGAAGTGGTCACGCCCTGGGACAAAAATCATCATTTCTAAAGCTGACTGTATAGCCTATAGGCAGCTGGACTCCCAGAATCTGGAGTGCATAGTCAAGCATCATACCTGGCCCTGCAGCAATGGGGTTACTGTGCATGTGTGTAGGGGGGGCTATGGTCATCTCATCACTGACTTTTTCTCATTTCATGCTCTGAAAGACTCTAGTAAGTAGAAGCCCTACCTTGCCAATGAGGAAGCATCACTACCCATCTCAGCAGAAAGGATGGCAAACCCAACTGCCTGCTTCAAAGCCCATGCGTCGTGCTAACAGCATCTTCCCACCTTCTCCCACCTCACTCTTCTGTGACTGGGCTCTTGCCAGCTCAGCATAGCCGGGCTTAATTAAAGCTTGATAATTAGAGAAATGAATTGTTTGCTTTATTGGCTGTCCCTCAGGAAGTTGTGCCTAACCTCAGGCCCCCCTGTGGTTCATAGCATACACAGGACTGACCCCTGTCACAGCTCACACTGTATTGCTTGTTATAATTGATTCATAGTCACCTTTCTTTCAACATGGGGACCTCCTGGGATGGGAGCTTTGCATGGTTCCCAGCAGCCAACACCATGTCTGATATATACTGGATGTTTATGTGACTGACCTAAAACACTTCCTGAATAAAATACAATGAAAGAACAAAGCTGGGTTGTAGTGGCACAGGCCTGTAATCTTACCACTTGAGAGGCAGAGACAGGAGGATTAGGAATGCAAGATCAGCCTCAGCTATGCTGTGAGCTCAAGGCCAGCATTGTCAAGAAAGGAAGGAAGGGAGGGAGGGAGGGAGGGAGAGAGAGATACAGAGAGAAAAAAAGACAGAAAGACAAAGAGAAAAAGAGAGGGAGGGAGAAAGAGAGAGAGGAAGGAGGAAGATAGGATGGCAACAGCATTATGCCAAGGAAAGAGCACCAACTGTAAAGTCAGAAATTCTGCCCTTGAATCCAGTTCCCCTGCTTATTAGCTGGGTCCTCTGAAATGAATCGCTTGGCCTATCTGGCCAAGTCTAAAATTCAAAACAGAGCTAAGCTCCTCAAGACCATTTCCAATTCCGGCATTGGTTGAGCTAGAATCCAAGCAACTCCTCATGAGGTGACCTGCCCAGGTTGGGGGCTCTGTGCTCCACAGATATGCCCTTCTTCTCAGGGGAGTTAAGGGCTCATTTCCTGGTGTGCCCCAGGTATTCTACACCTCCTCCCTCGGCCTCTTCCACACTTCTGACCAGGTACCAACGTGTCTGCCACGTTGCTTTAGCTTGATCCTCACTCCAGGCTCTCTCTAACTCAGCTTCTTCCCCATTGTCTACCTTACAGGTAGGACCCACTAAGAAGCTGGGGTTTTTGTCTGGACTGTCTCCACCTGCAAATGATTCCTAGACTTGAAGTGTATTTGGAGAATTTTTCGCTTTGCTTTTATAAAGTATTATGAAAGTATCTGAATGCATTGGAGGCTATCCTGTGATGGGGTATTCTTTACCACCATCATTCCCACATGCACATTGTTAATTGGGCAGTGTTGACCTTCCTGAGTCCTTCAGGCAGCCTTGATAAAAGCATTGTATATAACAGCCTGCAGAGCCCACCTACCACCAGCCTGGGACCCTTGGTAAGTGTCTGGGCTAGACACCTAGGATCAATGTGGAATGAATACCCACCCCTCCACCCCCACCCCCATACTTGCTGTTTCGAAGTGCATGGAAGCCTGGCAAACCTGCCTGTACAGTGAGGGCAGAGACATGGCAATTTAGTCAGCAATCATTCTAGAATTACAATGTTGACATACTTAGAAGGAAATGATTCAAATTTGTCTTTTTGGGCAGAAGAGGTCTGTATTTTGAGAAAAGGTTTTGTTATGTAGCCACAGGCTGGCCTTAAAATCATGGTGATCCTCCTGTTTAAGCCTCCCAAGTGCTGAGATTATAAGCATGCACTGCCACACCAGCTAAATTTGTCTTTGAAATGGGCATGGAAGCAGCCACTTTGGGCCTCTTTGCAAAGGACTTGATATGTAGGAATCAGAAAGTTACAGGAGTATCGAACATACAACATGAAGAGGTGGAGACCTAGGTAGGAATGCCAGGCACTCCTCTAAGTGAGGATGCATAGGAGGAGAAAGGGTCTTTCTGAGTGTCTCAGAAGGTAGAGTGAGATGTGGGGTGGAAACCTGGATCTTCTTGAGGAAGCTCTTCCTGAGGCAGTGACTTTCCTTTTTCTGCGAGTGTCTAGGTCTGGAGGGCTCCACAGAGGGATATGTCCCCCAGGATGAGATAGGCTCTGAGAAGGTGATAGTCAAGGTTTCTTCTGGGTGGACATCTGACTAGAAAGAACACTTAGCCTTGTTGTGAGAGGCCATCGCTGAGCCTAACAGAGGCTGGGGTATGAGGTTGACTTTAGATTGGTAATCTGCCTGCTTCATTCCTTCACCTTGCTGTGGATGGACGATCTTATGGCTGGCTAGTTCAATAATGATTCCCAACTGCCTTCCCCCTTGCTGACTTCCTTTATATTGGTGGCATTCTTACTTTTCCAGCGTCCTCCAGAAAGAAGTGACCATTTAACCAGATATGGGCCATGGACATAAACAGAAGTCTCTAGAAGAGAGAGAATGATTGTGAGGTCTAGAACGCTAAAGTCCCATTAGAAAACAGAGACACACCCAGATGAGGCTAGCTCAGGGACAAAGGCATGGGCAGGGTCAGGAGACCACAAAGATGCTGTGATACCTACAGCCTGTGACAGCAGAGCTGCTCTCATCCCAAAACCAGAGGGCTCATGGCAAGAACCAGTCACCCAAGAGAGTTGTATGTGAAGGGTTGCCTGGAGCTGCTCCATGGCCACCAGCCCCAGCCTCCCCCAGAGACAGGGGACAAAGGAATGAACACCCTTATTTTATTCACCTTCCTCCCTATCTCTGCTGAGGCTGTCCAAGGGCTTGTCCAAATGAAAACCTCGATGCAAGTTCCTTATATGTCCATCTTTGCTCAGGAGATAAGAGAGAGAACACTCAAAGGACGAATAGAAGTTATCAGGTAAAGGGCCTAATTCTTCCTCAGACGTGAAGTTAGAGAGTGTGGCAGCCATCTTGCAACCATGAGGTGACACCCCTGAAGGGGACAACCAGAGAAGAGTTCACCTGGGACTCTGACCCTGGGAAACTGACTTTCCTCTTTCTTGTCAACCAGTCTCGCTGCTGTAGCTCTAAGGTAGTGATGTTGTCACCAGCTACCTGCCCCTGATGGTGCTAGGTATTGTAAATTTAGGAAGCTCAGATCTTCCTGCTTCTACAACAGCCCCATACACAGGCAGTGAACATCCAACCTAGGCAAGCAAGCACCAGGTAGGAAGGATAGCCCTTGGCCAGTTCCTTCCTTACTGTCTCCTGACTGTGACCTATTAACACAAATGCCAGATCCTATTACATAGACAAGTGCTAGCAGGGAGGTAAGGTTATCCTTCCCTATCTATGAAGTGGAAAACTGAGACATTAAAGCAACTTGACCAAGGCCAGCAGTATAAGTGACAGAATGGAATTTAAGCCTAGGCAGACTAGCTAGAGACAGTTGTCTAGACGCTCCACCATACTGTGGACAGGGTAGTGCTTAATAATCTGTCATTGTTCCCACTAAAACTGCCACTGCTGCCACCAGCACTGCCGATGATGAGCAGCACCTGGGTCTGAAGGTCAGCACAAGCTTTGCTTAAGTAGAAGAAGAGACATCTGGGTGAGGGTGCACAGGATACTGACAGGAATGGCTCCTGCCTGTGAGGGGGCAGCTTGGGCTCAGGAGCAGTGAAAAGTGCCTGTGGTTGGGGGGCACTGACCTTTGGAGTCTCCGAAAGCAGCAACAGAAGCTGCACTGATAACAGCTATGGGGCTCTATGGGATGGGAGAGATGTTTAGGAAAACGAGCTGAGCGGCAGAGATCAGCCTAGACAAGAGGTCACAAAGACACTCAGTGATCAGAACATGTCAAACAGCAAGAGCATGGAACTAGAAATGGGAAAAAGTGAGTTGTCACCATGAGAGTCCAGCTGTGGAGGAGACGGAAGGGTGAAGAAAAGAAAACCTTCAAAGATAGTGCCCATGATCACCAGTGGCTGCTCTTCCAAGGAATGAGGGCCTCGTTCCTCACCTCTCAGCCACAGCTTCTCTCATTGGCCTGGTGCAGGGCAGCACTGTTTATAGAGCACTTACCCTGTGCTGGCTGGAGCTTCTCATTAGCAACATTCTTTGGGCCCAAGGTTTTGCCTTCTGGTGAAAAACATGATTGTCCTCATTAAAGCCCATTCAGGAGATGGGTGAAGGATCTGCCACCACAGGGGAAACCCAACCACCCAATCTGTCCATCTATCCATCCATTCAAAAAGTGTTTGTTAACAATCCTTTTGCTTAGAAACCATGGTAGCTTGGGCTAGAGATGTGGGTTAGTAAGCAAAGTGCTTGCTCAACATGTGTGAAACTCTGGGTTTTATCCCTAATACCTCAAAAATCTGGGCCTGGTGGCACATACCTGTAATTCTAGTACTTGAGGGTAGAGGCTGGAGGATCAAAAATTCCAGGTCATCCTCAGTTACATAGAGTTCAAGGCCATCCTAAGCTACAAGAGACCCAGTATCAAAACAAAACAAAACAACAAAACAAAATAGAAATCATGGTCACTTGTTCTTTTGACAGACCACACACATCCACCTGTTTTTCAAAGGAGAGCATGAAAACGAAGTGAACCATGGGTAAGCAGATGCTACTTGAGCTTTTAATTCTGCATTGGACAAAGGAAGAAGTGGGTCAGAACAATCCTATCAGAACTGGACTGCAGGAAATTGTAACAAACTCTTCTGGGTGTATCTCTACCACACTAGAGCGACACCAGCCCTGGGGACTGGAAACTGCAGGGGAAGGCTGCATCTTACCTGCAGGCAGAGGACAGATGCAACACGGGAAATGTCTGTTGTTAAAGAAAAGGGCAAAAAGAACCCTTTTGTGGGGCTCAGTCACTCTACCTTCCACCTTTGATCCACTCCGCCATCTTCCTTCAGCAGGAATTCCATCCTGGGGATGGCAGAGGCTAGAGCAGGTCTCCTAGACACCTATACCAAAGATGACCAGGGAATCTCCACCACAGAGAGACCCTGCTTGTCCAACAGTCCCCTTACTGCATATGCTGCCTCCTCCAACCACCTAGCTCCTGGGCAAGAGAAATTACATTGTCTGACGAGATTTGTTCTGTCAGAAAGCAAGTTTTATTTTTACCCTTGAGTCTGTGACCATCTAGGTATCTGCAAAATTGGGGAATTATTTTTACCCAGATGCAGAAATAAAATCACTCCACTGGCTCCTTGCCTGTGCTTCCCACACAGTGTGGGCTCTGGAGGTCGGAGCTGGTTGACCCTTGCAAAGATAGAACTGATCTGGAATGTTGCCTGTGCCATTTTCTAGCTAGGCTAATCGGCTGAGGTTTTGTTTGTTTTGCTTCTCTCTTTGAGAGCCAATCTTCTTATCTGTAAAATGCACAGAGCTGTACTAGATATCTCACTGGTATAAACCAAAATTTAAAAAAAAAAAGATTGCCAAAAATATATTTATTTTATGTTTTTTATGTTAGTTTGTAAAGTAAATTTTATTTGTGTCTTGAAAGTATATAACATTATTGGATACAATCAGCAGTAAAAATGTTTCCTACAATGAAGAAATGAACATCTCCCTCACAAAAGTAGATCTATTTCAATGCTGTTTTTAGTTTGTTTTTTGTCTTTTTGAGACAGGGTCTCTCTGCAGCCTCAGCTGGCCTGGAACATGCTGTGTAGACCAGGCTGGCCTCAAACTCACAGAGATCCACCTGCTTCTGCCTCCTGAGTGCTGGGATTAAAGGCGTGCACCACCATGCCCAGCTTCAATGCTATCTGCTTTGTCTTGTTTCACCCATTTACAAAAAGGGCACCCTATCACTCCATAGATCTGAAAATATTCACCACATTCTACTACTTTATCATCTTTACAAATAGAGAAAGCAAGTAATGCAGGGAAGAATGATTAAACAAGAGAGCAAGAAATGTGTGTCTGGTCAGCAGAGACTGGGGCATCCCAGGGCTAGCACCAAAGGCCCACCCTGCAGACACCTGGCTCTGTTCTCTTACCTGACTCTGAGCCCTTGGGCTCCCACTAGCCTGGGTTGGAAGCATCTCTGGAAGCCGTCTCTCAGAATCTGCTTCCCAGCAACTTTACACCTTTAGGGTAAAGAGCAAAGGAGTCAAGACACAGATGACATGAGACACCATGCTGGACCCCTGAGGACATAAGGGTTATAGGACAAGATTTCTGCCCCTCTGCCAGGACGTGAGGAACAAACATGCAACGGACCATGTCAGTACTGTCTTTGTAAAACAATGCTTTGTAGGAGATCCAGGAAGGGTGGTCCTGAGGGCTCAATCAGAGGTGGCAAGGGAAGAGCTGATGCTATGACACCAGCTTTCCCCATTGCCCTAGGATCCAGGGAAGGAAGAGCAGGCAGCATGCAGACTCCACTCTGGTTCACTGGAGTCTTTATCCCATTAGGATTCACAGAGACCTACTGGCTCCAGAAAGGAGGATAAGGGAGCGCATAAAAAGGAATTTACCTCCCAGATATCCCTTCCACTAAAACAAAACAAAACAAAACCACAAAACCCTACAACTTAACATACGAATACCTACAACTACTCTGCTTATAGGAAGGTCTGGAGCCCTCACTTAGCATTTAAGTATACTTTCTTCAACTTTATTGAGACATTTATTTCACATATTATAAAATTCACCCATTTTAAGTTATAATTCAATGATTTCTAGGAAGTTTACCAAGATGTATAGCCATCATTATAATCCAGTTTTAGGACATTTTCATCATCTGAAGAAAATCCCCCAGGCCCTATGCAGTTAATCCATCTTTCCAGCTCACCATCAATAGCCTCTCCACTTTCTACCTCCATAGCTCAGTTTTCTGAGTATTTCTAGGAATGGAGTCACACAGTATATAATCCTCTGTATCTGGCTTCTATCATGTAGCGTAATAATCATCAATAAACACTGTGACATTTTCCATCATATCATTCTTGTAATATTTGATTGTGTGGCATATTTATGTGGACACGCTTATTTATTCACTGACCAGTTGATAGGTATTTGGGTTCTTTCCACTTTGGGGATATTAAGAATAATGTTGCTATGAGTATCTGTGTGTGTGCTTTTGTGTGGGTATATTTTTTCATTTCATTGAATTGCTGGGATATACGTAAATTTATGTTTAACTTTTTAAAAGACAGGGTGTTTTCCATAATACTACACAGGCTGATAGCAATATTAAGGGGATGCATAAAAAGGTCCCCATTTTTTTTCACATCTTCCCCAACATTTGTTTTCATCTGTCTCTGGTTATATCTCTTCTTGTGGAGGTGAAATGATATTTCATTGCAGTTTGAGTTTGCATGACCCTAGTCAGTTTTCATCTAACTTCTCTGGTGAAATGTCTCCTTCACTTCTTGAAAAATTGGACTATCTTATTGACTTGTAACAATGGTTTGCATATTTTCTTTTAAAAATATTTTATTTGATATTTTTATTTTATGTTTGTGAGTGTATTGTTTGTATGTATGTAAGTGCACCTGTGTCATGCAATGCCTGAGAAGGTCAGAAGAGGTCATCAGATTCCTGGAACTGGAGTTATAGATGGTTGTTAGCTGCCATGCAGGTGCTGGGAACTGAACCTGGGTCCTCTGCAAGGGCAGCCAGTGTCTTCACTGCTGAGCCATCTCTCCAGCCCAGATTTATATATTTTTAATACAAGTTATTTATCAAGTACAATTTACAAATATCTATCTCAGTATATATAT
>NW_008342399.1:2827164-2844508 GCF_000622305.1 Nannospalax galili
TGAGAATGGAATTATTTTCTTGACATTTTATTGGTTGTTGTTTATATATAGGATTACAATGGATTTTTTTTAAAATTATGTTTGCAACTTTTATGAAGTTCAATTTATAGATTATGCTTTTGTTTCATAGGCAAGAAATCTAGTTCAAACACTTAAAGATTCTCTTCTGCAGTTCCTTCGAAAACTTTTATAGTTTGGGTATCTGTATTTAGGTCTACAATTGTCTAAGCACTATTTGAAATCTCCTGTCATCTTTGTCCAAATCTGTTGGCTGTAAGCATGGGGGCTTGTTTCTGAAGTTCCTCTAATCCATATGCCTGTTCTTATGCCAGTTTAACACTGTCTTCACTATTAGAGTTTGATAGTGAGTTTTGACTTGGGGAAAGTCCCATGTATTTGTTACTCTTTTTTTTACAGCTATTTGGACTGTTCTGGGCCTTTTTTGTTATTCTGCTATTGAAGTAACAGAGAAGCCATTGCACTATTTAATTTTCCATATACACTTTTAGGATCAGCTTATTTAGGAAAAAGGGGAGAGGAGCTGGAATTTTAATGGGAATTTCAGATCAGTTCGGGAAGGACTACTATCTTAACAGCATTGAGCCTCATAACTCATGAACGTGGGATGTCTTTCTAATTCTTCTTAGCAAAGATTTATAACTTTCAGTGTACATGTCTGTACTTCTCTTGTTAAACTTATTTCTAAGTATTTCATTCATTTTAATGCTGTTGTGAATGGAATTATTTCCTTGACAATATTTTTTGTTTTCTGTTTATATAGAAAATTACAATAGATTTTTAAAAATTGTATCTATTTTTTGTGTATATATTTGTGTGTGCGTATGCACATGTGTGCACACGTTTGTGTGTGTATTGCGCAGGCATTGTGCCACAGTGTATGTGTGAAGGTCAGAGATAACTTGCTGGAGTTGATTTTCTCCTTCTTCTAGATGGATCCTAAGGATCAAACTCATGTCATAGGTTGAAGGCAAGCATGTTTACCCACTGAGCCATCTTGTCATCTTTACAATAGATTTTATGTCCTGTGACATTGATGGACTTGTTTGTTAATTCTAAAAGTTATGTTGTTTGTGCCTCAGAATTTTTATCTAATTCCTACATCAAATACAATAAAATAAGATTATAAATCCACAATAAACAAAGAGCTACAAATTACAAAAATGAGAAGTCCAAGAAGCAGGTGTACTGTATCCCGAAGAACTGACATTCAATTTGATAACAAGGAACAAGGGGGAAAGATAGACGGAAAGACATCAGCACTCCAGAGGCTTGGTAGGAGCAGTCAGCGAAGGGTGAGCAATACCAGACATCCCCAAAGCCACTGAGGACATCTCAGTATTAACTGCCACTGACATTCAGCCTCCCAGAAAGGAAAACATTTAAAAATTAGGTTCAATAGCTGTTATCTACAAAAAGCAAATATCTGTGTCTATCAATTCACCTAAAATAACGATGTTTTAAAAGCTGAATACATTTTTCTCTTCTAGAAGTTCTACTCAGGGAGGTACTTCCTGAAGTAGGGCAGTTTCCCTTTTCCCAGAATCCATGGTCACTCTGGTTACCACGAAGGCAATCGGGCATTTTCCCAGTGGTTCTTAGAGTATCCTGCATCTTGAAATCTTGTCAAATTTATGTGCCTTAAAAGCAAAGTTGCCCACCTCCCAGCCTTTGGGAGCTTGCTGATTCTGGGTAGAGGTCTGAGGTTGCATGTCTGTGTTCTCAGGATACCAACCTGGGAGCCAAAAGGAAATTATCACTGTGGAATGGCCTCTGCAGTCCTGGGAGAGGAAGCCAGGCAGGGAGTGATATAAAGGGAGGTAGGTGCTCAAACTCAAGTATCATCCCCACCCCTGAGGCAACACTGCCTCAAAGGCTTTCTGTGCACCAGCCTCCTTCCAGCTGGACGAACATCTGGGCAGGGCCTGAGGAACGTGGAGGCCAAGAGTTCGAGAAGCAAATACAAACCAGTGCTTTGCAGAGCTCATAAGATGTTGCCTGGGGAAACACACACCCCCACCACCATGGCCAGGAGGGTCAACTGTTCCACAGGCTCCCAAGGGACACTGGGGGTGTGGCTTTCAGGGCAATCTCTCCTGTCTCCACTGGTGACATTCAGAGTATGAATAAGGTGCTGCTCTCTGTCGCTTTGTTGTGTAGTCCTTTGAATGGGATGAAGTGAGAGGAAGAGAGAGCCTGAACATGAGCAGCAAATATGCATTCGTCAGCAATCCTCTGGTTTGGACGCTCAGGGTCTGCTGATCTGGATGTCCTGGGAAAATGCGATGCCCATGCCTCCTCCTAGCTCCTTTTCCCCTCTGACTCCTTCCTCCCCAGGCCCATTCTTATTCTGAATTTCCCTTCCACCTCTGGAAAAAATCACTCTCTCTAGTCATATTCCAACCTTGAGATCTTTGTTACAAGTGGAGGTGTGGAGGAGTGCTTCGACTTCTTACGGACATCTCTACAGCAAACAGAGCACATAGCAGGATTCTGTGATACCCACAAGGAGCTGCTCTGCTGGCCTGGCTCCCCGTCAGCTGCTGAATCAAGTTCAAGTACATCAAATAATAGCTGATTCTGCACTTGGAGGCTCTGAAGCTCAACCCAGAGGCTTAGGCACTGCACGCTGCTTTGCCTCTAACAGGTAGAAACTAAATCCAGCAGGACAGGAAGCTATTGAGCTGGATACCCAGCTAGGGCCCTGGTAGTCTACACAGCTATCCAGCTAACCCCCACAAGTACACTCAGCCCAGGGCACTGGCTGAGCATTTGCTCATTAATGGCCAGATGACACCAAATCTGGGTCAGGAGAGGGAAGGTGGGGGTACTAGTGCCTAAGAGGGGAAGGAAGGGCAAACATTAAAACCAGAAGGAATGTCTAGATTCCCACCTGGAAGACCTTGGAGAAAGCCAGAAGCTAAGATCTGACCTGCAAGTGTGAAACCAAGCTGACAGGTGGACATCCTTCTTGAATTGCAAAATTAGGATTATAGTCTCTGGGTTCAGGAAGTACAGACTGAGTAGCCTGGTCAAAGTACAAATTTATGTGTGAGAGTAGTTGGTTCATCTGGACCTGAGGCCAGGGGATAGGCAGGCAGATGAAGCACTAGGCCTCCTAGCATCTGTGAGAGAGCTAAATATGGGAAGCTCAAAGAGAAGCACAGCTTGTACCATGCCAAGCAGCCAATCAGAGCTCGCTAAACAGCAGCTGTTCACGGACAGTGTAGGAACCCTTCATGCTTCCAGCATTGTCAGGGGCTGAGTTGTTCTACATGAGTGAGATTTCCCTTCAAATGACACAACTTGTTTATTTTAATAGCTTTAAATATTACTCTACAAGTCAATACCTGAAGCTTTTACTATATGGAGATATAAGTGGTTTTAGGGTGGGACACAAAAATGATGACAGACTGTCAAAAGGATGTAGGAGCCAGCCTGAAAAAGCTCTCCACAGTCAAAGCCAGAAAAATTTGAGCCACACAATAATGTTAATGTTGGATTATAACCTAAAGAATAAATATCCATAAGTATATTCTGATACAAGTGATTGAATAAATACATACGTGGAAGAGAAGGGATAAATCTTCCTTATAGAAGAATTCCAGTGAATAAATGTAGGAGGGAGTTAAATAGAAAAATTATTGCTGGGTGGGAGAGATGGCTCTGTAGTTAACAGCACCTCCTACTCTTGCAGAGGACCTTAGCACCCTCAGTTCTCAGCACCCTTATCTGGTGGCTTGCAACTTCCTGTAACTCCAGCTCCAGAGGGATCTGACACCTCTGACCTCTACTGGCACCTGCACTCATGTGCACAAATACACACATACACATACTTAAAAAGAAATCCAAAAACCCATTTAAAAAAAGGAAATTTACTATTAAAACACCAGAATAGTAATTCACGCAGGCCAACATGGATTGATTAGTAATCAAATTAGTGGGCAATGTTTTAAAGGAAGAACAGCTTGAAACTATTACTCTCAAAATCTACTAATTATTGTGGCAGTTTAAACAAATGATCACCAAGTTTTTGATGCCCTGATCCTCAGGGAGAGGAATTCTCCTCTTGTATTGGTTAAATGTGGAGATTCACTTCTAGAAAATGATTTGTGGAGGGCGGTATATGGTAATGTTATAGAGGACAAAACTGACAAAAAATTCCCTTTAACAAAATGGTCAAAGTTAACATTACTGGCAGTATATTGTCATTTAAATTTTTAAATTACATTGATTTAGTATCATCGATTGTGTGTGTGTGTGTGCGTGTGTGTGTGTGTGTTCACACCACAGTGTGCCTGTGGAAGTCAGAGGACAACTTGTGAGAGATGGCTGTCTGCTTTCATCATGTGGGTTGTCAGGCTTGGCACAAGTGCCTTTACCACCTGAGCCATCTTTCCCAGCCTGCTATGCTGTGCTGATGTCATGTGTCTACTGATGTAATATAATGGGTAGGGAATTTCCTACTGTGAAGTTCTTCCCCCAAATCCACAGCCTTGGTCTATGAGTGAGAACACATTAGAATAACCCAAACTAAGGAACATACTAGAAGATGTTTAATGTGTACTCTTCAAAAATATCAAGATCATGAAAATCAAAGGAAGATGGGGAACTGTTCTAGTTTGGAGGACCAAGAAAACTCAATAAAATGTAATGTGGAACCTGGTACAAATATTTTAAAAATCACTGGAAAAGGGCTCAGCCCCACAGCTTCCTGGAGCCATCAGCTTTCCTGGGTATGTTTGGCTGCACCCACTGCACCTTGACTCCCCCAGTCTCATTTATCCTCCCAGCTCCCCTACCCCTATACTAATTTGGTCAGAGGGACATAAACAACAGTTTTTGCTCCTTGCCCTCCTAGGTTGACTAAGCTCCAGGGGACTATGGAGCATTTCTCAAAATGTCTTGTTAACTGTGGTGAGTCACCTGTCCTCTTGATCAAGGAAGCCACAGGGACCCCACCAAATGGACTTAAACCACTGTCCAGTCTACAAAGAGGAGGGTCAAAATAGAGGAATCATTTCCTCCATGCTTCCAAGTGAAGCCAGCCATGGTCGAGCAAGACTTTTGACTTATCTTCACATAGGTGGAACTGGTAAAAGAAAGGATCCAGGGGCTCCTCCCAAGCCCATGTGACCCCTGAGGAACAGATCCTCAAACGGCCTTAAGAGTAAAAATAAATTGGTTTATCTGGGCCAACTGTATGGCCTTAAACACCCAAAAGGAGAGTATAACCAAAGATTAAGGGATCAATGTAGTTCTTTAAGAGTCCATGTGTATAGCTAAAAGCTCTATAACAAGAAACAATGCCAGACAAGAGATACCTTCCTTTGAGTTGTTGACCTGGGTGGCCCAGGAGACTCCCAGACAGTAACCCAGCATAGAACTGAGAAAATGAACAGCAGACCCCAATCTTATCTAAAGGAATATTGGCAACTGATTGCTGCTAGATGAGGAGGAGCTGATCTTCCTAAAACAAGGATCTCTAGATAGGCTGACTAGATTCAACAGAAGGGCAAGTAGTGGGGAAGGGCTGGGGGTGCCGACAACACAGCAGATAGTAGCAAGGATATCAGAGTATATGGTCTCCACTGGTGTGTGTGGGGGGGAGCTATGGGAGGATGCCATTTGGAATGTGGGTATATAGATGAATAAGATTGTATGGGATGTTCTATACGAAATACACATAAAAAAATCAATAAAATTTTTAAAATGAGTTATATATGAGGAAGAAGGATAAAAATTTGCTTCATGTTAATTAGTAGAGGTGAAACACATTACCACTGAAATCTACCTGATGATTTTATATCCATGCTCAGGTGCCAAGGATCTCAAAAAGTAATCAACTGTGACTAGTAATAATCAGACACATAGAGATTAGAGACGCATGCACCAACATCTAAGTGTTATTAACAAAACAATGAGTCTTTCTGTAAGAAACAGTATATTTTAAAATGAAATGGAGATCCTAAAAGGTTAAAAACTCATTCAATTTTATGTCTTATAGGGTTTATACTCAGTTCAATATTGTATAACTCTATTAATTCAACTGTGAACCTAAAAATTTTATAGCCACTTTTGAAAGAGATGATGAAGTTTTCTGTATGAAACTGCATAGAGATCTTTTTTAAAGGTTAAAACCTTATTCAATTTTATATCTTATAGGATTTATATTGAGTTCAATATTGTATAACTGTATTAATTCAACTATGAACCTAAAAATTTACAGCCAATTTTGAAAGAGATGTATCTTTGCTCTGGAAATTGTCATTGAATATGTTAATGCTGTAATGAAATACTTTTTCTAATCATGTGGTTATTAAATAAATATTTTTTTAAAAAGTTCAAAACTTCCCAAGTTGGAAAAAAATAAAGAAAAGCAGTACCCACAGAGGGAAAAAAAAATCATTGAGAAAGTTAGGGACATCCAAAGTAAGTCTGGAGCTTAATGTAGTTAAATCTACACCAATTTCTTAGTTTTGATCAATATGCCATGGCTATGTAAGAAGATATTGGGACAAATGCAAACTATGTCAGAGTGTACAAAAGCTCTCTGTATTATCTTTGGAACACTTTTATAAGCCTAAACTTATCTAAAAATTATACCATTTAAATGTTCTGACCAGAATCCTCTAGTTCTGGGCAAATCGGACTAAACTTGCTACAGCTCCTACCAGTACAACTAAAACTCTAAGCAAATACAAAGTAACTACCTGAGGATTCTAGTCATGAGGGCAAATTACACTATATGTGTCAGGAAGGAAGGTCAAAACTTGATCATCCACCAATACAGACCTCAGGGGATTCTTGGATTCTGTTCTTTTATCTGTTGGATTTGAACCAAGAACAAACCAAGTCAAGGAAATGTGCCATGCAGGTGAAGAATAAAACTCTGAGAATAGCCTGTCTTTCTGGTCAGTCAGAGCATTAGGGAAAGGGTACTATTAAGTTGAAAAGTTGAGTGAGAATCCAGGGGTATTTTTTTTTTCTCCTTTTTCTTTCATGGCTCTGTCTTGTGGCCATCCTTGACCCACAGTCATACCACTGCCAAATTTGGGCATCACTCAGACATCTAAGACTGAGAGAAAATTTGTCTCTTTAAACCAGGCATAGTGGTACATGCCTATAATCCCAGGACTTCAGAAGCTGGAGAAAAGAGAATTACAAGTTCAAAAGCAGCCTATGCTACCTAGTGAAATTCTCAAAAACTATAACCATATATGTGTGTATGTGCATATATATAGAGAGAGATTATTTATTTCTGTCTCTCTCTGACACTGAGGCTTTTTATTTATTTTATGTGTATGAGTATATTACCTGTTTTTTTTTTTGAGACAGGGTCTCTCTGTAGCCTCAGCTGGCCTGGAATTCACTATGTAGACCAGGCTGGCCTTGACTTCACAGTGATCTGCCTGCCTTTGGCTCCTGAGTGCTGGGATTAAAAGCGTGCAGCACCACACCCAGCTATAATATCTCTTTAGATATGAGAATTGAGGTGGGTACTAGGATTTTCTCTCTGTTTTACAGATGGAGGAAAGAAAGCATAAGAAAGCTTAGAAACTTTCCAAGCTTACACATCTCCTAAGTGTGGAACTTGGAAGTTGAACCCGGGTCTGTCACTGGGGTCTGAGTTCCTAGCTGGCACCATCCTCCTCTCAGAACAATCCAGAGAACTCTCTGATATCCAATGGACTAGACCTATCTCTTAAACTGCCCTGAGATCATATCACACACCCAGGGGAACAGTTCTAACCAGGTAGAATTTGCCGCAAAGGCATATGATGGGCAGCTCTGAAAGAAGAGACTGGGGATTTAGGAGCTGAGAAGAGATCTTCAGCAGCCTGAGTGGCTGAAGGGGAACCAGGGGCACCATTGCTAGGCAACGCACAGAGGCCCCCAGTTCTCTCAGGGTTATGGAGCCTCCTCTTAGTATGCTCTTCTCTCTCAGCAACGGCTGACAATGCCAACACCTTCCTGCCTTGTCTCCTGCCCCCACTGACTCATAACCACTCTCAGTCACACAGTGCTTGGGCTTTGGCCCAGGACCCATGGTAAGAGTCAGATAAGAAGCCTCCAACCAAGCTGAAGTCCAGTTTCACTCCCTGGAAAAGTCAGCCCCTGTGGCAGCCAGGCACAGTGGCCTCCGGCCAAGATGGGCCTTAGCCAAGTACTGTAAGCCACTGCGCAGCTCATGCGCAGTCTGTGACCTACTGCAGATTAGCAACTTCCCGGTGTGGCAGAGAGGGTTCTCCTGTCTTGTTTCATTTTCATCATCCACAGACATGTTTGCTTAGACACCAGTTCTGTCCAGGGATCAACAAGCAAAGTGTTGCTGCTGGTGAGGCATCACAAATTTGCCTTAGAACACCAGGAAGTCCAAGGGAGGCACATTAATCACATTACTCTCTGTACTCCCTGTCTGGTTCAACTGTGATTCATCGGAGGTGAAAGGCTATTTTCACAGGCAACTATAAAAAGCCCCCCAAATGAGATCATTGTGACCTAGCAAAGAGGGTCAGATACTTGCTCCTCTTTCAGAAAAGTCATCAAATGCTCAGAGTACAGGGCCATGTGACTTCTCTGCCAACAAGCGCACTCATATAGACATGATTCATAGTCCAGTTTCCCCCACAGTGGCCTCCCTTGGCTCCATTCTCTCTCCCCATGTGACATATAGAGAGGCTATTCCTTCTGGACATACTACCCCATGCAGCTTACAGACCATTTAGCCACCTTTGAAAACACTGAATTGTACCATTTGTAGTAAACAGCCTTCTGGATGCCTTTAATGGTCCAGATTCTTGGCTTTCATAACTTACATGTGTGACAGCCAACATAACGACAGTGATTATTCTTTAATGACTCACCATCATTAGAAAACATACCATTTTTGTTTTGTTTGCTTGGAAGAACTAAGCAAGCTGGACAGAAAACAGCTCCCACCTAATGACAAATTGCTCAAATAACACTTTGCACAGGTAAAGGTGTCAGTTTGCATACCAACCAGAACTGGAAAGTTACCCATGTAGCCATCCTGATAGAAATTAAGATACTATAAAAAGTCACTCAATGACTATTCCTTTGGCTATTATCCTATTGAAACAGTGCCCCCCCAATGGAATTTCTCAGGGAGTCTCATGCCAAGAGAAGGAAGAGGCTGAAGACTGGTGCCAGCCAGAGGAAGGATTTCACACAGGTCTGACAACTTGTCAGACCACCTTAGGAAAGACTGGAGCCAAGACAGCGATGATGGGAGGGACCACACCCTGATCAGGCTCTTAGCTATGCTGCCCTCTTGCCCTCTCTAAATCTAAATCTCATATGGCCTTGAAGGAGAGACTAGACCTCTACATTTGCTTCTCTTCCCAATGTAGTCACACTGAATAATCTCCTTTCTCTGATTTTCACTGTTACTTCTCTGTTCAAATGATCTATTAAGGATGGGTGAGCAAGCTTAGCTTTTTAAGGAATTCCAAGGCCCAGGTTCTGAACCCCAAAACTTCATAATAATGATAGGCCCCTCCTCAAATAGACCTCTTGTGAGGTGGCTTGGCCTACCTCACAATGGGGAGGCTAGGTTCAACTGTGAGCATCCCTGAGAAAGGTAAGCAGAGGCCTGTGTCATTTTTATGACCTTGTTTGATACCTCCAATACCTCGTTCCTCCTTAGTCAGACATTTGTTACCAGAATAAGGTCCACGCTGCTTGTATCTTGAAGGCCAATATTCAGAAAATGAGAACTGGTAGGAAAGAATCAAGTTTAGTTAAAGGCCATTCATGGAAAACATGGAGGGGTTTATCACCCTCAAAGTTTTCTATATCATGACAAACTTAGAGGTTCGAGGGGCTTTTATAGGGAAGGAAAGGAGATGGCACAGTGAGGCAATGGGCAGGAAGGCTATGTGCTGAGCAGGGTCTTCTTCATCCAGGACACAGGTTTCTCTTTCTTTTTCTTTCATTTGTCTGGTACAACACAACTGACCAGAAATTCCTGGGGCTAGTTCCTGTATTGTCTTAAAACGCTTAAACTTTTCTGCAAGTTAAACCTTGCTGTTACTTGTGTGCTCTGTGTTAGTTGATACATAGAAATAAAAACTGTGGCGGGGCATTTCAAAGGTTACCAGATGTTCTAAGTTCTGTAAGTCTAAAGAAAGATTGTTTAGCAGTTAACATCTTAGAGTTTAGAATTCTGAACAAAAGGGAAGGGACATAACTTTTCAGAAGGATTAAGGAGCAGATGTAAAAGTTACTCTGGAAAGGACAAGTCTCAAAAAAGATGCTTTTGTTACTTGTTCACCCACATCCAAAAGAAAAGAACACAGATACTGCCTCCTGATGAGAGGAGAGCTGTAATCATATTTTAAGAGATGAATATTGGATAGGGCACCCTATTGGGGTCACTTAGGGGGAAACACAACTTGCCATAAACCTTAGCTATCACTAAGACAGACTGAGTCCTTACTACCTTCTAATTCTATACTAAGGTGGTGAATATGAGTTCTCACTTTAATTCTTACTGTAAACTTAGGAGGTAGATATCAACATTACTCCATTTACAGTTGAAGAAACTGAGGTGCAGAGAAAGATTTGCTAATTTATTCACCTGAAAACAGTACAGATGGACTATCATCCTGATCCACATGGGTCAAATGCCAAGGCTTACCACTACTACACTACATGCCTTTCAGAACTCTGTGTTCTTCCTCTAAGGTCCCCAGCCTCTTACTGGTGACATCACCAACCAGGAGAACAGAGAGAGGGACTGGAATGGCATAATAAACCCATTTCTCCCTGTCTTAAGTTAGTCCTTTGCATCGACTGGACCCTCCTCAATGACTCAGAAACTGGTGATACTCAGATGCTGGAAAATAGGCAAATGCTAGACCAAACCACAGAGGAAGACCCTTTTCCCTCCTTTCTTTTGATTTACTCCTAACTAACCCCTGCCTGTTCCTCTCCTAGTCTCTCTTCACTTCCCTCTCACTAGACAGTGGTAGTCAGGAGACTATTGTCAGGAAATTGCATCCTTTGGCATAATGCTTCCCAGAAGGTTCTTCCAGTGAATTGAGTCTGCGGTTAGCTAGCCATTGGTCCCTACCACCAGGAAGCCTGGCACCAAGGATCCAAAGCTAAGAATGGGCTGTTCTAAATATTGCTTCCCAGAGGTACCTGAACCTGGGGAGGGATCAAGAGAGACACTCTCTGTTCACGTCAGTTCTGGGTACAAAAAGAAACTTCCTGTTGTCAACACTGAACACTTCATGGGACTTACAATCATCAGAACACCTGTCTCCACCTGTCTCCTCAAAACTGTGCTCCTCCAAAGCACAGAGCATTAGAGTTGGAAGGGAATGCATGAAAGCAGTCCCTCTGCCTAAGGCTTCCACAGTTGGACAATCACTGCCTCACAGGGCATCCAGAATATGACTATTAGTTAGATTTTGAGAGCCAAGTCTACGGGGGACTCTGATCTTGAGCTCCACTCCTCTATATAGTGAAACTTGTTCTGCTTAAGAACACATCAAAACATTTGCTGCCTTATCATCTCTCAATTCTTTCTCCAGATTGAATGTTCCAGTTCCTTTGAATATCAGTCCTGTGATATGATTTTCAGACAGAATAGTAGCCTACTTATCTGTCTCCAGATCTGCTTCTTTTGCCAGTGTCCCACTCAAAACACATACTCAGTTGTCAATATCTGCAGGGAATTGGTTCCAGGTGCTCCCAAGACCTATACCAAAATTCACAGCTGACAAGTACCTGATATAAAATGGCTTGGTAGAGCTGGAGAGATGGCTCAGTGATTAAGTGCACTGACTGCTCTTACAGAGGACCTGGGTTCAATTCTCAGCACCTACATGGTGGCTAACAACCATCTTTTAACTCCAGTTCCAGAAGATCCAACACCCTCTTCTGACCTCTGTGGACATTGCACGACATGGGTGCACCTACCTACATGCAAGCATTACACTCATACACATAAAATGATAGAGAAATAAAATTAAAGTGGCTTGCTATTTGTGTATAGTCTACATACCCCATTCCACAAACATTTTTTCTTTGAGTAGCTTGGAGTTGAACCAATGACCTTGTACTTGCCAAGCAAGTACTCTATCACTGAACTACATCTCCAGCCACCTATATAGTATAAATTATCTCTAGATTACTTACAATGCCTAATTCAGTATAAACACAATATGGATTATTGTTACATAGTATTACTTAGATAATAACACAAGGGTAGAAACTATATACATTTAGTACAGACAGTCTTTCTGAAAATTGTCAATCTGCAGTTTATCTGGAACCCACATATACAGATGGCCATTTGTATTCAAAATTAAATCCCCACTACTCATTTTTTAATATTCCCTGCTACAACTGACACCAGGAGCCTGTGTAACAAACACCATATTCATAGGCTATTGCTGCAAGCCTCAGCTCCTTCTGCAATAAGCCTGTCCTTACTTCAGTTGGTGACACACTTGGGATTTCTCCCCCTATCCTTAACTGGTGGGAGCATTACTTTCCTTAGTGGTCTAATGGCTCCCTTAAAATCTATGTTTTTATTAGCATAGCTAATGATAACTTTAGCTTCCTAGCAATTATGTCAATTTGTGCTGAGTATTGAGCTTAATTATCAACATTTTATATTAATTTTTCTAGTTACCATATACAATAATGGGTTTTATTATGACATTTTTCACATATGTGTATACACATATACATACATAATTGTACCTTGTTCATATATGCCCCTCTCCTCTACCCCGACATTGTCTCCTTTCCCCCAATGGCACTTTTATGCTTTCATGTCACATATATACATATGTACATACATATACATAATAAATGTTGATTCTGCACATGAAAAAGTATTTGTCTTTCTCCCCAATCACTGTCTTGTGCACCCCCACTTTACATATCCCCCTCATAGTTCCCTTGCTACTTTCATGTCATATCTGCATATGAGAGAAAATATGTGGTACTTGAGTTTCTGAGTGATGCTATTTTGCTTTAAAAAGTGACTCCGGATCCACCCATTTTCCTGAAAAATGATCTCTTTTCATTCTTTACAACCAAATAAAATACCACCCCTTTTTCTTTATCTGTTCTGCTGTGGTCATCTAGTCTGGGTCCATATCTTGGCAATGGTGAATTGTACATGTTCATGTATTTGTATGGTATGCACATCTAGATTCTTTGGGGTATATACCCAGTAGTGATGAAACCGGATATAGTTTTCATGTTTTGAGGACCCTCCATACAGGTTTCCACACTGACAGAACCAGTTTACACTCCCACCAGCAGTGCACAAGGGTTTCTCTTTCCCAACACCCTGGCCAGCATTTGTTTTCTTGATGACAGCTATTCTTACTGGGGTAAGTTGGAATCTCGATAGAATTATAATTTGCCTTTCCATAATGTTGAGCATTTTTCAAGTAATTATTTGCCATTTGTATTTCTTCCTTTGAGAACTCTCTGTTCAGTGCACTTGTCCATTTATTGATTGAATGATTGGAGTGGGATGTTTAGTTTCAATTCTTTATAGCTTCTAGGCATCAATGCTCTGTCAGATGTATAGCTGGCAAGATTTTTTTCCCATTCTGTAGTCTGTCCCTTTCACTCTGTAAATTGTTTCTTTTGCTGTGCAGAATCTTTTTAATTTCTTGCAGTCCCATTTGTCAGTCCTCAAGATTTATGCCTGAGCTTTTGGTGTCCTTTACAGAAAGAAAGTCTTCACTGATGCCTATTCCTTAAAGTATTTTCTTCTGTTTCCTCTATCAGGGTTTCAGGTCTTTAATATCAAGATCTTTCAGAACTGATTTTTGTGAATAATGAGAGATAAGAATCTAGTTTAATTCTTCTACATATGAATAACTGACATTTTACTAAATGGGGAAAAATGGAATGCATTTCATGAAGGAGATGAGGATGCCCATGGGTTTCTACTCCCTCCACTCTTATTCAATATATACCTTGAAATCTTGGCTAGAGCAGTAAGGCAAGAGAAAGAAATAAAAGGGTTCAAACAGGAAAGGAAGAAGTCCAACCATCCTTGTTTGAAAACTGCACAGCCCTATACTTGCGATCCTAAAGACTCCACCAGAAAACACTGACATTTTCAGCAAAGTAGTAAGATATAAAATTAACTTACAAAAAAATCAGTAGTATTCCCATATATCAAAAACAAAGTTGCCAAGAAAGAAATAGGGAAAATATACCACCCACAATACCTTCAAAATACTGTTTTAGTTTGCTTTCATATTGCTGTCATGAAAACGCTAACCAAAACCAACTTGGAGGGAAAACACTTTATTTGGCTTACATCTCCCAGGTCACAGTTCATCACCAAGGAAACCCAACGTAGGAACTCACGGCAGGAACCTGTAGGCAGGAGCTGAAGCACAGGCCATGGAGGAACACTGCTTACTGGCTTGCTCCCCTGGCCCATGCTCAGCCTGCTTTCTTATACAATAAAGAACTACCTGCTCAGGGGTGGCACCACCTACAGTGGACTGGGCCCTCCCACCTCACTCAGCAATCAAGAAAATGCTGTACAGACATAGCCACAGGCCAGTCCAATGGAAGGAATTCTTCAGTTGAGGCTCCCTCTACCCAGGTGTGTCAAGTTGACAACTAAAGTTATCCGGCACAAATGCCTAGGAATAAACCTAAAGGGGTGAAAGACATTTACAATAAAGCTTTAAAATGCTGAAGAGAGAAATTGAAGAAGACAGTAGAAGAAGGAAAGAACTCTTGTGCTCATGGACTGGCAGAATTAATAGTGTGAAAAATAGCTATGCTACCTAAAGTTATCTGGGTGACTCCAGAGGTGATATATCTGATTGGGTCCCTGAACATGCCTCTCCTTTCCCTTCTTCCTCCCTCCCTCTTTCCTTCTTTTCTTTTCTTTTTCTTTTTTTTTTTTTTTTTTTAAAGACAGTGTCTCACTATTTTATTCTGTAGCCCTAGCTGGCCTGGAATTCAATATTCAGACTGGCCTTGAACTCATAGAGATCTGTCTGCCTCTGCCTCCCTCAATGTAATCTCCATCAAAATCTGGAGGGACGAAAGACCCCAAATAGCCAAAGCAAACCCAAGAAGAAAGAACAACCCTGGAGATATTATAATACCTTGTCTCCAATATATACCTCAGAACTTCAGCAGCAAAGCCAGCCATCATGCTGGCACAATAACAGCATTAAGGTCATTTTCACATTAACTCTTATTGATGTGGTCAGTGGTCATCAGCGCTATGGATAAACAGTTGATTTTTTTAACCTAAGGACTAGGCTTTAAATTTGTGTCTACTCAGTGTTTCCTTCCTAGCTGTCTCTATTTCTGAATCTCAGTTTTGTTATCCAACATATTTATTTTCATACAAATGCTGTATGATCTAACCATTTGAAATTAGGCTTCTGTATCTTGCCAAAGTCACCAATAAGTATTAACCAGGCCAGCAAGATGACTGAGTAGGTAAAGGTGCTTATAGCTAAGCCTGATGACCTGACTTTAATCCCTAGGATCCACATAGCGGAAGGAGAGAACTGATTCCTGCAAGTTGTCCTCTGATCTCCACACTTGTGCCATGGTATGCACATGTACACACACACACACACACACACACACACACACATACACACACATACAAATAATAAATGTGATAAAAAAACTTTTATAAAGCATTTACCAAGATAGTTTTGGGGTTTTGAATGGTCTCCTGGAGAGATCTGTCCATAAAACAATAGTCTTGGGCATGGTGGCCTAAAAAGCTGTATGTTTATCTAAGCACCATATGGTGAGCCGTGTTTCCCATTTTAAATACAGGATGACCTGAGGACCTTTGCTGTTGGGGCATGGCTTAAAGATTAAGGTAAGAATTGAGCTAAGAAAAGTGGCTGATACATGGAGAAGACTGAAGGGCCAGCGGCTGTGCTTGAGAAGGTGGAGTAAGAGGAGGAGGAACAGGAAAGTGAGAGCCTTTTGCAAACCAAGGAGGCAGGACAACAGCTCGATCACGGGCTGAAGTCAGGTAGAGGCTTGTCACCATGGCAACTTGTTCTATGCAATACACACAAAGAGAAAAAAAAACAATAAAAATGTTATGAATCTGAATGGCTGGAAAAGAGGGAC
Organism: Nannospalax galili; assembly: GCF_000622305.1. NCBI lineage: Eukaryota > Metazoa > Chordata > Mammalia > Rodentia > Spalacidae > Nannospalax > Nannospalax galili. Next base: position 2,843,320 of record NW_008342399.1, read on the forward strand.
AGGAAACAAAAGACCTAGGGTGAGTCTAGAGGTGATCGATCCACATGGTTGGGTTCTTGTACATGTCTGTTTCTTAAAGGGGCGTCCTTGGCCGATCCTACATCAGGATCTGGCATAGCTGAACTGTGTGTCCACATTTCCCTCAGTCTACCTATAGAACAGCAGATGGTTTGACATGATGTGTTTCCACAGAGCCTGTGCTAGCTTCTGGTAGATCTAACAAACAAGTTATCTAGTTTCCCCTCCTAACATTTTTTAAAAAATTCCCATTGTAGTTGGCTAATGGGAAACAAACCTGGAAAAGCCGGGATCTGCTTGCCTCGGGCCATTTGGTCCTGCTTTCTCCTTAGGCTCTGAAGATGATCAATAGCAGTTACAAAGCCAGTGGCAATTTCAAGTGCTCTGTCATGTAATTCAATCTGCCCTTAAACGTCACACTCCCTTCTGAAGGCTATATTCTTTCCTACCTCTTCTCCAATCTTTGGGTGACATTTTCCTCTATGAATATTTATTTTGTAAAGATCGGTGTCCTTGATGGAGTAGGGAAGAAAAACAGGAAGTGGGCAGTGCTGACTGTCCTGTCATCTGCCAACATTACATCATCTGCTCCTGCCCTTATGTCTTCATAGCTTTGATCCTGAGTAACTTCTGAAAGGCCCTTGTTTTTGCCATTAGCATTTTCCACAAGCCTTGGCCCTGGGATCTCACTTTTCTGGCATGATTCCTTCAGGGTTGGGTCACTCCTTTGTGTTTGTCTTTGACTAGATGCCCATACTCTTTTTCTGAAAGAACAGTACCCAACATTTATATTTGACTTAGCAGCCTCTCATATCCATCCTAATTAAGGCATCTTCCCTCTTAGAGCCTCTGGCTATGGGACCTTTACCTGTTTTTTTGTTTGCATCCTGAGCCTTCAGAAGCCCAGACTATATACACTTGCAGTACAGTTCCAGAGGGGTGAGAATCAAAGAACATGTGTTAAAATTAAATCTTAACACTGAAAGGGTATGGAATTACAACAAAAAAGGAAAAATGTTGAAAAGAAAAAAGAAAAGAAAAGCACTTACAAACAGATTTCCCTGATCATCTGGGATTGTGTGCAAAATACTGATTCCTATTGTCACTCAAGGCTGAGTAGCTATTATAAAAGCCAAAAGCTTTTTAAAAGTTTATTTTATTTAATATTTTT
>NW_008342399.1:2844684-2860329 GCF_000622305.1 Nannospalax galili
GTTGGTGTGCATGGTGTGTGTGTGTGTGTGTTTGTGTGTGTGTGTGTGTGTGTACATGTGCATGTGCCACAGCATGTGAGTAGAGATCAGAGGACAATTTTGTGGATTCAGTTTTCTTCTCCTTCCATCTTTATGGGAATGTTGGAGATTCAACTCAGGTTGTCAGGATTGCTTGGCAAGCACTTTTACCCACTGAGCCATCTCACCAGCCCCAAAGCATTCTTTTATTTTATTTTTGATATGCCTCTAACTATGTAGCCCAGGCTGGCCTTGAACTTGAGATCCTCCTGCCTCGGCCTGCTTAGGGCTAGGATTACAGACATGCAACAGTACACCTAGCTGAAAGCATTAATTCTTAATCATTCCATCCAGACAGCCTCTTCCCCAGAGGCCAGAGGAAGGAGAGCCATGGTGAGATTGTTAGCTGAGATGGATTAGAAAATCAAAGGCTAGCCATTTGTTTGGAGCACTATAAGACTATAATTGAAACCCTCCTAATTTTAAAGAAAACTTTTGGTCTGAATCAGAACGGAGTTCAATAACAGAAGAAACAAAACTTTAAGTATTTGGTGATAAAATTTATGGTTCAGATGCAGAATGAGAATTTTTCATCACTATGAGAAAATGGGAATTTCTCACTCTCATTCTTGCATTATTTGTCATTCTAGAAGGAAGAAAACCCAGTCTGTATACACACTCTGTGATAGACACCAGGGCTTTGGTGATAGACACCAGTAGAAATACATTATTTCACAGCCAGGCAGGCTGCCTTGGAGGACTGCTTCCTCCTCTCAATCCTCCTAACATCCTCATTCAATTTGTCTAGCTGTACATAACAACTTGATTACTATATATACCAAATGGCAACAATAATACTAACCTCAATATTTGAGAAACTCAAATGAATACTTAGACTCTTCTCTTTCATTCCCTAAGGAAGATGCATGCTCATAAAACTAACCATTTTTCCCGTTCCGTGGAGATTCCTGTGTGTGCATGAGTATGTGTATGTGCACTTGTGGGTGTAGGTGTGCACGTACATGTGAGCACACATGTGGAGGACAGAAGTCAACTTCAGGTGTTGTTCCTTAGGTGTTGTTCCTATCCACCTTGTGTTTTTAGACAGAGTCTCTCACCAGGATCTACAGCTCACCTATTAGGCTAGGCTGGGTGGCCAGCAGTCCTCATGGATCTGCCTGTCTCTACCTCCCCAGTGCTGGGATGGCAGGCACATGCTACTATGTCCAGCTTTTTAGGTGGGTTCTGCAGATCTAACTTGGGTCCTTAAGTTTGTGCAGCAAGCACTTTGCCAAATGAGTTATTTCCCCAGACTCCTACATGGAAAACTTCATATTCAATTTAGTGCAGACAGAACTGCTGAAAACAGGCAAAAGTTCCAAGATATGGACTGTGTCCATCGTAAGTGGAGTTCTAATTTAAGACCGGGCTTCAATTAATTATTCATTGCCTGTTCAAATCAATTGTTGCTTTGTCATGATTTCAGAATGAGTTTTACTAATTAGAATCTAAAAATTAGAAAATTCTTTGCTTTCTAATGTTTCCTTGAATTCTCTTCTTGAGAAAATGTTGTTGGGATGAAGGCTATGGGTTTTGAGGATTTTTATTACTAAAAATTCCTTTCTTGTGTACAATATTTTACTATTTGTAACTACAATGTGAGTTATAATAGGGTATTCTGGAAGATTATCTTATTTATACGTTGTTTATTTTAAAATATTTTTGTATTATTTTTTATGTTTATGAATATATTGCTTGCATGTGTATAAGTGCACCCGTGTGTCCAATGCCCACGGAGGTCAGAAGAGGGTATCAGAATCCCCAGGAACTTAGAGTTACTGATAGTTGTTAGGTACTATGTGGATGCTGGAAATTGAACCTGGGTCCTCTGTAAGAGCAGCCTGTGGTCTTAGCTACTGAGCCATCTCTACAGCCCCCTATAGTTCTTGTTTTTAACCTTCAATGATGACCCATTTACCAGCAAGAGCTCTTACTAGCCATCTGCTCCTCTATGAGCTACACAATATTTGTTTTGAATTGTTGGGTCATTGTCCCCAAGATGCCACACCCCAAATACCCCTTCTACCACCTCTTCTCAGATTTCTAGAACTATTCTCAGATGTCACATAGGAAGACTTAAGGACTCAAATAGGGGGTTTTATTTGTGGTCATACCTTTGTATTTACCATCTTGATGATACATTTACATTTTCATTGTGGTGACAAAATACCCAAGAAAAGTAACTTAAGGAAGGAAGAGTTTCTTTTGGCTCACTGTTTGAAGGTACAGTCCACCATCGTGGGAAGGCAGGATGGCAGGAGTGTGAGGCAGCTGGTCATACCACATCCACCATCAGGAAGCAAAGAGAAATGAATGCTGGTGCTCAGCTTGCTTCCTCCTTTTTATTCAGTTTGGAACCCCAGCCCATAGAATGGTACTGCCCACATTCGGGGTCACCTTACCACATCAGTTCAACCGCTCTAGGAACACTCACAGACACACAAGGAAGTGTGTCTCATAGGTTATTCCAAATCTAGTCAAGCTGGTAATTAAGCTTAACCATTACATAGAATGCTATAACAAATTACCATAAACTAGGTGATTTAAATACTAGTCATTTATTGCTTACAGTCATGGAGACCAGAAAATCCAAAGTCAAGGTATCAGAGGATTCAGTGTCCTGGGAAAAAGCTCCTGGCTTGCAGATAGTCAACTTCTGGTTGTATCCTCACATAGAGGAATGAGAGATAGCAAAGTTTCTGGCCTTTCCTTGAAATCATCACAGACTCTACCCTCATGATCAAATTACCTCCTCAAGATGCTTCCTGACAATACCATCACATGGAATTTGGTTTTCAATATGTGCTTCTTGAGAGGCACCAACATTCAGCCCCTTTTAGATGCTTTAGATGGTAACCCCACATATGATAATTTACCAAACCCTCAAATAGAGAAACAAGAAGTATGACTAGTTTAACCTTTGCTGCTGAAGGAATTTTTAATAGGGAAACTCACACAGAAGTGTCAAGGTGCTGTTCAAGAGTAGGACATTTTTTTTTTTCAGAATTCAAGAAAGAAGTAACATTTTCTCCAAATCTGGAAGCTTAAATCTTGCTTCTGATCCTTGTGTAGAGAAAGAGCAGCCAGAGTCCTGGCAAGGAGGTCGTTTTCATTAACAGACAAAAGCAACCAACCAACATTTGGATAGGTTGATGGAGACTAGCAGATCCATCTGGAAACAATAATTATTAAAATCCAGTACATGAAGAAAGATTCTGGCACCAAGTGCTCTGGGGACAACAGCCACAGGGAACCCATAGAGATCACCTCGAACATAAAATTGTCTAACCCTGCTTGTTAAGGGCTGACCATTCTGTAGACTGATGTCAAAACCCACTGCATAGACTTTACGGTTTTAAAATATTGTATTTATTATTTCAATTTTATGTGTATGAATTTCAATTTTATGTGTATTGTCTTCATGTATGTAAGTGCACCTGTACTATGCAATGAACCACGGCGGGGGCAGGGGTCAGAAAAGGGTGTTGGATCAGGAACTGAAGTTACTGACAGTGTTAGCCACCATGTGGGTGCTGGGAATTGAACCTGGGTCCTCTGCAAGAGCAGCCAGTGCTCTTAACTGCTGAGTCATCTCCCTGGCCCCAACTTTATAGTTTTTAAAGCTTGCTAGATGTTCAAAATTGTATCTAATTTCCACTAATGATTTCAGTCTGTATTAGTTACTTTCCTTGTTACTGTCACCAAATACCTCACAAAAGCAACTTAAGGAAGGACAGATTTATTTTGGCCTAAGGATTAGGAGGGAATATGGCCCACATAGGGGAGAAGACATAGTGGAGGGAGTATGGGGCAGCTGGCCACCTTGCAATATCTGTCAGGAAGCACAAAGAGGTTGGAAATGCTGGTGCTCAACTGGATTCTTCATTTCCTTTTTAAATCCACTCTGGTTTTAGGGCCTATAGAATGGCCCTGCCTATATTCAAGATGGATCTCCCTACCTCAGCTAAACTTCTCTGGAAATATCCTTACAACCACCCATCCTTACAACCACGTCTCCTAGGTGATTCCAAATCCACTCACACTGACAGTCAAATAAGCTACTCTTATTTTCATGAACACTCTAGAGTAAGTACAAGCGGTGCTACACAGTGAGGGGAACCTTCCTCATTACAGTTAAGGCTAATGTCAAGGACAGTAAAATCCAAGAAATGTGAGTTATCTCATATCTGGTATACTCCCAAACTTCTATATAAGGCTTAGTTCTCAAAAGTAGCCAAGCTCCATAGCCAGCAGGAACTTCCAGGTGCTGATTCTGGATAATGGTTCTCTCAGGAAACTTCCTATTTTAACTCTTTTACTTAAATTAGAAATTTTAATAGGAACTGGAAAGGAATTAAGGAAGGAGGTGATCAAGCAGGTAGGACAAAATACAATTTATTTCAGTCCAAAGTAGGTGTTCCTTCTCAGTGGAGATTGCTTGGTTTCCATCTCCCAACTGTGATGCAGAGATTTACGCTGAGGCAGACTCTGCCATCTTTGTCATGTGGTTTCTAAGGTCACCATAATCATCCTTATCCCAGGGGAAAGAGCAAGGAGGAGGGTTTATTGGAGTGATCTATGTGCCGTGCCTGGAAAAAGAATCGTTCACTTCCCATTGCATTCCACATAGCATCGCCTGAGTCAGGTATGGTGTTATCATGCCTGCAATCCCAACACTCAGGAAGTAGAAGCACAATGATCGGGAGTTCAAGGTAACTGTGCTGGTTAGTTTTAATTATCAACTTGTCACAACTTAGAATTACCTGGGAAGAGATTTTTTTTCCTTATAATAATTTTTTTTAATTGAGCTTTTTAAATTTCATACATTTCCCACTCAAATCCAGGCCCCTCCCCAATCCATGCCTCTGCCTATCCCTCCACTGAACCCCATGCACTCTGCCATACATGCTGAGTCCTATTTATTCAGGTGTTTGTACCCAAATGTCCTTCAGTGTAAATGTGTCCACTAGAGTCTAATCAACCCATCCAGTGGTTGTATGTAAGTCATATTCTCCCTCACCCAGCAGCAACCAGTCTCAAATAGTTCTCGATCTAGTGCTGGCCCACCACCTATTTCTCACCTCCCCTTTGGGCCCTTGTTTAATTGAACTGACATGGGTCCCATGCTTGGCAGTGCCACCGTTGCTATAGGCTCCCATGAGCAAGCCTCCATCCACCTCCCTGTGTTCATGAACAAGCCCTGGTTCTTACAATCTTTCTGCCTCCTCTGGAAGATAATCTTAATGAGGAATTATCTACACCAAGTTGGCCTGTGTGCCAGTCTATGGGGGATTGTGTTGATTGTTAATTGAGGTAGGAAGCCCCACCCTGAATGTGGGTTGTACCAGTTCATGGGCTGGGCCCTGGACTCTACAAGAGTAGAGAAAGCTCTCTGAGTACTAAGCAAGCAAGGAAGGAAGGAGTCAAGTGTTTATTCTCTCTCAGCTCTTGACTGTGTATGCTTTAAGTTCTTGCCTTGACTTCCCCACAGACATGGACTGTAACCTGGAATTGTAACACAAATAAACCCTTTCTTCTCTAAGGTGTTTTTTGGTCAGGATATTTCATCTCTGTAACAGAATGAAACTACAATAGTCATCCTCAGCTCCATATCAAATTCAAGGCCAGCCTGGGCTACATGAGACCCTGTCTCACAAAACAAAACAGAACAAAAAACAAATAGAAAAACACAGAGCATCACCTAACTACAAGGAACTAGAAAACGTGGTCTTAATGGTCTGTCCAAGAATATGAAGACATACATTTCATTCAAGAGTTAACAAACTCTGACACAAAAGTTACATAAATTTGTCATCTTGACCCCAGTGCACACGTGTGTGCAAGTGTGTGTGTGAGCAAAATCTGGACCACTAATGCTTCATTTGCAGGATATCGCAGAAAGTCGAGAGATATTTCTTATGGTAGTTAATCTTGATTGCCAAATTGATAGGATTTAGAATCACCATGAAACAAATCTCTGGGCATGTCTGGGAGGTAGTTTCTAGATTAAGTTAATTAAAGTGGGAATCCTCCATAAATGTGGGTGCCATCGTTCCATGAGCTGGGGTCCTAGATGAAATAAAAAGGAGAAAAAACGCTGAGCACCAGCTCTCTGCTTCTCTCTCTGTTTCCTGGCTGAACACAATGTGATTAGGCACCTCAAGCTCCTGCTGTTCTGTCTCCCAGGATGGACTGGAACCTTTGGAACTGTAAGCCTAAATAAATCCTTCCTTTCTTTTTAAAAAATATTTTATTTATTATTTTTATTTTATGTGCATGAGTATTTTGCCTGCATGTATGTAAATGCACCATGTGCATGAAATACCCCTCAAAGGTCAGAAGAAGACATTGGATCCCCTGAACCTGGAGTTAACAGATGGTTGGTAGCTACCATATGGGTGCTGGGAATTGAACCTGAGTCCTTTGGAAGACCAGCAAGTGTTCTTAACTGTTGAGCCATCTTCCCAGCCCTAATCTTTCCTTTCTTAAGTTGCTTTGGTTGGATATTTTTTCATAGCAAGGAGACAAGTAACTAATACAGTTTACAATGAAAAAAAATGTAAGACAAGAGATATCATTTCCCAAACACTTCCTGAGTTTTCATACCTCTGTTAAACACATATACTATTTTATCTAATCATTATATCATCCCTGATTTTGTAGAAAGAAATTGAGGCTGAGACTGCTTAACTTACCTGCCCTTGGCTTCCTAGTTACATTTGAAACTTGAACCAAGGCTGTCCAAATCTGACAGCCACACATTATACAACCATCCCCATGGCACAGAAGGACCAACAAGCAGATTGTAATTTGCTCCCAAGTCAGGCCAAGATTCTCCTATTTTCAATACCAGGAAAAGGAAGGAATGATCTTGAGATTTTGAAAATTGTCAAGTGACTGAACTTGAAATAGAAAAGCAGGAAAGCCTTAGGCCAAGTTTAGAAATCCTTCAAACTCCTTGGATTCTGCCATTGAATCATAGCCTGAGCCTTTCTAGTTTATTTTTAGTTCTTAACAGGCACCATTTCCTGGATTAGTGAGGTAGGTTTAGACATCTTTATGAGGTTTTTGTACCCAAGTCCATATTTTTTAACTGAAAAGGAGAGGCAGCTAAAATATGGGCAAACAGATAAAATAAGAGTTTAGCATTGAAGCAGTAATAGGGCACACCTACCAAGCACAGCACTTTGCTGCGGTTGGCCCTCTTGCAAGGTGGAGGCCCCCTCAGAAACCTCACTTGTTCAAGTCTGCTATCCCTGACCTAAGTCTGAGGCCTGAAGTCCCTGGGATTTTCTTGGCATCCTTCCTTAATAGTGTCTGAAATTCTAATAAAAACAGCACAGTTCAAACTCTGTAAACACTCCTATAAGCTCTGTGATGTGATCTTGATTCTGCATCCATATAGTACGCCACACCTTTGTTTGTCACTCAGGTTAAAATCAGAAGATTGAAGTAGAGATAGACTTCAGAAATCCCAAGTGAACCAGGTGAGTGAACCAGGTCTCTGTGAGCACCAAGGCCAAGTCTTCTCTTTGGTTCACATGTGGTCAATGGTTCAGCTCTAGATCCATGAGTCTTCCTGATGAAGCACCTTGTTCACCTACAGAGACTGTTGGGGAAGAAGCATTACCTTTGGCCTCTTAATCCTCCAGACACTGCCTCTCTGGAAACATGTGCTAACAGGCATCTTGGTACATCTGGAGCCATGAATAGACTCTTTCCCTCCCATTATAACCATGGGAAAAAAAGAGGTAAAGATAAACAGCCTGTTTCCTACCGTGACAAAAATGATCCTTTTTCTTCCAGGTAACTATTTCTTCCTAAAGAGAAAGAGCACTGTAAGAATTATTATTAGCATATGCAACTTGCTAATAAAGCTGAGCAGAAATACAAGAATGATCAGTATTATCCTCTGAGGTCCTTTCATGATATTCTTAGTACTTCCTAACAATCAGATCATAATGGGAAATAAACTAATGTGTTTCTTCTTATTTCTACTCCCAACTCTAATACCCAGAGGGTCCTGGGTTATGTGGACACCCAGATGGAAAGTAAAGCTGAAATTCTCTTGATGATCACAAAGAGCTAACTGCCCCAGCTACTGGATTCCTGCCCAGAGTTATTTTCCTTTATGCTATTCTTTTTACATCTTCCCCATACTGCACTCCTCTGTGTGTGTGTGTGTGTGTGTGTGTGTGTGTGTGTGTGTATGTGTGCAAATCCATTCTCGCAGTCCCTTCCAACACGTAGAACCATTATTCCATTAACAGTTTCCTAATTAATCTAACAGGGTAATCAATACCCAGTTACTGAGCTGGGCATGCATTTCCCTTTCTCCATATTAAAATTTCTTTATGTAAATCATGTCTTCCATTTGATTTATTCAGGGGTAGTCATTATGGTGGCATTATAAATGATAACCTTATAAAAGTGAGAATTCTGGTAAATAAAAGTAGAATTGATCTCCTTTATGTGGGGGTATAAAGGGTACGTATATGGTGTATGTGTGTGGTGTATATACATAAACGTGCAGGTGTGTGCATCTGTGTACATGCATGTGGAGGCCAGAACAAGGCATTGGTGTCTTCCTCTATTGCCCTCCATCTTATCACCTTAAAACAGAGTCTCTCCCTGAGCTGGGAGCTTGCCATTTCAGCCCAGCTGGCCAGCGAGCTCTTGGGATCTGCCTGTCTCTGCTCCTTAATACTGAGGTTACAAGCACATGTAGCCATATCCAGCTTTTTATGTGGATGCTTGGGACTGGAACTCTGACTTCAGGCCCTCATGCTGGCAGAACAAGTGCTCTCACCCGCTGAGCCACCTCCCCAGCCCCTAGCATTGCCTTTTATAGAGATTTTAGACCTGAAGTTCTCAAACTCTTACTCTCTTATTAACTGTTACAATTTTCTTTGGTCGTATTTGGGTTACTTTCTTGGAAAAGTATTACCAACTCAGAGCTCTAGAATAAAGTTGACTGAAAAGAATTTAAACCATGATCGAGCTTCCATGCCTTTGTCAGAACTCTCTATCTTCCTGCCTCAGCCTCTCAAGTGCTGGGATTATAGGCATTCTCTACCACATCTGGTTCCATTGCTTTTTGTTGTTGTTGTGTTTTTGTTTTGAGGCAAGGTCTCATGTAACCCAGGCTGGCCTCATCATCCTCCTGCTTCCTCCTCTTAAGTGCTGGGTTGCAGACAGGTACCACCATACTGGGTTTTGTTGCTTTACATAACTGAGTGGTATTCCATTTTAAGGCTGTAACATAGTTCATTTTTTTTTATCTATTCATCAGTTTACAGACATTTGGTTTGTCTCCTGTTTGGGCCAGTTGTGAATAAATCTGCTATAAATATTCATGTACAAAATTTTTGTGGACATATGTCAAAATTTATTTTGAGTAAATAACTAGCAGTAGGGTTTCTGAGCTATACCATGCATGTGTATTTAACTTCATAAGAAGTTGCCAAAGCATTTCCCAAAGTTGTTATACCAGCAAAATGGCAACGGATGAGAGTTTCAGTTTTTCATATTCCTGCCAATACTTACTTGGTATTTTCAGATTTCTAAAAATGCCATCCATTCTTGTAGGTAAATACTGGCATTTTCTTGTGGTTTTGATTTTCATTTCCCTAATGACTAATGATAAGCTTAGTTGCCAGCCATATTTACTTCATTATCTGTTAAAATCATTTGCGCATTTTTAGTGATTGAATTTTTTGTTTTCTTAATGAGTTTTCAGAGTTCTTTAGATATTGTATCTCTTCGCCCCTGATCTTACCAGCCCCTCAGGAAAACAACTTGCTTATAATGATGTGGCGGGGGTGGTGGTGGTGGTGGTTGTTTTTTGGGTGTTTTTGAAACAGGGTCTCCCTGTAGCCCCAGCTGGCCTGGAACTCGCTATATAGACCAGGCTGGCTTTGAACTCACAGAGATCCTCCTGCCTCTGCCTCCTGAGTGCTGGGACTAAAAGCAGGCGCCACCATGCCTGGCAATGATACGAAAGCTTTACCCTGAAAACAACTAGATGGATGAGATGCACGGGGTAAGAATGGGGAAAAGGGTATAGAAATCCTTCTGGGGTCACCCTCCCATATCTCCACTGGGTGAAGACTAGGGTAGGACACAGAGGTCCCATGCACTCTCCAGGGGACCACACTCTCAGTACCTCCATGTCACCAATCCTGAAGCTCTCCAAATCCTGTTGGTTAGGGTTTTAAAGAAGGTTTTATGACTTAGGCACAATTAAGTCATTAGCCATAATGACTGAATTCAGTCTCCTGTCCCTCCTCTCCCTAGAGATCAGGAGGTGGGGACAAGAAGTCCAAACTCCATCCCTGCCTTGCATTTTCTGGTGACCTGCCCCCATCCTGAAGCTGTCTAGAATCCCCATCCCACAGTCATCTCATTGGTCCACAGAAAGACACTCATCACTCAGGAGATTCCAAGGGTTTAAAAGTTTCCAGAGTTGGGAACCAGGAACTAATACAAAATTAGCAGAAGATGGTCTTATCATTCCTGACACTCTAGAAACCATAAAGATTTTAGGAGGTTTGAGCCAGGATCTAAGCAAAGACCATATATGTATTTCACAATATCCTGACAATCAATACACAATTTTTCTAGCATCATTTGTTAAAAATAATACCTTTTCTCCATTGTATTGTGTTCTAGTTGGCTTCAACTGTCAACTTGACATAACCTAGAGTCTTCTAGGCCGACTCAATTGAGCGATATCCCAGATCAGATTGGCCTGGAGCCATGTGTATGAGGGATTGTTTTGATTGATGATGACTGAGGCCACCATCCCTAGGCAGGAGGGCCTGAGCTATACAAAAAAAAAAAAAAAAAAAAAAAAAAAAAACAGCTAGCTGAGCAAAGCCAGAAAGTGAGCCAGGAAGCATCATTCCTCCATGGTTTCTGCTTCAGCTCCTGCCATAACCCCCATCAATGATGGATTGTAGCCTGGAAGTGTAAGCCAAATAAAATAAACCCTTTCCTCCCCAAGTTGCTTTTGGTTAGAGTACTTTATCACAGCAACAGAATTAAACTAGAACACACTGCCTTTGTCCTTATTAAAAATAAGTTTTAGGGCTGGAGAGGTGGCTCAGCAGTTAAGAACACCGACTGTTCTTGCAGAAGACGTGGGTTTGAACCCCAGCACTACATGGCAGCTAACAACTGTCTGTAACTCCAGTTCCAGGGTATCCAACAGCCTCTTTTGCCCTCCATGGGCATTGCACAACATGGGTGCACTTACATGCAAGCATAATACTCATACACATAAAATAAAAATAATAAATAAAATATTTTTGAAAATCAGTTTTAGGGGTTGCAGATATGTCTCAGCAGTTGAGAACACTGGTTGCTCTTGCAGAAGACCCAGGTTCAGTTCCCAGCACCAACATGGTGGCTAACAACCTTCTGTAACTGCAGTTCTAGGGGATCTGATGCCCTCTTCTGGCCTCTGAGGGTACTTGTATGCATGGACATGCATGAATGTAAAATATTCATACACATAAAATTAATAATCAGCTTTATATATAGTTTATGAAAGTATATACACACACATGCACAGTCATATATCCTATTTAGCTTTGCTAATCTATACATGTATTCTTTCACCATGACCATGCTAGCTCAAATATGTGTTTACGTTATATGTGTATGTATTTCCAGAAAAACGCTAGTTGAGTTTTGACTAAAATTACATTGAATCTATAGACTAACTTGAGGAAGATCAGCCCCTTTGTTATATTAAATTTTCTAATACGTGGGCAGCATAAAATGCTTCATTTATTTAGATCTACTTGTTATTTTTCATCATTTTTCTAGTTTTCAGCATACAAACTCAGCTAATATTTAATAGATTATCTTGATTATATATCTTATGTACTACAAGTGATTTTTTTCAATTTTTATTTCCAAGTGTTTGTTGATAGTAAATAGAAACATACTTAGTTTTATTATGTTTAATTTATATCCTATGAACTTGCTAAATTCACTTATAAAATCTAATACCATCTTTATAGTGGTTTGGTGGGGGCAGAAAGTATTTTCTGCATGTGTGATCCTGCTGCTTATTTCCTCTTCACTTTGTACACTTTTTATTTATGGGTAGTTTGTTTGGTTGTTGTTGGGGAGCCCTGCTGTTAAGGTTGGCTCCTTTCTCAGGAGGAGCTTCCTGCCTGACTTACCTGGAAAGTGCCACCAAGCACGGATGCTTGGCCTCATTTAAAACATGACCTTTGGCATAGTTGCCTGGAGTAAAAACTACCCCCAGGTTTTTTCTATATGATAATTAGGCATTGCCTGGTAGTCAGATGATAGGAGCCTACTGCCACATGTAAATAAAGCACACTATGTGCACCTATCAGCTGAAGCACTGGCTACTGCCTCCACACTATATTTTCCCTAACGCCCACTGAATAAACGGAGCTGTTTCACTGAGTCTGGATCTGTTTCACTGAATCTAGAGCTGTTTCACTGAGTCTGGAGCTGTTTGTATCACTGAAACTACCTCCCCGGAAGGGCTTTCTTCCGTCAGTGCTCACTGTCCATCCTGACCCTGTTAGTCTCTTCTGCTCCCTTTGTCCTTGTGGGCCAGTGGCCAATGACCCATGAGGAGAGGGAGAGACCCCACAGGTTGTTTGACTGTTTTTTAGACTAAGCCTCACTGTGCAATCAAAGTCTTGCCTAGAACTCATTATGTAGCCCAGGCTGGCCTTAAACTCTCAATCCTATTGCCAGAGTCTCCTGAGTGCTAGAATGACAGGTTTATGCTACTACACCCAGCTCCTGAATGCCTTTGTTTCTTTCTTGCTTGCTTTGTTATCCTGGATGGCACCTCCACTATGCTATGGAGTGGGAATAATGCTAGTGGACATTTTTGCTTTTTTTTTTCTCCAAGACAAGGTCTTACTATGTAGTCCTGGCTAGAAGTCGCTATGTAGCCCAGGCTGGTCTCAAACCACCTGACCCTGCAAGTTCTGGGATTAAAGCCTTGCACCACCACACCCAGCTTCTCATTTCATTTTTAATATTAAAGGCAAAGCAAATGAGCGTGACTCTTTCACCATTAATTGTGGTATTAGCTGTAGATATGGTAAATGCTTTGAATCAATTTGAGGACATTACTTTTTGCTATACATTTATTGAGAGTTTTTAACAAAGGATATTGAACTTTTTCTAATAATTTTTCCACATCAGTTGAGTTAATACCTATTTTGTTTTAGTCTATTAATGAGGTAAAATTGATTCTTTTGTTTTTGTGTAGTACTGGAGCTTGAATCTAGAGTCTTGTGAATTCTAGGCAAGCCCTTTACTATTGACCTGTCTCTTACCTTCCTCACTTCATCTCTTGAAACAGGAGCTTGCTTAGTTTTCCAGGCTGGCTGAGAACTTAGTCTGTAGGCCAGGTAGGCCTTGAACTTGCAATAAATCCTCCTGCCTAAGCCTCCTGAGTAGTTGGACCTATAAACCTGGACCAAAAGCCTAATGGAATTGACTTATTTTTAAAAATTGAAACCTTATATTCCCATGATCAATTCCAGGTGATAAGATATATTATTCCTTTAATATGCTGCTTTCCTGCACCTCTGTCTTGTAGGGTACTGCCTATGGAGTCATCTAACAGTTTCTGTGTTTCCAGCTTCAAATTGCAGTCTTTGATCCATTTGGAGTTGATTTTGTGGATAAGAAATCCCAACTTAACCTGAGGAACTTTTGGCAATTGATGACTGTGGAAAGAGGGAAAGACAGTATCTTACAGGGATGGGGCTCTTGGAGGGCCCAGTGGATAGACCCACACTGAAGGACATTTGGGGACACTAATTGTTAAGGTTCAGATAGCCCCGCCCCCTCACCAACAGGGCCTCACAGACCTCAAAAGACCCTGAGAAAAGGGAACTGAGTTGATAAGCACCCTGATCTTTGAAGGCAAGAGAAGCAGACATTTCTCCACTGTTTGGCCAACACAGCAGGCTTCCCCTTTGATCTCTAAAGAGGACAGGTTTTAACAGTCCCGCTCTCCTGCTTCCCCCCACCTAACTTTAAAAAAAATATATCTTCCCACCTTCTGCACCCCCTAGAAGCCTCCCCCTTAAAAAGGCCCCAGCTCACAACCCGGGACAGACATTTTCCCTGCCCAGAAGGGAATCTGTCCCATGTTCTCCTTTGCTAATAAACTATTCTGATGGAGTTTTATCTGTGTCCTAGTGCTTTCTCCTCTCAACTGGATTCATCCATGGTCTACTTTACCTATCAGATGGTGCCAAAACCTGGTTCTTACTTCAAGAGACCCGCCTGGACTTCTCCAACGCCACTAATTTGGCTTTCAGGTACACTCCCACCCTTCCTTTCTCTCTCCTCCTCTCCCCAGCTCTCTGCTTTGCTTTCACCTCTTTCTGGCTCTCCTCACTGGGGAACACACTCTGCCTTGCCTACATCTTCTTTTGATCTCCTTTCCCATTTAATTCCATCACTCCTGAACAGCACTGGTCTCAGTGATGGAGCTGCTTCATCTGTTGGCTACCTTGGTTTCCCTGCTCCCCCCAACATCTCTCCCCTCTCCCCGCCCTTTGCCGTGGGCCTGGAAGCTCTGCTGTCTTCCATCATTTTCCCTGTCTTGTCCTCTTCCAATGCCTTTCTTCCTCACTTCACTCCAGATGATTTCTGACACCATTCAATCCAATTTTAGATCTCCACTCCTTTGCTTCCATCCTTTAGCTTATCTTTCCTCTTCTTCTAACTACTTACAGATACTCTACACATACAAATGCTCTGGATCCTTCTCCTCTCTCTCCCCCTCCCATACTAAAGCTTTCTACTCCCCACCATGTGCCTGCCAGCCCGCCACATCTGACCTCCCATACAGGCTCTAAAACCTCCATGACCCCAAGGCTTTTTGTCCTTCCCGCTATTCACCCCCTCCAGGCAAGATTGCCAGCTTGCCTGCCCTGGGGATTTTTTCTTTAACATTCTAATAAAATGATAAAAGTTTCCAGCTGGGCCCATTCTTAAATTCTCTTATCAATGTGGCTAAGAACCTTTTAGGGGACCCTTTCTCCCTGTTTTGACCCAACTAGCCTAAACCAGCTGAGCAACTTTGCAGGCGCATTTAAAGAATTTCAGGCGGCTTCCCATGGACAAATGGAAAACATTTTAAAAGCCTTTTTTTCTCCTAAACTTTTTCTCAGTCAAAGGGCCTCAAAAATTTGATCTTAGGCCTTCTTGGGCACCAAGCAACTGGTGCTCAGGTATCTACTTTTCTAACTAGACCTAACCGTTTTAAATTTCACTATACATGAAAAGTCACAGGCACTGCTCAGGTGAGTCATATGCTTTCAGAACAACAACCCACTGATTTATATGACCTGTTCCTTCTGCTGCCCTCATGAGTTTCTTTTCCAGCGTAGCTTCTGCTAGAAATTAAGATACCCTGAGAACTTGGCTTCACATTCACAGCTACACTGGTTGGTGAGAAACATAGATTTCTTTGATTTGCTTTTCTATTTGGGATATATATATATGAGGGTACTTTCTTCTTTAATATCAAGCCTAATCTATTGG
>NW_008342399.1:2860387-2861149 GCF_000622305.1 Nannospalax galili
GCAGAGACCAGAAGAGGGTGTTGGATCCCCTGGAACTGGAGTTACAGATGATTGTTAGCTGCCATGTAGGTGCTGGGACTTGAACCCTGGGGATTTTTAAATTTTAAAATTTTTTTTTTTTCTTTTTGAGACAGGGTCTCCCTGTAGCCCCAGCTGTCCTGGAACTCACTATGTAGACCAGGCTGGCCTTGAACTCACAGAGATCTGCCTGCCTCTGCCTCCTGAGTGCTGGGATTAAAGGTGTGCGTCACCACACCCATCAATGGATTTTTTAAAAGAAATTATTTTTTTGTTTTGACATTGTTTGCATGACATCTTTATCTGGTAATATTAAAGAAATTATTTTGGATTTTAACATCCTTTATATGGTATTTTCTAATTTCTAAAAATGACTATTTTAAATTCTTACTGTTTTACATAGTGTATTTGTAAGTTTCTAAAGGGAACTTAAAGTTTTTCTAGCCAGTTGCCTTCAATGTACAAAGGGAGCTGACATTTTGTGATGACTAGACCTGTGAAGTACATGGAAATTTGCTGTACTCCAGGGAAAAACCTTATAAGAGAAAAGCTACTACAAACACATAGTTACAACAATGAGAGGTAAAAAGTAATAGTCTACTTGACTGAGAGGCTTGAGATGCCATCTCTACTGGTCTTAACTCCTCCCCTTTCTACATTATGATTCTAAGCCTGTTTTTCTCTGAAATAGAGTTATTTCCCTCTCTGATACTCAGATGCTCTATGCTTGCTTATGTTCCTGCT
>NW_008342399.1:2861160-2894848 GCF_000622305.1 Nannospalax galili
CTGTTTCCCTCTCTGATGCTCAGATGCTTTATGCTTGCTTATGTTCCTGCCCCATAATTCCTTGAGTGCTTTCTAGTTATAATGTCACGGTAATATTAATTATATTGGTAAATTGTCACATGCTGTTTGAGCTCACTGAGATGCTGACTCTGGAAATAGGATTGGCCCTCCCACTTCAGACTCAAGCCTATTATCTCAAGATGTGTTCTCCAAAATTTTTCCAGGTTCAGACTGGCCCCCTGTGATAAGGAGAAGGAGAACAACAAAACAGCCTAAGAGTAAAGGCACTATGCAGTTGAGAACCACTGAGGCATAAATCAATTTCAGCAGAGGGTATTACTGACTATAATAAAACTAGCTAATGGAATTATTTTCAGTACTATTTAGACCTTATTATTCTTAACCTAATCTGTTAATGTTTCCTTTTGTATTTCCTGCTTCCTACAAGGTTTTATTAACTTCTTTCAGTTATTTAGCTCTTTAAAAGAAAAAGGATGCTACTTCAAATCTATATGCAAACTTAACTCTTTCTTTAGACCACTAATTACCTACACAAAATGACATCTAAGCTGGTTGGGTAAAATCCTAATTGTTAAATACCATTTTTGTTTTTAGTTTACTTTCACGGTGTTTTAAGATGTATTCAGTTTTTTGTCTACTTCAAAGTTGTTTTAGTTTAAAAATGATATACCAACCACGTTCTCAACAAAGGCTATATAATTAAATATGTATACACAGTCAATGTAAATTTATGCTTCTTAAAATTAATTTACTTGGGATTGGGGATTTAGCTCAATGGTAGAGCACTTCCCTAGCAAGCGCAAGGCCCTGGGTTTGGTCCTCAGCTCCAAAAAAAAAAAAAAAAATTAATTTACTTGGTATCATATTAATTTTTAAATAAAATCTCATGCAAACTAAAAATGTTAAATTAACACCAAAATATTTTTTCAGCCAAAATATTCTCTCTTTAATCTACAACATGGTTCCTGGTACTAAAATATATATTAATTTTAAGTACCTCTCTCCCTATCTCTCTCTCTCTCTCTCTCTCTCTCTCTCACCACCACCCTTCCCCCTTGCCACCACACTTCTGGGGCTCTACTAAACCTGTACTAAACCACCGCCCTTCTGGGGCTCATCTTCCCTCAGCCTCTACTAAAGCTCAGGATCAACTTCTTCCACAAACTCCCCTCCCTTCTGGCTCACTGCATTTCTTCTGCTTTTCTCCCATCCCATTCCTTGTACTTTGTCTCCATTTACTGTGTGGTTGCGCCACGCTCTCATTGCAGGATTTTCCGCCCCTCTTGCTTGCCACAAAATCACATGTGTGTCAGAAAACCCCTTCTTTTCTCTAGATATAGGACGCTATTTCCACAGACAGGAACACGCACTACTCCTTTCCAGGACAGGATCTCACCTTTCCTCTTCCTGATGATGTGATTGCAGGATGCCGCCTTCTGGGACTTGGAAATAACTTGAAAATAAATCGAATGCGCACAACAAAAAAAGGACGCTTTCTTTTGATTCCTGGTTCTCTTCATTCTCATTTTGTGTGACCCATGCCAAACCCCTTTCACCCTACTCCCACCCCGTCTCTCTCTTCTGTGTCCACTGCACTTTCCTGCCCAGACTCGTGATACTGCCTCCACTCCCTATGGAGAGAGGAATTTCTTTGTCTCCCACCTGCTCGGTTCTGTCTCTACCTCCTACCTGCTTGCTCAGTTCTTTATCTCCTCCTCACTCTGTACTTAATCTGTCACTATGGGAACCATCCACTCAAAGTCTCGGGGTCTCACACCTCTTGCTTGTCTTCTTAAATCCTTAAAACAACTAATACTTTTGGATATGATCAGGCCAAAATGCCTGAAGTTCCTGTGCACCACTGCCTGGCCTTAGTATGAGTTAGATAATGAGTCTGTTTGGCCAGACACCGGAACCTTAAACTTCAATATTTTGAGTGATCTAGAAAATTTCTGCCATTGTAAAGGCAAACGGTCCAAATTACCATACATCCAAGCTTTCTTTGATTTCCATGCTAGTCCCTCCCTCTGTGTCCTGTGTTCTTCCCATCAGGTTCTTCTGGCTAAGACAGTTTCATGGGATCCCAACCTGCCAGGGGCCTCTGCCCCTCCTCCTCCTCCCTACCCCTCTACCTCAGCTTCTGATCCTGCCATAGCTGACAAACTGCCCTTGATTAGGACCCATCCCCAACCTCCTCCTGCTCCCCAGCCTGAGGCACAGCCAAGTCTTCCCCATGCCCTGCCCTTGCTATACTCTCCCTTGCCTTCCATTCCAGGGCCCAATCCGGCTCCCCTCCTTTCTCCAACTTGAATTCCCTCTCCACTCCATGATCTTCCCCCTCCCCTCTCTGGTGCTGCTCTAAGTACACCACCAGCTCTCCTTCCACTGACTCTCCTCTACTCAAAGAAATCCAAAACCTTAGACACCTCCTTGCCAAATATTCCCTAGTCTCCCCTATTCTGGATTCTAGCTCAAATAACCCATCTATCCCTCCTGTATCTACTTCTACTTAAATTCCAGACCCTGCCTCCGATACTCCTGCCATGTCCCCTCATGGACAGGACACCCCTCCCATCTCTCCCACTCTGGCCTCTTCCCGGGACTCCCCTTCTCCCAACCTCTCTCCTATGTCAAGCCACACTCGCCCCCACACCCAGTCTCAACCCCCTGCCCATGGTATCTTTCCCTTTTGGGAGGAGGCACACATGGACAGGATGGTCAGGGTCCACGCCCCTTTCTCTCTTAGAGATCTATCTCACCTCAAATGCAAAATAGGCTTTTTTTCTATTAATCCTACACACTTCATACAAGATTTTAAATACATCACTCACACCTATGTTCTAACCTGGACTGTCCTTCCCCATGTGTTTTGAGATAGCCCTCACCTCTTTGGACAAGCTCTATCCCAGGATTTAACCTCCCTAGACCTTAACCCCTCCACCATCCTACAATATGTAGATAACCTACTTCTTTGCTCCTCATCTCTCTCAGTCTTCAAGGCCCACACAATCAAACTCCTTAATTTTCTGGGGTACAAGGGATAGAGGATATTTTCAGCTAAGACTCACATTTCTCTCCCTCAAGTCAAGTACTCTGGGTTCCTTCTCACACCTACATCTCGCCGTTTAACTATAGATAGAACAAATTACCTAAGGTCTTTAAAGCCTCCCACAACCAAGGAGGAAATTCTATCTTTCGTAGGCATTGCAGGGTACCTGCGCATCTGGGTTCCTAAATTTGCCCTCTTCAGAAAGCCACTCTATGAAGCTTCTAAATGAAGCTCCTCTGAGCCTGTCGACCCCTTAGGGCCTTCAACAGCATTCCACACTATCTGGGAAGTGTTCTTAAAGGCACCAACTCTGGCTCTCCCCAGCCTGGAATGACCATTTCTTCTCTACATGACTGAAAATAAGGGCCAGGCGTTAGGGGTTTGGGGACAGATGAGGGGTCCCACTTTTTCCCCAGTAGCTTATCTCTCTTAAACATCTGGATACCACCATCTTGGGGTGGCAACCTTGTCTCTGGGCTCTGGCCACTGCAGTTCTCCTAGCTCAGGAGGGACTGAAGCTTACTTTGGGTCAGCCGATCTCCATCCTTTCCCCCCACTGGCTTAAGGATTTACTAACCCACACATCACTTGCCAATCTAGCTCCCTCTAAACTACAACTCTTCCACGTCACATTTCTTAATAAAACCCTCACCCACCCTTGATCCATGCCCTCCTCTCAATCCAGCTTCCTACCTCCCTTCCAGTGAACTGCTCACTCACTCATTTGTGCTTGGAAACTCTTCAGGAGCTCTCCTACTAGAAGCCCCTAATTTCTCCAAATACCCTACCAAACCCAACCCTAACTTGGTTTATGGATAGAAGTTTAATTCTCACCCCAACGGCATCCCACAGGCCATACTATCTCTCACAGATGTCATAGAGTCAGGACCCCTATCACTTGGAACCACTTCACAAAAAGCCAAACTTGTGACACTCACCAGGGTCCTAATTTTAGCTAAGGACAACCTCTTCCTCCAGCATCCCTCCCCTCTACATGACTATTTACCTGCCTTCACCCTTCTAAGGAAACTATTCAGAGAACATGCTGACCGGATTATTCCCCAGGCTTCTAAAGGCCAAATTGACCACTCACTTCAACCTGGAGCTCACACCTACCTGCAGGTTCACACCCAACAGAAATGGGTGAGGGAAATTCTCCAGCCATGTTGGTCCTCACCTGGTGATCTTGTCTACCCTGACTGCAGCCAAGCTCTCAGGACAACCTGGTTGGATTCATCTCTCCAAATTAAAACTGGCCAAGGAACACAACAAGTACCAGGCTGCCAGTATTGAGTCTCTTAAATTAAAAATCTTGAATCCCACCTCAGCCATTCCCCACTACACCTACTCACCATGTTTCTATAAAATTAAAATGAGACAAAGATAATATATAGATAATCTTAAAATTTCTAAGGTCATAGCTTAGTCAACTAGTCTAAAGATGTCTAGTTAAGATTTATTTAAGAATGTTGCCCAAGCTCTATCTACATAGCACATGGTAATTAAAAGTACCAGACTGGTATAACTAACCTTTTTGGATGTTTAATAGCCAGACTCTAAGGCCTATATTAATCTGGTCAGAGGGACTTAAAGGGACAAATTTTTGTTCTCTGCCCTCCACTGTCAAACAAGTTCCAGGGGCTATGGAGCATCTCTTGAAATGTCCTGTAACTTTAGTGAGTCACCTGTCCTCTCGTTCAGGGAAGCCATGGAGACCCCAGAAGATGGACTTGAACCAGTGTCCAGTATGCAAAGAGGAGGGTCAACACAGAGGAAACATTTCCTCCATGCTTCTAAGCGAAGCCATGGTCAAGCAAGACCTCTTGACTTATCTTCACATAGATGGAACTGGTAAAAGAAAAGCCTGAGGAGCCAGGAGCTCCCCCCAAGCCCATGTGACCCCTGAGGACCAAATCCTCATATGACCTTAAGAGTTAAAATACATTGGTTTATTTGGGCCAACAGTATGGTCTTAAACACCCAAAGGGAAGGTATAACCAAAAATTAAAGTCATCAGTATATTTTAAGGGTCCAAGGGATTACACAACCCAGACATTAGACTTAAGTTCTTATGTTATTTAGACAATTATCTATCATTGATGATTTTGTTCCTAATAAGACAATGCTACTCAGATATAATACTTCAAATCTTGGTCTGCAATACTGTAGTGCCCACCTAAAGCTAAGGGAGGCAACTCACTATTGTTCTAGCCTAAAAAATTAAATGATGGCTAAATTTTTTTTCTCTCCCTATCTAGAAGCCTTTGAGAGGTAACAGACACTGATTCTAGCCACTCCAACAACTATCAAAATGCCTGAAAACAAATCCTGAGTCGATCACTCTCAAGTTCAGCCCTGGCAAAAGAAAAAAAAAAAGAAAGAAAAATGAGCTATTACCTTGGTGCTAACCATTGCTCCTTGCCTCTTCAGATATTTTGAGGACCAAAATCCAAAAACTAACTCTTACTAATTTTAATCAGTTGTTACTTTCCTTCCCTCCACATGTATATGAGCACCTGCCAACCATTGAGGACCCTGTTGAGATGCATGAAGAGGGAACCCCCACTGTCGGATCGACCCCAATCCAGACACCCCCCCACGTCGACCATGTCCAGCAGGAAGTAGCAAGATGACAACGGCGCCTCCCTATCCTATAACACAAAAGGCTGGAATGTTAAGGTTCAGATAGCCCTGCTCCCTCACCAACAGGGCCTCACAGACCTCACAAGCCCCTGAGAAAAGGGAACTGAGTTGATAAGCACCCTGGTCTTTGAAATCAAGAGAAGCAGACTTTACTGTTTGGCCAACACAGTAGGCTTCCTCTTTGATCTCTAAAGGGGGCAGGTTTTAACAGTCCCACTCTCCCGCTTCCCCTGCCCAACTTAAAAAAATATATATCTTTTGGCCTTCTGCACCCCCCTCCCCAGAAGCCTCCCCCTTAAAAAGGCCCCGGCTCATGACCTGGGGCAGACATTTTCCCTGCCCAGAAGGGAATCTGTCCCATGTGTTCTTTTGCTAATAAACTCTATTCTGATGGAGTTTTATCTGTGTCCTGGTGCGTTCTCCTGATCAACCGGATTCATCCATAGCCTACTTTACCTATCACTAGTCAGATTCTATAGGCCATATTAAGTATACAAGAGAGTACATTAAATTGGGTGGGGGACGATGGGGGGGAGGTAGAAATAGGGGAGGGTGTCTAAATACCATAAAATTATACTGTATGAAAATCACAAAATTCAATGGAAGTTATTTCAAATTTTTAAAATAAAAAAATATGCTGCTGGATTCAATGTGCAAGTATTTTGTTGAGGATTTTTGTGACAATGCTCATGGGAGATTTGCTCTTTAGTTTTCTGTTCCTGTGAAGTCTATGTATAACTTTTGTTATTAAGACACTCTGGTCTCATAAAATAAGCTGAGAAGTGTTTTTCTCCTCTATTTTCTGGAAGAGCTTCTTTAGTACTGGAATTATTTATTCATTAGTGTTTATAAGATTCGCTTGTGAAATGATCTAAGGTAACTGCTATGTTAAAAATGGTCTCAAGACTTAGCATCTTACAACAAACAGGAAGGTCCTAGCCAGAGATTAGGCAGGAGAAAGAAATAAAAGGAATGCAAATTAGAAAAGAGGAAGTCAAACTGTCCCTGCTTGCAAACATGATCTTAGATATAGAAAAACCTAAAGAGTCTAAAACAAAACAAAACAAAACAAAACAAAACAAAACAAAACCTGCTAGAATTCAGTCAAGTTGTGGGATATGAGATCAACATAACAAAATAACATTTCTATACATCAACAAATAGCTGAAAAAAGTAATCAAGAAAGTACTGTAATTCACAATAGTTATACAACAAAACAATATAGGAATAAATTTCACTTAGGAAGTAAAGGAGCTCCTCAATGAAATATGTAAAACACTAATGAAGAGCTGGGCCTGGTGGCACACACCTTTAACCCCAGTACTTGGGAAGCAGAGCAGTGGATCTCTGTGAGATCCAGGCTACCCTGATCTACATAATGAATGCCAGACCAGCTGTCTTATAGGGAAATCCTGTCTTAAAAAAATTAAAAAAATTAATTAAAAAACCCACTACTGAGGGAAGTCAAAGGGGACACACGCATAAATGAAAGGCACCCCATATTCATGGATTAGAAGAATTCAGATGGTCAAAATGTCCTTGTTGAAATACTAATGACATTTTCACAGACATAGCAAAACAATCTTAGAATCCATATGGAATGATAGATGACCAAAAAACAGAACAATCCTGAGCAAAATCAACAAAACTGGAGTCATCACAATATCTGACTTCAAAACATACTGTGAAGCTATACTAACCTAAACAGCATGTTATTATCACAGAACATATAGATCAATGAAACAAGATAGACAAAGAAACAGACCCACATGTTTATAGACAACTTACTTCTGACAAAAGCATCAAGAGCATTCCCTGGAAAATTTGTTGAAGAAAATTTGTTTCTTCAACAAATACTGTCAGAAAACAAGGTACACATATGTAAAAGAATGAAACTAGATACCTATATCCCATCATATAAAAACAACTCAGAACTAACCAAAGCCTTAAATGTAATATCCCAAACTATAGAAAACAGGAGAAATATTTTAAGATATTGGTCTAGGTCAACATTTTTTGGATATAACTTTCAAAGCACAGGCAACAAAAGCAAAAATTGACAAATACAAGTATGTCAAACTAAAAAAATTCTGTACAGAAACACAGTAAAGAGGTAATTTTGAATGGGGAAGCCTTGTGGCTCAGGGGTTAGAGCACTGGCCTTATAGAATGGAAGAAAATAGTCACAAACTACACATCTAACTAGAGTTCAGTATCCAGAAGGCAACAAGGAATCCAAACAACTCCATAGGAAAATAATAATAATAATAATAATAATAAAATGATAATCCAGTTTTAATCCACAGTGGGAAAAAGAACTAAGTATACAGCTCCCCAAAGAAGACATGCAAATGAAGCACTTTATGAAAAAAACACTGACATCACTATCATTAGGAGTAAGATACAAATGAAAACTACAAGGATATATTACCTCAGCTAAAGTAAGTATTATCATAACAGATAAAAGATAGCGAACGTGGGGCTGGAGAGATGGCTCAGCAGTTAAGAACACTGATTGCTCTTACAGAGGACCAGGGTTCGGTTCCCAGCACCTATATGGCAGCTAACAACCATCCATAACTCCAGTTCCAGGAGATCTGAAGCCCTTTTCCTACCTCCACAGGCACTATACCACACAGATGCATTTACATACACTCATACACATAAAATAAAAATAAACGTTTTTAAAAGACAGCAAATGTTGGCAAGGATGTAGAAAAGGAGAATTCATACACTGTTGGTAAGAGTATAAATTAGTTCAGTCACTATGGAAACAATATGGAGGTTCCTCAAGAACTAGAAACAGGACTATCATTTGATCCAACAACCCTACAACTGAATGTGTAGTCAAAGGAAGTGAAATTGGTATGTCAAAAAAATGCCTACACTCCCATGTTACTGCAGCACAATGGATAAGATGTGGAATTGATCTAAGTGCCCATCAACAGATGGAATAGACTATTCTTTTAGCCATGAAAAAGGCATTGTATTATTTGGGCAACATGGAGAGCCTGGCAGACATTGCATTAAGTGAAATACAAATATTACATGTGCTCACATGTGGGTGAAAAAGTAAAAATTGTTCTCCCAAGGTATGGTAGGACACACTTTCAGTTCTATTACTCAGAAGGCTGAGGTAGGAGAATCACCCATGAGTTTGAGGCCAGCCTGGTCTACAAAGTGAATTCTAGACCAGTCAAGGCTACATAATGAGATTTTGTTTAAATTTTCTTTTAAGTTACTTTCATAGCAATGGAGAGTGAAATGATATTCATCAGAAATTTGGATGGATGGGTAATTGAGAGAGGATGGTTACTATGTCCAGGGGTGTAGTTAGAAAGGTTGAAGTTTGTTAGTAGTGTACCTGTGGTTGACAACATTTAACTGTACGTTTTAAAATAGTAAGTTAGTAAAGAATATTTTGAATCTTCCCAACACCAAGAAACAATCAGTGTTCGAGCTGATGAATATGCCAATCATTCTGACATGATCTTTGCACACTGTGCCTGAGTTGAAATACAAAATTTGCTGTCAGTTTCTGTGGGTAGGTTTGGAAGCAGCCTAGCTGGCGGTGCTGGCTGAAGGTTTCTGTGAGGTTTCAGTCAAGCCATAAGTCAGGGCAGCAGTCATCCCAACATTTGAGTGCAGCTCTAGGACCTGCTCCCAGGCTCAGCCCATACTTGCTGGCATGCCGCGGCACCTGTTGGGTTGCTTGCTGGCTGGAGGCCCCATCTTCCTGCCTTACTGTGTGGGGTCTCCTTCCTCAGGCTGCTCACAGCAGGGTGCCTTTCTTTGTCCAGAGGAGTGAAGAGACAACCCAAGAAAGAAGCCATGATTTTGGAGGGGGGTGTTGTTTGTTTTGTTGTTGTTGTTTGCCTTTTGTTGAGGTTCTTGTTTCTCTAATTATAGTAACTGTACAAAACAATGGGGTCATGACAAGTTTTTCCTCCATACATCATTGGGCCTCACTTCTATTCAACTCATTACCTTTTCCCATCCCTCCTTGCCCCCCTCTTGCTGGTCTCCTTCCTCTCCCTTGAAGAAGCCTCCCTTCTGTTTTCATGTTAGAGAGAAAGAGAGAGAGAGAGAGAGAGAGAGAGAGAGAGAGAGAGGGAGAGAGACTTAAATCTGGATTCTGCATGTGCAAGAACCTATGATAGTTTGCTTTCCCCGTCCATTACTTTCTCTTGTTTCCCTTCCTTTCCTTTAGACCTCTTGCTCCCCCACTTACAGATTGCCTCCTACTTTTCTGTTATACAAAAATCTGCATTCTGTATATGAAAGAAAATGTAATATTTGTCTTTCTGAGTCTGATTTAATGCTTAATTTGGTGATTTTTTTAATGCTTAACTTGATGATTTCTAGTTCCATCCATTTTCCTTCACATGACATAATTTCATTCTTTATATATTATATCTATTCCACATTTTCTTTATTCGTTCATGTCTCGATAAGCATCTCACTCAGTTCCACGCCAGGGCTCCATAAGTGATACACAATTCCATCGCTCTTGTATATTCTATATGTAAGAAGCTAGCTAACTCATTTCACATGCAATGCAACGGAAGGAAAGTACATGGTGCTGGGATGTGGGGAGGTGGGAGTAAGTGGGGGCTGTTTCAGAGACTGCCTGCCAATCAGTGGAGCCAAGAATTCTTCTTCACATACGGAAACTCCTCAGGTTCATTTACTTCTTCTTGGGTAAGATTTGATTGCTTATACCTTAAGGAAATTGCTCATTTTGTCTGTTATTGTGTTTGTTAGCACGGAGTTTTCTTTTTCTAGTTCTTTAACTTATGAACTTGATGCCTTTCTCTTTCCTAGAAGGAGCACTTACACAGTATATCTTCCTCTTGCAACTTCTGCAACTGTTTATGGACAAACAGTGATGAACAGTGCTGTCATAATTAGTCATCCTTCCAGCTGTTTTCCAAAACCTCCATATAGTCTTTGCTTGCAGTTTTCTCTTTTAAAAAATATTTTATTTATTATTTTTATTTTATGTGTATATTGTCTGCATGTGTGTAAGTGCACCTGTGCCATGCAATGCTAGCAGAGATCGGAAGAAGTGAGATCCCCTGGAACTGGAGTTATGAACGGATGTTAGTGACCATATGGGTGCAGGGAACTGAACCCAGGTCCTCTGCAGAGCAGCCAGTGATCTTAACCACTGAGCCATCTGTCCAGCTCTGTATTTTTCTCTTTTATACTTTCATTTGATCCGTTGAATATTTTCTATAATTTTATTCCCATGATTGACATCTTACTCATATTTTAAATATTTCATGACTTCTCTGATTTCATATACATTTTTGTTTATCAGTAATATTTCACTGCTTCATAATAGTACAAAACCCTTACAAAGTCATCCTTTCTGCTCCTTGCTCCCATATTTTGTGGTATAATTTGACTTTGTATGTGTTATAAGCCCCATGATATAACATTACACATTTCACTTTAAGTAATAAATTTACATCAATAAAAAAATAAGAAGAAAAGTATTTTATCCGTATCTTCATTATTCCACTTCTGAAGTTCGTTTCTTTGCGTGGTCATAAGTTTCTATGTGGTATAATATTCCCAATGCTTGCAGAATTTCTCTGTAATACAAATCTGTGACGATGAATTATTCTAGCTTTTCTTTTTCTGGAAAATTTTTTATTCTATATTCGCTTTCAACAGTATTTTTTTCTGAGTATAGAATTCAGTTATTTTAAGTGGCATCTCTGTCTCCCAGCTTGCACCGTTTCTGATGGCGACTCTGGTTCATTATTGCTGCTCCTTGTGTGTCTTCCCTGGCTGCCTCAGATATTTTCTCTTTACCTCTGGTTTTCAGCAGCCGGATGTCAGCCCCACCACGTGGTGTTTCTCCTCCTTGGGCTCCCTGTGCTTCTCTCTGATGTTCCAGTGATCTGAGAGGTTGATTCTTTTGTTTTTGACTCATTTATTTGCATTTCAGTGCAGTTAGTTCTAATTGTCCTGTCAAGTTTGCCGAGTTTACTACTGAGCCTGTGAAAGGAATTTTCACTTCAGATATTGTTTTTCTTTCTTTCTCCTTTTTGAGACAGGGTCTCCCTTGTAGCCCCAGCTGATCTAGAACTCGCTATGTAGACCCGGCTGCCTTTGATCTCACAGAGATCTGCCTGCTTCTGCCTCCCGGGTGTGTGCAACACCATGCCCGGCTGTTTTTATTTTTACGGCACTTCCACTTAGTTCTTCCTTCTCTTTACTGATCTAGCCCATCTGCCCATGAATGATTTTCTTGTTTCCAACTTGATTCTTTCACATATTAATCTTGGCTGTTTTAAAGTTCCTATGTATTTTTCCAACATCTGGGTCATCTGAGACTTCTGTTACTTGCTCCATCTACTGACAATGTATTGTGTTCTTCTTGCCTTTCTATGCGCCTTATAATGTTACTGG
Organism: Nannospalax galili; assembly: GCF_000622305.1. Taxonomy (NCBI): domain Eukaryota; kingdom Metazoa; phylum Chordata; class Mammalia; order Rodentia; family Spalacidae; genus Nannospalax; species Nannospalax galili. The sequence continues at coordinate 2,873,297 of NW_008342399.1, forward strand.
CTGCCAGACACTGTACACAAAATAGTGCAGACCATCTGATATATTGTGACGGACAGATTCTAAAATGGTCTGCAATTAGCTCCACTTCCTGGCACTCACACTTCTGTATTCCTCCCCGCCGCCCCATTGAGGTAGACAGGCTCTAGCACTAGCTTCTAATTCATAGACTATGGAAAGCTACTTTTGCATTACATTCTCCAGCAGCTTCCAGCTTGCTGTTGAGCTGTCTTTATGGCTTCTAAGCTTAGATGTTTTGAGGAACAAGTGGCCCTATTGGGAGGCCCACATGGTAAGAAACTGAGGACACCTCCACTCAGGAGTCAGTGAAAAAGTGAGGCTCTCAGTCCAACAGGACACAGGAACTGAATCCTGCTGACAACTGTGAGCTTACCACGGGCTCCCTCCTCATTCAGACTGTCAGAGGAGACCTCGCCTCTGACAGATACATCCATTGCAGCCTGCTGAGACACCTTGAAGGACAGTGCCTGGATATCTGACCCTCAGAAGCTGTGAGATGACAAACTATAAATTGTATTACTCAAACCAATGAGTTTGTAGTAATACTGTTCTGTGGTAACAGATATCAGAGTATTTGTATCTGGACATGGGCAAAGTTCCCCTTCTCTTAAGTCATCAATGAGGGTGTTTTAAGGCATATTCTTGCCTAAGTTATGCCCTCAAAGATTCTGATTTAAGTGTTCTGAGCTGGGACCTGGCTATTAGAATTTCTCATAATGTCTTAGGTGCTTCTAATGTTCAGTAAAGTTTGAGAGCCACTGCAAGAGCCATTTCTCATGTTTCTCTCCTTTTTCAACTGTCACTTTTTAGTTCTTCCAGGTTACCTCTTACAGATCACTTTGTTTTCATGCTGACTGTTTGGCGTGACTGGATAGGAGCAATCCTTCCTTCCCCTTACAAACCCCTCATTACCACTGTGCTCCAGACAGAGAGCACTGATAAACCCAGACATCCATAAGATCTAACAGATAATGACACTCAAGAGAGGGGCGAGTGAGCCTCTGTGACTCCTGCTCTCTGACCCAGTGTCGCTCAGCTGGGAGGTATGGCATAACAGTATCATTGAGGAAAGTAGGAGGAACTGGAAATCTGGGGTGAGCTATATGATTTTTTGACTTATGAACGATACATCTTGTTGAAGGAGTAGAAATTAAGCAGATCTCTGACAGGCAGACAGATAAGGAAAGGGCCACTGATCGGCAACAAAGATGGCAAACTTCTGACTTTTTCTTCACTGAAGAAAAGCCTGGCAGATTTTTTTTTTCTCCTGCTAGCTTGGCCCCCTTCTGGCTAACTGGTCTAGACCTGTCTGGCTAAGTCAAAGGCCATTCTGAACATCTCTCCTCTTAGAACTATGGGTTTATCAGCCCTCTCTTCTTTGTTTAACTTGACCAATCAAAAATTAGGGGAAGAGACGTGCCCCATACCACCAAGAACACTTACAAAACTCAGGCCCTCATAGGGACTTTGGACTTAGGTTTTTGAAGCCTCTCCACTTGTGGAGTCTTTCTGTCTGTGTGAGTGTATATATGTAGAGTATGTGTTTAATTTTTCCCTAAGTTTTAAAAAAAGTTAAAAATTGTATTTTATGTGTATATATGTCTTACCTGAATGTATGATAGGGTACTCATGTTGTGTAATGCCCACGGAGGCCAAAAGAGGGTGACAGTCCCTTGGAACTGGAGTTAAGGACAGTTGTTAGCTATCATGTGGGTGTTGGGAACTGAACCCTGGTCTTCTGCAAGAACAGCCAGTGCTTTTAATTGCTGAGCCATCTCTGCAGCCCATTTCTTTAATTTTAATAAAGTTTATTACCTGCTGTATCTGAGATTCTCCCTGCCTTTTAATTCCTTAATTGGTAGGGAAAACAAATCCCATCAAGACCCTTAGACGATACCATTGCCACTGCTTAAAGAGTTGCAAGAGACCATCAGATATCCTAGCATGTAGGAACAGTAGTGTAAGAGCCACCATCAGGACATGGGGTAAACATTGAGTCATCCATACCTGGCAAAATGCTGACTTTCAGATTATTTGGAGAAAGCTGTGGCCTTGCTCCTTCCCTCAATAAATCATCACATGGTGGTTTTTATGTCCTCGGAGACTATATTTATGGACACACGTCTGTGTATCTCTCTGGGTAGTATGGATAAGTAGCAAATTATTATTTTTAGTACTTTGAATGGCTGGTGGTTGGCTTGAACTAACAAAGGTATTTCTGATTTGTCCTTGCGGTAAGTCACAGAGAACACTGGGCAAAACTAACATTAAATATCATGCAAGTGGTTTGAGATCTTGAAGCCCCTAGGTCCCGGGGGCATAATAACCTGACTCGGGGGAGAAAAATCTTTTCCTGGCTGGAGGTCCCGAACAGCTGACAAGGAAGCAGCCTGAGCTTGCGTGTGTGAATGCATCCTGCTCTGCTCCCTGGCATCCTGCCTTCTGACCTCCTGCCCTGGAAGACTTACTGCTGATCACAGACACTGCTGACGACAGAGAATGATCATTTTCTCCTCTCCCAGCCATAGCTGCACAACTGTGCTAGGGGTTAAGCATCGATTCACCACTTGTTTGCTGTTACGATTGGCTGACATGAAAGTGAATGCAAATTAAATAATACCTTGCTATGTAAGCGTTAGTCCCCTTTTAACCCTTCATTTGGACAAAAGAACCCTGAGATTTAGGCAGCTGTGTGCCTTGCTTCCAGCAGAACTAAATTGCTCTGGGTCCAATCCAAAGTGCTATCTTATATGTGTGTCTATATGTGGGCATGTGCACAAAAGCATTATGTGTGGGGGCATGTATGTGCATATGGAAGCCAGAGGATAGCCTCAAGCATTGCTCCTCAGACACCATCCACCTTTGTTTGTTTGTTTGTGTGTTTGTTTGTTTGTTTGTTTGGAGACAGGATCTCTCACTGGTCTGGAGTTCTCCAAGTAGGTTAGACTGGCTGGTCAGCAAGCTCCAGGGACCCACCTGTTTCTGCCTCCCCAGGGCTGGAATTACAAATGTGTGCCACCATGCCTGGCTTTTCCTACATGAATTTTAGGAATCAAATTCAGGTTCTTGTAATTTTAAGGCATGGACTTTACCAAATGAGCTATCTCCCCAGTGCCCCAGAGTACTAACAGAGAGAGTAAAGCTTGGGAACATGCAAGTTGTCATTAATAGAATAAGGTTCCCCAACTTGGCCATTTCTAGTTTTATGACTCTTAGACCAGGTGGTTAACCTCTTTAAGCCTCTGCACAGATTACATTTCAATAAATAGATAAATAGGTCATCTTATTAATAGTATTATTTACACCATTTTACCTAGATGTGTTTTTAAACTTAGTTATAGTTCACCAGACCTCTGTCTCCATCCATTCCCATGGATGGGAACTCAAGCCAGGACAACAGCTTTGCTTTCTCGGCTACCCACCCCCATACTTCTGTATCTGGAAGTCAGAACCCCCATTTGTTCTTGACAAAGGCCTGTTACATGTGTGGAACATAATGACAGGTGCTACAGGGCACAGAAATACCTAAGGCTGTGGGACTAGAAGATCCACCCCTCACATTCAGAGGAGACTATGACTCTGGATGACACTCTGGTGACAGTCTCATGGAAAATCTTGAGGCACAGCCCCCAGTAAAGCCATGCCTGGATTCCTGACCCGCAGAAGTCAGGAGGCAATGAATGTGTGTTCTTTAAACCACTGAGCTTATGGTAATATAGTTACCCTGGGCACCTGCCTCTGATGGCATTCTGTCTACTTAGAAAAGCATGTGTTCCCTAGCAGCAGGATGTTGCATTTGGCAAATGATATAAAAACCTGTTCAATTCCCAAAGTTAATCTACATGTGAAATTCTTACTATTTCTTGATAATTAGTAAAGTCTAAAATGCAGTGTTACAGGCTTTAATGTATGTATTCCAATTCAAATTATGATTGCTAAAATTTTCCTAAGTTTGTGTTATCTAGTGAGCCATTAAGCATCCAAGTAAAAGATGCATAAAGACAAAATGTATATGCATATACAATCCCTTTTTGTTGTTTGTTTGGTTTTGATAATTCTAGGGATTGAACCAGATCCTTGCCTCACTCTCTCACTGACCCCTACCCCTAGCCTTTATTTTAATTTTAATTTTGAAGCAGGGCCTCACTAAGTTGCCCCAGCTGGTCTCAAACTTGGGATCCTCCTGTCTCAGCAACCCCGAGTAGCTGAGATAACAGTGTACAACCTCATCTACCTTATCTATGCAAATTCTGCTATTGTCATAGTATTCCTTTTGGCTACCTCCAATCTAGAGAAGAATTTAGTTTCAATTCATTTGACTTGTCAACCTTTTTTTTCCCCTCTGATTAACTATGTGCCTTAGTAGAGTCTGAGCCACTGTGCTGGTTCACAATGAAAAATGGTTTCAGAAGACGCCTTCTCATTCTAAGAAGCTTTCTCTCCATTTGGGCAAAGCAAAGCATAACTCTAAAGGCTTTTCTGGTCTCCCATAATCCTCTGTTAACCGTATTATGGAAATGATGGTAATTACTTCACAGTCTCTGGTGATCCTGTGTCTTTGGTGCTGTGCATTGTCAATTCACCTCAGTCAACCAGCTGTCTCAGGGACTTGCCTTTTATACCAAACCTTTAATGAAACTGGCATTTGTGTCAATAAACTTTAAGCCCATCTTGCTGAGATAATTATCTAGGTCACTCAAATTTCAGCTACTTCAAATAATTATAGCCTTTTAGCTTTGAATATAAGGTGATGATTAAAGGAGAAGGAATTGAGGGTCCCCATGCCCAAGTCAATTAAAGGAAAATGCTGGCTTTTTCTCAGCTCAGGCTTCTGATTTGAATACACAAGCCTCTGGGATATGTCCAGGGTTCACAGAGAATAAACCACTCAGAAAACACACATTTGTTTAGCTGAGCCATGATCTAATTTCAGGCACAAGAATTTCACCATATTAGCTGGTAAAGGGGATGACAACTCATGAACATCACCATCAGAACTGTGCTGTGATACCAGGGTTCACCAACCTCAGTTGGATCCAGGTCTATTTTTCCTAGGAACAGAGTATAGCAAGAATCACTGTGTAGATTTCAAGGCCATCCACACCCAGGGCTAGTAATGATTTTAATAGCCTCCCTAGATGTCTTATCCCTGGCTTAGTAAATCATGAAGGGATAGCCTTTTGCTTATTTCTTTGTCCCTATATGTTCACTATAACAAAACTCACTAATTACAAAAGACTTGTATTCTAATTTCCATCAAAATCTTAAAATGTTCAAGAAACAAACAAGCAAACAAGGATCTTTGGAGACCAGGAAACCAAGGCACATAAATTCTTTCCCTTCCAGAGACTAGGAGGACAAAGCCTTTATTAATCACCCCACCCCCACCTCCATCTCCACCTGTCAACATTTAAAACTGGAGACTAATGGTAGACAGGCTTCTCCTGTAGGTCCTAATTGCTTTTCCAACAGAGAAGCCATCTCCAGAGCAACAGAGATGTGAGCTATGAATTCAAGCTGGGAATCCCATGTAAATCACTTGCAGAGAAACTGAAATTTTCTAAAAGCAAGCTGCACTGATTCTGTCCATTAAATGTATTCCTATCTGGATGCAGGGGTGTGCTCTAGCCACTTCGAAACTATCTGTGCTCTTCAATTTGAAAATAAATGCTGTCGTTATTGATAATATAATTTAATAATTATTATTATTTAAAATGGTCTGACTGTCCACAGCTGCACACGTTAGAACCGAAGCAAAGCAAGAGTGGCTTACACACCCCTGCTTTGCCTTCGTTTTCTTTTTACCACATTATGCTTTTGTGCAAATTATTTCTCATTTTTGACATGTCTTGACGACATGATATTCTCGTAAATTTTCATTTTGTTTCCCTAATTTTTTTTGTCACAGCTCCCTCTACTCCCAACAGAATCTAGATCAGAAGAATGTTCAATTATACTAAGCAAATTCTTTTTCAGTTAAACAATTTTCCTAGACAAGTCTTCCCTGGAGATGAGATGTATGAAGAGTTGAGAGCACAAAATTTTGTAAACCTTTAAAATAGATTAGATCCTTTAATCATCAATATACCATTTATTCCAAAAATATCTGCCTACAGAGACCATTGTCAACACCCCCTCTTATTTTCATTGATTTTCATGCCCCCCACATACTCAGTGACTTTAGACCCCCTCAAACTCTGCTTAGGAAAATTAAAAAATAGAGAAAGATATGTGAAGGACACACTATGGAAGGCTCTAGAACTCACTCTCCTCTTTTTATATTATAACAGGACCCTTATTTGGCAGGGCACACAGCTTGGAGTAGATTCTGTGTCCCCTGTGCAGCCAGGGATGGCACGAGCCTAGTTCAAGCAATGGAATATAAGCAGAAGTTTCTTTTGGCAATACTTGGGGAAACCCCTGAAATTTAGCCAGCCTGGGTCCTTAGCACCACCCACTTTGGCCTTTTCTATCCTGCAGTCTAGTAGAGATGATGGTTACATTTCCAGCCAGCATAGGGAGTTGAGGGCCATCCCAGGGGGATGACAGAGAACTCTGTGAAGCAGACCCTGGACTGTCTGCCTCCAGACCTTGAGTGAGTGAGAGACACGTTTGTCTTTAAGTCATTTGGGATGTCTGTTCCTTGCCATGGAATCTGGTCTAAATCACGGGCACGCTCTGATTTTCATTAGTAACAGACGCTGATTTTCATTGTGTCTATATTCCAATCAGGAAAATTTTAAGCAACTGGTAAAATCATGTGCTTAACAAATGTTTGACTAATTAAAAGACTGACTGAAGAAGCACATCTCTTTCATTTATTTAATGCCAAAAATATCAGAATTTTAATCAGTGGAAACTAAAAAGCACATCCCTTACTTTTTGTAAGCAGCATGTTTTCAAACCCTAGAACGCAGGCTTTTAAGTCCACTCACTGATGGCATGACTTTTCTTCTGAAACACACTTTGTTCCTCTGTAAAACAGGTCCTCTCATCTAAGGGGACTGGAATATGAAGAGGGAACAGAGCAAGGGGAAAAGCAAGCAGGTACTGCCTGTAGCCTCACTCCATCCTAAACAGTCCCACCTATGGGATTATGCTTAGACTGTTGTAGTTCAGCTTCAGGACTGGAGAGATGGCTCAGTCAGCAAAGTGCTTGCCACACAAGCATGAGGACCAGAGTTTAGATCCCCAGCACCCACGCACAATGCCAAGCACCTCTGTAATTCCAGCGCTGGGAAGGCAGAAATAGGAGGCTCCCTGGCATTGGTTGACCAGCCACTGTAGCCAATCCACAAAGGTTCAGGGAGAGACTTTGTCTCAGAAGATACATTGGAGAGTGACTGAAGAAGAAACCCAGTGTCAACCTCGGCCTACACACATATGCACATAACCATACAAACATGTATACTACATGCACACACAATAAATAAATAAAAGTTTTACAAAGGAAATGAGGATCTTAAAAAGTACTAGATCAGGGGCTGGAGAGATATCTCAGTGGTTAAGAGCACTGGTTGTTCTTGCAGAGGACCTGGGTTTGGTTCCCAGCACCCATATGATGGCTCACAACCATCTGAAATTCCAGCTCCAGGGAATTTGATAATCTCTTCTGGACTCTGTGGGCACTGTATGACACAGGCACAGTTACATGCATGCAGGCAAAACATCCATATACATAACATAAAATAAAATTTAAAAAAATTTTAAGTATTGGATCAGATAATCTAAGATCTCCTCTAGTTTTGATGACATTTTATAATTAGAAAGACTCTAACATGGGTAGCATGTGGCAGGTGGTAGCATTGCTTAGAGAGCCAATGGGGGTGACATTTGAGGTGTCATTAAAGGCAAAGATTGAGTTACAGATGTAGATAGGATGGGAAGACATCAGATCCAACAGGAAGGTGACAGTAGAGGTCTGTTCTGTTTAGATGAAGTTCTACATTTATCTCAAGGACAAGGACACATTAAAGAGTAGACATTTGCTCAACAGATGCATATTATAGGCTATGGACTGATTGACAGTTATTTATTACAACTGAATAGAGCAGATGTAGCCTGAATGCACTGTGTCTCCTTTACTCATGAAACATTTGCCTAGGAGTGACTAGGCAAGGCTGAGCCATGGGCAGTCTCCCTTGCAAGAGATGGACAGCCTGCCCAAGAGCCAGACCTAGGAATGGTCCTGACAGGACACCCAGGCAGGAAACTGACAAGGGCCCAGGAGCTAGATGATCCTGCTCTGGTCTTGACCATGCCTCTCCATCAAGTTGTTCTCCCTCTATGAGTCTGTTTCCTCTACTATAAATTATTAGGTTTCTCTGCATGACCTTAAAGTACTTTGGGTTCTAAAACTCCAAACCTAATGTGCAACGTGCAGGTGGGTAGAGAAGGCTGGAGTGTTTCATCTGCTTTGTGTTCTATCACTGAACAAAGAAACCGCCCCTGGCCAACATTTCTAGATTCTCTTTACCTGACCACTACAGAGGTAGAGACTCACCTAACTGCAAACTGGAAGAGATGAGTGGGCATGTTCAATGCTCTCTTCTTGCTGGGCACAACTCAGGAAGTTGATAACCAGTCTTGCTCTAAGAATATTGGCCCTTCCATAAGGTGGGCCTCTCTCCTTCAGGCACTGCTGGGGCCAAGGCGGTGTTCCTCTGAGCTACAGTCCTCGTGACACACATCCTTCAAGCTGACCTGGGTGTAACTTCATTCTCACAGGCTGAGAACTGACTGCTGAGGTGAGCATGAGCCTTCACCCCACCTGTCAGCATCAAAGGGACTTCTCTGTCCACTGTCTCTTTTATTTTTTTAACTTTTAAAAAACTTTATTGAGAATTTCATACATGCATATAAGGTATTTTGATCAAATCCATGCCCACTCCCTCCCCTCCAACATTCCCCCCTCTGAAGAGGTAACCCTAAAATCTTTTAAGGATTAGATACAAACTCCCAAATACTTTTGACACTTTTGGCCTTTGAAACAGAATATGTTGCTAACAGGCCCAAGGACATTTTGACTTTTAGCCCAGAAACTGGCTACATTTCTTGGGGGGTCTTTTTACCCTAACTGCCTAGCCAATTCCTATCTCCTATTCTTATCATGCCATCCTCTGAAGGGGTTACCCAAATTGCCAATAGGGAATAGGGACTCAGACTGCTCTGGCTTCTTCCATGCTGAACACAGGGTGAGGCAATTGGAGTACCCCTTCAGTGGGTCTATCTAAAAGACTCCCAAATTGCATAACTCTTATCTCTAAGGGGAAAAGAAAGTCCTTGAATCATGAATAGGAGATGTGAAGGAGAAGTAAAGGCAAGAGTAATTAGAATTACAAGTTCTAGACAGGGAACTAGAAAAAAAAGTCAGAACAGGGCAACTTTCAAATGTTCATATGAGAGTCCATTGGAGTTTCTTGACAAGGGCTTCCAAAAGCATCCCTCTATTGGGTTCTTCCTCATTTTTCTTTTGTCTTCCAAGGCTGGACTAATTGGCTGGGAAGAGTGGCTGGATAATCAGGCGAAGGTCCAGTGACCCTGCTTGGCACTCCTTTAATGAATGAGCTCTCTGAGCTACAGTCCTCATGACACATATCCTTCAAGCTGACCTGAGTGTGACTCCATTCTCACAGGCTGAGAGCTGATTGCTGAGGTGAGCATGAGCCTTCACCCGACCTGTCTGCATCAAAGGGACCACTGTCTGTGTAACATATTATTATACCCGTTTTGTTCACAAAGAATCTGAAGCTCAGAGTTTAAGAAGCTTTTCCAGCATCTCGTAGGTGGGTGTTAGCACCTACTTCACAGTGTGCATAGAAGAGTTGTCTGAACTGTTGATAGTGTACCTCAAAGTTGTAGCCTTGTGACCTGATTGTATAACCTAAAGGTGAAACGTGTGCTGCTGCCTGTCTGGGGAGAAGTCCCTCCTCCATAGCAGCCTGATGGAGAAGGAGAAAACTTCAACAAAATGATAGCTCTAGGGTTAGGAATGTAGCTCATAAGTAGAGCACTTACCTAGCATGTGAGAGGCCCTGAGTCCTTGAACTCCCAGGGTCCCCTAAACACACACACACACACACACACACACACACACACACACACAGAGTTACATCTCTGAGAAGCCTCCATCTATGTCACATTTGGTTGCTGTTTCACAGCTGCAGGCCAAGCAGAGGTAAGGTGAAGCCTTCCAGTTCCCTAAGAAACCCCTTTTCTCTGGTGATGCTGGGTATCCAAGTGGAGGGTGAGGTGAGTGGGCAGCCTTGCAGTCTGGCCAAGTTTCTCTCAGGAGGTGTAGCTTACCTGCGGGCACCTCTGGAGGGTGGTCTCCAGCTCTCCCTGTCAGAAGAGGGAAGCATTCACCTGGCAAGGCTGTCAGGCATAGTTAGAATGTGCCGTCTTCAAACTCCAGCAGCCCCGACTTCTGTGGCACCTCCTCAGGGGTTGTCTTTGAGTTTTAAATCAGTAGTGTTCAACCCTGGTGGTACATTAAGACACCAGGAAGCATTAAAATAGACAGTGGTACCTGGGCCCTCTCCTTGCCTCCACCAATCAGAGTCCCTGGGGTTGGTCAGCTTAAGGCTACGGTCGGGAACTATTGCTCCAGACTAAGCTTATTCCTAACCCCTAGGCTCACATCCCTTGGACAACAAATTCCAGGTTTGCCTGTATGTCTGTGCTCTCTGCTAACCTGTGACCTCTGTGAGAGCAGGGCTCATGTGCCTTCCTCTCTAGCATTAAAGAGTTCTCCAGTCACCAGCAATTTAATTATGTATAATGAATAAAATAAAATAGAGATAATTATCTAGTTTTCCTTCAATTACTATGAGAAAATACTCTGACCAATACCAACTTGGGGAGGAAAAGGTTTATTCAGCTTCTATCTCCCTGGTCACAGCTCATCAGGGAGCCCAAGGTAGGAACTCAGGGCAGGAACCTGGAGGCAGGAGCTGAAGCACAGGCCATGGAGGAATGCTGCTTACTGGCGTGCTCTCCTGGTCCATGCTCAGCCTGCTTTCAATACAGAACAATCTGCCCAGGGGTGGCACCACCCACAGTGGACTGGGCCCTCCCACATCACTCACAAATCAAGAAAACACCCCACAGACATGGCCACAGGTATGGTCACAGGAGGCAATTCCCCAATTGAGGCTCCCTCCAATCCAGGTGTTTCAAGTTGAGACTAAAGCTATTCAGCACAACTGGCCCCTTGTCAACTTGACACATAAAACACAGCACTATTAAACCACAACCTTTCCATTTCTTGTCCCCAAGATAGGATGTTAACATTAATATCACAATTTAAGACAGTACAACCTTAAAAGACCCACAGTCCTTAAAAAATCCAAACACTTAAAAGTCTCTTTTAAAAGTCTCTTAACTGTGGGCTCCTGTAAAATCCAAAACAACTTCTATCTTATTTCAAAGGGAAGAATCGGGCACACCTAAGCAAAACCTAAGTCCAGCAAAGTAGCTCAAGGCTGAACATCTGGGATTCACTCATAATTTTCTGGACTACAGAGGGTTTTGGCAGCTCCACTTCTCGACTCTACCATCCGTAGCACACACAGCTCATCTCGCAGACCCAGATCAGCTCCGTTCCACACTGCTGCTGTCCTTGGTGGTCATCCCACAGTCCTGGCAACTTCAAAAAGCTGGGGTCTCCACTGAAACTGATGCTGCACCTGTACCAGTGGCCTCTTCTGGCCTCTCAGATTCTCTCCATGACCCCTTCAATCCTGGGGTCTTCATTGCAACTGATCTGCACTTTCACCAATGGCCTTTCGTGGCCTCTCACAGTGCCAAGCCTCAGTTGCTCTCTGTGACCCCTCACACTTTCAACACTAGAACCATGCAGGAGGCACTTACACATTACCAAGTCCTGCTTCCAGCTACAGATGGAGGCTCGGGCCCCCTCTCAACCACAGCTTCTATGAGCTGACCCTGAGGAAATACTTCCCATATTTCACCACAGTGATGCTGGTCTCTTGCTACTTACAGCTGATTTTTCAGCCCCAGCTAACCAGCATCAATTATCCCAGTAAAGCTAATTCTACAGCCCCAGCTGGCCAGAACCCACAGATTCTCAATTCAAAACATCACACAAACACCCTGATAGTCTTGCTTTCCATTGAAACTTCACAAGTCAGGCCTCCATTGTCCACAACTCTTTGAGCATAACTGTTCCAAGCTCCACAGCAACAAACTCTGAGCACTAAATGGCTTTTCCAGTCCAAAGTTCCAAATGCTTCCACAATCCTCCCTAAAATACCAAGGTCAGGCCTATCACAGCAATACCCTGTGATCCTGATACCAATTTCTGCATTAGTCAGTTTTCTCTTGCTGTGATAGAAATAACATGACCAAAGGAACTAGAAGAGTTTATTTAGCTTACAGTTCCAAAGGGGCAAGAGTCCATCATGGCAGGGAGGCATGGCAGCAGAGGTGGCTGGAGGAGGAGTGGAAGCTAAGCTCTCACATCTTCAAGCAGGCACAGGAAGCAAGAGAGTGACTAGAGATCCATCAAGGCTTAAGAACTCTCTAAGCCTGCCCCCAGTGATGGGCTTCCTCCAGTATGGCCACCTACTTCGCAAAACAGCACCACCAACTGGGGACAAAATACTTGGAGCCTATGGGGGACAGTCTCATTCAAATCACCACAGATAACCTGGAATTCGAGCCTTTACCTCCAATAACTCTATTCCTGTATTAAAAATTAGGTACTAGTATTGTGTTTATATGTGTGTATTTCATAATTGGAAACTACATTCATCAATAACTCATACAATTCTTACAAATATACAATGAAGTTAAAAAAAAAATACCTAGCTTTGACTCTTGGACAAGCTAAATAAACTGAGCCTAAGTTTCTTCATATTTTTGGTGTGTGTGTGTGTGTGTGTGTTTGTGTGTGTGTGTGTGTGTGTGTTGTGTGTGTGTGTGTGTGTGTGTGTGTGTGTGTGTACATGTGTGTGTTGCATGTGGAGGCCAAGGGACAACCTCAGGTATTGTTTCTCAGGTGCCATCCATGTTATATCCACGTTATTTTATTGTTGTCTGGAGACAGTGCCTCTTCATTGGCCTGGAGATCAATTAAGCTAGACTTGGGGACAGTAGACCCCAGGGATCTGTCTGTTTCTGTCTCCCCAGCACTGGGATTACAAACCACTGGCACCATGAGCCCAGCTTTTTCCATTGGTGTTATGGATCTGACTCAGGTGCTCATGCTTGTGTGGGAAGCACTTTAACAACTGAACCATTTCCCCTGCCCAGTCTCTTCATCCTGAAAATATGACTAATAGTGCCTCCCCTTCAACGTTTTGATGAAACGGCTTTTAAACATTTAGTGCATCAGTTGACCCATAGTGAGGATTCTATGGTACTTGTTATTACTCTCCTATTATGAAGGGTAAACTGAAGGTTAAATTATTGAACTAAAATTGTCCAAGATCCAAAGGACTCATACCCCTTCAAGATTCTTTTATATTCCATGTTGAAAACTTTCCTTTTATGAGATAGGAAGAGACAGGCAGTCTGGGTTTTCCAGGTGGGGAATTTCATGACTAAGAAGATGATTTGTCTGGAAGTTTACACAGACCAAGGAGCAGTGTGATGTCAGGTGAGGAGTGTGGTGGTAGGCAGGCAGCCATGCATTTCCAGAACCCCTGCTCCAACCTGGACTAACTGTAGACCTTCACCAAGCCACTTCCTCTTCCTACACCTTAGGAAGTTTCTGCCTCTTTTGACTCAGGGGATTGGCAAAACGCCTGGTCAGAAGCCCTAGGCTGGGTGGGAGCTGTGTCCAGGATGCTTTGTGTGTGGGATGAGAACTGTAGCCTCCTTTCTGCCTGAGTATACATTCTGCGTACAAGAACAGGAGATAATAAATCACCCCTCCCTATCCAGAATGCCTTACTCTCCAAGGAGCAAGGAAAGATATGGCCACCCCAGGGGACTGCAAGCTGTGAGCGACTCCCAGGCTGCCTGACTCACTACGCACATCCTGAGCTGGGAAGCCCTAGAGAGCCCCTTCCAGAAGATGAGGCTCTAGCTCTTCCTCCTGAGCATTCTGCCAGGTGGTAAATAGATGCTAACAAGTCTCTGGCTTCTCCTAAAGTTCCAGAGTCTCTCTGTTGTCTTGCCAGCTATGCAGCACCGTTTTCCAGGAAAAGCAGCTCCAACAGAGCAAAGAAACTAGGCAGAGTGTGTTTGAAAACCAAGAAGGGTGGGGGTTGCTGGAAGGAGGAGACCCTAATCAAAACCACCCCAAAAGATTTCTATTAACTAATCTCGAGTGGTGATATTTTTTTCTGTGTTAGTCTAGGACTTTTGAGAGAGACAGACAGAGACAGTGGCAGAGAGGCATAGAGAATGAGTATGCTGAATTGCTTTTCCAAATAGATAATGCACTCTTTTTTAAAAAAAAAATTTTATCCAGTCAAGAGTTAGTGAGAAGGCGAGTTGCCTCCATTTCTTGTTTTTATCATTTTTGCCACCCTTGGAGTCTAAGTGTGCACAGGAAAAGACCAGTTCCCAGGTAGGCAAGACTCTTAGCTGATGCATACCCACTGACTCACAGGCAGAGCTAGAAACTCCTGGCTCAGAAGAAATGAAGGGATAGCCCATCTCTCTCACCTGAGGCCACCCAGAGGTCCCCACTAATAAACTTTCTTTCCCCTCCTCCACCTGGTCCTGCACAGGAGCCTCCACCTCCTGCTTTGGCCAAACGCTGGCTGCTATCCAGTACCCCCTGCCGCCTCGGCCACACACACTTCTCATGGGCCCCCTTGTACAGGACTGGACACTCACCCTTTAGTTTACAACCAACCAGAGGAATGAGTATTTTGTTTAGTAATCCATCATTCTATCCCCACAAATCCAGTGACAGGTTTTACAAAGATCCCAGAGCAGTGAGGAAGAACGACTACCTTCTAGAGGGCAGCCTTCCATGCCAGGCTGTCCACAAACTTTAATCATGTATTCATTCCGTAGATGCCTATTTGCTTCAGCTGTGGGCCAGGCACTTTGGTGAGCTATGCTCCATGTTGGAGACATAGCTCTGAGTAATGCGGGCAAAACCCCTACTTTAGTGGAGTTAATCGACCAACGCTCTCAAGAAACATGAATACTGATATCATTATTCCCATTGTACCAATGAGAAAACTAAGACTTAAAGGAATAAAATAACTTGCCCAATGTCACACAACCAGAAAGTAGCAGAGCCAAGATTTGAACCCAGCTCTATTTTAACTCTAATATTTGTGTCCTTTCTACAATGCCACATCATTTCTCAGCAAACACAGGAAGGTGGGTCTAAAGTTTTAATGACTTTAAAGTTTTCTGAAGTTTTAATGACTAAATCATACCCACTAAATGGAAGAATTGTCTTCCATTTCTTTAGATCTAGTGCCTATTACAATATCTATGGCATTATAGATGTCTACAATAGGAAGATGACAACATATTAATTCACTGAGAGTCAATGGCCAATTCACCTGTCCTTGCCCATCGCCCAGCTCTCTCTTGTTCAGAGCCAGATTTTTTTAAAGTTTCCTACAGTCTCTGCTACCAACTTCCTGATGTGCCTTCCACTTCTTATGCTATGAGAAATGCCCCCTGTAAGACGGTGACTTCCCCGTCATGGTCAATGAGCACTTGCTCTTCTACCATCATGTGACTCCTTGAAGCCAGCACTCCAGCCTTCCTGTTCCTCTGGCTGCCTCCTTTAGTTCCATTCATTTATTTGTTTCTGCAAGAGGGGCTTGCCATATAGGCTAGCCTTGAGCTCCCAATCCACTTGCTTCTATCTCCCAAGTTCTGGAATTACAAGCATGTGCCACTGTGTCTGGCAACTTGGTTACTTTTTACTCATTCTTCTTAAGGAACCAGCTCCTTAAAGAATGCTGGTTCCTCAGGGTTCTGGTTCAGCCTCTCTTCTCTCCTCCCTCCTTCTACTATCCCAAGCAACCATCCTCACCCATCTCTCCTAAAGCTCTCTCTCTGCCTAGACTTGTCACCCAAGACTGAATAGGAAGTTAGTGCTCCCTCCCACAAAGCTGCCCTCCTTCCTGGGTCACATACAAAATCTAATGGCACTCATCATCCAGACACAGAATTCTCCATCCTCAGCGTCACCACATTCAATCTAACACAAACCCCCATGCTCTTCAATAGCATCTTTAATGGTCCACCTCTCTCTGTTATGATCCATCTAATTTAAGAGCTTCATAGTTGTGTCCTACAGTCACTTCAATGGCTCCCAAGAACTCTCATTCCCTTTGTAGACTTCCACCTCCTTCAGTCTGGCTTCCACCCTGAGGCTGGAAAAAGATTTCAAACACTGGACATCTGATGACCACTTTCTGCTTTAATCTCTTAGTGGATTCCCCTGGATCCAAACCCAGGACCATGATTGATAGGACTCTCCATCACACAGCCCCTACTTGCCTTTCTGGCATCATTTCCTTCCACTCCTCACCCCTCCTGTGTTCTGTGTTCTGAATCTATTAAAACAGATTGCAGTTCCCACAACCTGCCAAATTTTTCACCCTAATATATCTTTGTACTCACTGTTCTCTCTGCTTGGAAAGCCTTCCCTGACCCCTTTTATCATTCATGTTTCAGGTCAGATATAATCTCCTCTAGGAAGACTTCCCTCTACCTCAATCCTGGGTGCAGATTGTCCCCTGGGCTCCCATTCCTCCCATGCATAGCCCCACTCTATAATAGCACATGTACTAGACCTCAGGGGCCCAAATACGACTGTCTCTGTCATCTTTGTTCTGGTAGTATGCCTCATACTTCCATGAAACTTGGCATATATGCCTTATACTTCCATGAAGATGCTTAAGAGAGCCAGGCATGGTGGTACACTCCTGTAGTCCCAGCACTATGGGAAGTGTAGGCAGGAGGATCAGGAATTCAAGATCACCCTGGGCTACCTACCAACTTTGAGACCAGCCTACACAAAACTCTATCTCAAAAAAAAAGGGCAAAAAAATAAAAAATAGAAGATACTCAAAGGATAGATGAGAAGGAGTTGATGAATAGGTCGTTGCAAATGAATATGCAGGTAATTGAAACTCAAGTGCAATTGGGAGTTAAGGAAATTGTCTGAACACACCCCTTGCCCACTCCTAATTCTCAGGAATGGAAATAATAACCATGCAAGATGGTACCAAAGAATCTCAGTTAAACAAATTCTATAAGCTATCTGGAGAGCCCACATGGCACAGATCGAGATACAAAATAAATATAGTGTTTTGGGGGTTTTTTTGATCTTTTTGAGACAGGGTCTCCCAGTAGCCCCAGCTGTCCTGGAACTCACTATGTAGATCAGGCTAGCCTTGAACTCACAAAGATCCACCTGCCTCTACCTCCCAAGTGTTGGGATTAAAGGTCTGTGCCACCACACCTGGCCCATAAATATAGTTTTTAATGGGGTATGTCCAGGTTGACAGGAAAGAAATTCAGAAAATGGAAGTTTCTGTTTAAAGCTATATCCACATTTATATTCTAAAAAATTGCACAGGGCAGAGTTGTCACCCAGTGGTCTAAATGTTCCACCAACAACCTCTCATAGCCCACGCAAAGCCAAAGAACCTCAGACAAAAGAGAATCTTCTAAAAACAGCTAAGCACCTGTTTTGATATTGTTGTTTTTGAGTTTTGTTTGTTTGGTTGGTTGGTTAGTTTTTTTGAGACAGGGTCTCACACAGACCAGGCTGGCCTCAACTGGTTACATAGATAGAAATGACCTTTACCTCCCGATCTTCCTCTCTCCAACTGCTAAGTTTTGGGATCACAGGTATGTGCTACCACACCCAGCTTTCAGCACCTATTTTGACAAGGAAAAAACAAAGCAATGGTTAATCAGTATGTTGAGCAAAGGATGATAGTTCAAAATCATAACTGAGATCTGTGCTGAGGCCTGGAAATTGAGGAAACCCACCAGCTTCAGAAGAACCATTGGAATTATGCTCCTGAGTCCTACTGGGTCAGGAGCATTGCTTCCCACTCTAGAACTTGGCCTTGCACATGACAGGCATCACCACGCCTCCTCTTTCTTCTCATCCTGATGAAAATCCTTGGAGGAAGGTGGGTGGGGAACACAAGGGGGTTCATCCCATAAGCAGATAAAGAACCAGAGTATACACAAAGGAGGTGACTGTGAGCCAAGGCAAAGCTGACCTTTCCTTTCTCTGCTCTAATCTGGGGCATTTCAGATCAAGTTGCCAGAGGCAACCACTGGAGACTAGCGGTTTCTGTTGTCTTCTCTGTCTGATAAAGATGTCCCTCCAGGGCTGAATGTGGAGAGCATCAGATTAGAATCTTCCAAATTCTTTTCCTGCTTTCACATCCACAGCTGGAGTACTCCAGTTACCCTGGGAAATCTCATTTCTTGCACCCATCATGGCCAGTATTAGTCTTTGCATTAGCCGTTACCTAGTCATGGAACACTTTCCATGAGGAATTGTGTCTAATTTGTCAGGCTTCAGTTCACACACTAGGCTAAGACATCTCCTTGATACGTACTTGGGATAATTTGCTCAACACTTACCGCCAGCTTTCTCTGGAGACCATCATTCCATTTTGTTTGGGTAGATAAGAGAGGGAATCAATTAGGCTTCAGAAAAGCTCATGTGGCCTTTTTGCAATGTTCCTCAAAGGTCCCTATGTTAAAGCCTTGGTCCCTGTCCTGTGACACTGTTGAGAGATGGTGGAGCCTGTTAAGTGGGGCCTGTAGGAATTGCCATTAGAGCACAACCTTAAAAAGGAGTCTAGGACATTGAGTTCCTTTTTTTTTTCTTTTGATGTTTTTTGTTTCTTCTTTAAAAAATATTTTATTGTGCATTTCATACCTCCTCCCCTATCCATGCCCACACATACACACCAAACCTCATGCATTTTGTCATATGAGTTAAGTCCTATCCGGTCAAACATTTGTACCCAGATGTCCTTCAGTGCAAGTTCATCCACTGGAGTCTAGTCAGCCTATCTAGAGAGCTTTAAGAAGATGTACTCTCCCTCACCTAACAGTAGTCAGTTGCCTACAGTTCCCAGACTAGGGCCAGGGCCAGCTGCCCATTTTCCTTGTTCTACTCTGGGCCTTGTCTGATTGAGTTGGCATGGGTCTTGTGCTCCATGCCACCATTGCTGCAAGCTCACATGAGCAAGCTTCCAGTGCCCTGAAAGCCTCTGCTTCCCTATGTTCATGGACCAACTCCGGCTCTTCTGCAATGGTCCCCAAGCCATGGATGGATGAGGTTTAATATAGGGGTCCTATCCAGGGACACACACTCTGCAGTCTCTTAGTCTCTAAAACTTGGCCACTTGTGTGTGCATTGTACTCTATTGTATGAGGAAGCTTTGCTGGTGAGAGTTGAGGAATATACTAGTATTTTCTCCATCCCCCGTTCTGCTGTGTTCCATGAGCTTTAGGTGTCTTTTGTTCTCTTGGTCTTAGTCAGTCTGACTGGGGTAAGATGGAATGCCTTTGAGTACATGCCAAGGAGTGGTAAAACCAGGTCATATGGTAGGCTCATTTGTGGTTTTTTAAGAGTTCTCCACAGTACTTTCCATAGTGGTTGCACAAGTTTGCAGTCCCACCAGCAGTGAGTAAGCGTTCCCCTTTCTCCACATCCTCACCAGCATTTGGTGTCTTTTGTTCTCTGTGCTGTGTTCCATGAGCTTTAGGTGTAGCGGTTCCACTGTTAGATGTGTCACCAAGGGCTGGGCACCTCTCAGATGTATATTCTCTGTGTGTGACCAGTTGTGGAACTCTGTATCAGCCTCCATCTGTTGCAGAAAGAAGCTTCTTTGATGAGTGGGGTACAGTACAATTGTCTGTAACTATAAGGATCTATATTTAGCATATGGTAAGAAATTTCATGTCTAGGGTTTTTTCTAGGATTTACGACCTCTCCAGCCATGTATGTTTGGCTATAACTACAGTACCACTCATGGTTTCCCTCCCACTGAGAGTGTTTTAAGTGAAATTAGATAGCTGTTGATTCCCCCCAGCCCCAGATAACAGTGCCACTACTGCACCAATAGAGGTAGTTTGCTGTGCCAGTTTGTAACTTAATGAGATCCCATTTGTTGATTGCTGACCTTAATTCCCGAGCAACTGCTGTCCAAATTAGAAAGCCCTTTCCTGCTCCCATACCTTGTTGGGTACTGCCTATGTGTTCAATTGGATTGGACCGTTGATTGATTTTTCTCCCCTAGCAGCTTGACTATGAGAGCTAGTCTTCAGGGAGAAGGCTTCCAGGTCAGTTCCAGCTCCACTTCTAGCAGTTTCAGAGTTTCAGGTTTTACACTGAGGTCTTTGATCCACTTGGAGTCGACTTCTGTGCAGGGTGAAAGATAAAGGTCTAATTTCATTCTTCTACAGGTGGAGATCCAGTTTTGCCAGCATCGTTTGTTGAAAATGCTGTGTTTCCTCCATCGTGTGTTCTCGGCACCTTTGTCATATGTCTGAAGCATGTCCTGTCTTCAGCAATAGGGTCTCACCTTCAAGTTCTGGGAAATAATCAAGGGCTCTGGCAATAGCCTCTGTTTATTTTGGAATTCTCTAGGACCACTCTGACCAACAACTCAAAGGGAGGTCTCTCTTGTCTGGCATTATGCTCCTTGCCATATGGCCCCCAGGTACACACATGCACTAATACCATATGCATATTTCTTAGGGGTTCCTGAGTCAATATATTACCCTCTGACTTCCCATGCCATCCAAGCTCCTTTCGTGTTTCTATTCTCTCTTTCTCCCCTCATCCATCTTCCCTTCTCCCTCCCCAGTCCAAGTGCCCCCATTTTCCCCAACCTCCCCCTCCTGACAACACCATCCTCCCACCATCACCCCTCTCCAGAGTTTCCTCCTCCCCGCCCCCATGGTCCCCTTCCGCCTCCTCTCCCAATTGAACACTCCCCCACTCTCCCCACTTCACCCCTGGTAACATCTGTTCCCTACTAGTCCCCTCTTTTGGGCTCTTTCTTTCTCTTTTCCCCCATGATTCTATTCCATTTTCCTGGCCCCTGGTGTTACATCAGAATATATACGCACATATGAGGGATTGGTGCTACCATCCGAAAAGGTGAAGGAGAACATTCATCTGAGTCAGTGTTACTTCACTTAGTATAATGGTTTCTAGTTCCATCAATTTACCTGAAAATTTCATCTTTTCTTACTGCTGAGAAGAACTCCATTGTATAAATGTACCACATTTCTACTATCCATTTGTCAGTTAAGGGACATTTAGCTTGTTTCCATTTCTTAGCTATTGTGAAGACAGCAGCAAGGGGGCTGGAGAGATGGCTCAGAGGTAAAGAACACTGGTTGTTCTTGGAGAAGAGCTGGTTTTGAATGCCAACACCCACATGGCAGCCAACAACTGTCTGTAACTCCAGTTCCAGGGGATTCAAGATCCTCGTCTGTCCTCTGCGGGCATTGCACCACACGGGTGCACTTACCAACATGCAGGCAATACATGCATACACATAAAATAAATATAATAAATAAAATAAATTTATA
>NW_008342399.1:2902944-2905846 GCF_000622305.1 Nannospalax galili
AGTATTCTCAGATAAACCTTGACCAGATATATATTTTGTTCCTTAAACTAGTTGACTAAACTATGACCATAGACATTTTAAGATTATGTGTATATTATTCTCATCCTTTATATATCATAACAAACCTAAACAGGCCTTCATGACTTGCTTAGGCTTTCTTATATTTTCTGTCTATTTTGGAAAATATTTCCATTCCCATATCCTTTTAACATCTTTTACATTCTCATTTTCTTCTTTAAAAATAATTATGAGACATAATAGCATTAACAAATAAATTTTCCATCTGTTGTGAGACCTCTTCTCCTGGGGATGCTAAATAACGCTTCTTCCCTTTCAAGGTTTTAGTGTTGAGCCAATGTTTGATTAAAGTTTTACTGGGGAACCAACTTATTTATTGAGCTTACCGAGATAACTGAGGCGTTGCTGAGGTGTATGTATGACCTGAGCGTATGAACACTGGAAAGCCTTAACTCAGCATGGGTCATGCCTTCTCTTCCTGGCCTTCCCCACATTATATACTTTAGCTCTCCCCAAATCCAGGAGACCATGTGTGATTAGGGCCACAGTTGGCTGGGAAGAGTGGCTGGATAATGCGGTGAAGTCCAATGACCCTGCTTGGCCCTCCTTTAATGAATGAGCACAACCATCAACAAGCCCAATTGTTGTGATGTTTAGCGATCAGGCTTAGCTGAAGTCATGATGATGGTAGTTATTTTGTGCAGAAGGAACTGCTGTATAGCATCATCTTACTGAAAGGACCTGGAATTAATGAGGTCCCACTTGTTGACCTTAATTCCTGAGCAACTTCTGTCTGATTTAGAAAATCCTATCCTACACCTATATCCTGTAAGTTACTGCCAATATTTTCTTCTAATAGTTTCAGGGTTTCCAGTTTTACACTGAGGTCTTTGATCCACTTGGAGTCGACTTCTGTGCAGGGTGAAAGATAAAGGTCTAATTTCATTCTTCTACAGGTGGAGATCCAGTTTTGCCAGCACCATTTGTTGAAAATGCTGTGTTTCCTCCATCGTGTGTTCTCGGCACCTTTGTCAAATATCAGGTGGCTGAAAATGCGTGTACTCATGTTTAGGTCTTCTATTGTGTCCCATTGAGTGATGTGTCTGCTTTTGTGCCAGTACTGTGCTGTTTTTATAACTATAGCTCTGTAAAATAATTTGTGCCCCAGCCAGGAGGTGAACTATTCTGCCACATGCTGCCATCACCAGGTACTGCTCCACCCACCACAGATCCTGAAGAAATGGGGCCAGCAACCAGGGACTGAAACCTCCAAAACTGTGAGTCAAAGTAAACCTTTTCTTTTCATAAGCTGATTATGTCCAGTAATTGTTCCAGTCACAGAAAGCTAACATGCCCTTCAACTCTCAGCTTTTATCATCTGCATATTTTCTTTTTCTTTTTTTCTTTTTATTTATTTTTTATTTTTTGGTCAGGGCCTCCTGTAGCCACAGCTGTGAAGACCAGGCTGTCCTCAACCTTTAAAAAAATTTTTTTAATTTTAATTTTATACACACACATACACACACACACACACACACACGCACACACACACACACACACACACACACACATATATATATATACAATGAAGTTTAAGGGAGGTAAAGTAGGCATAAGCAATCAAAGACCAAAGGACTTGCCAACATGAGGTCAACTTTGGTGGAATAAATGAAGGTTTCCATTGGCTCTGTTCTTTTTTAAATCCTAATTTATTGGGTTTGTTAACAGAACATAGGGTAGGGCTTTATTTACAGAAGATTGGGCACCCCCCCCCATTTATGGCTGCACTAAAACACACTCAAATATAGATCCTGTGACTTCCCAACAGCCACACAAAATGAGAGAAGTGCCTCATGGCATTCTTGGCTTGTATATTCTTAGCCCCTCCCCCACATGCAGTTAAGGCCAACTGATTGAGTGGGAGGGGGTAACTGACTCCCCCTCAATGCTTTGAAGACTGTGGGAAGGAAGTGTGACCATAGCTTGCCAGCATAGTGTTCAGAGGACACTTCCAGGTAACACTCCACCCCTTCCTTTGTCTCTTACATTCTTTCCACCAACCTCTTCCGCAAAAGTCCCTCAGCCTTGGAGAGGGTAATAGGTGTGGGATGATCTTCCTCTCATTGTGGCAAGGCACTGAACCTTCAGGTCTTTGCATCATCTGCTTTCCATGGACTGTTGGCTCATTTCAGTGGGATTCCATCTATTATAAGGATGTAGTCCTATGATCCACAAATGAGGGAGAACATGTCTTTTGTTTTTCTGAGTCTGTGTTATTTCACTCAGTATAACAGTTTCTAGATCCATCCATTTACCTGCAGATTTCATTATTTCATCTGTTTACTGCTGAGTAGAACTCCATTGTGCAAATGTAGCACATTTTTGTTAACCACTTGTCAGCTGAAGGGCACTTAGGTTGCTTCTATCTCTTAGCTATGTGAAAAGAGCATCAATAAACATGGTTGTACAAGTGTCTCTGCAATGGGGTAAGTCCTTTGGGTATATGCAAAGGAGTAGTATAACTGGGTCATATGGTAGGTTCATTTTTAGTTTTTTGAATTTTCCACAGGTGTTGCAAGAGCTTACATTCCCACCAGCAATGAATGAGTGTTCCCCTTTCTCCACATCCTTACCAGCATTTGGTATCATTTGTTCTCTTGATCTTAGCCAGTCTGACTGGGGTAAGGTAAAATCTTAAGGTAGTTTTAATTTGCATTCCCTAGTTACTAATGACGTTGAACACTTTTAAAGATGTTTCTTAGCCATCTTTATTTCTTCCTTTGAGAACTCTCTGTTTAGACCTTTAGCCCATCTTTTAATTGAGTCATTTGTTTTCTTGCTTTGTGTGTGTGTGTGTGTGTGTGTGTGTGTGTGTGTGTGTGTG
>NW_008342399.1:2905903-2912246 GCF_000622305.1 Nannospalax galili
TTCCCACTGTGGGTTTTCCCTTTACTTTCTTGATTGCTTATTTTGCTGTACAGAAGCTTTTTAGTTTAATGAGGCCCCACTTGTTGATTGTTGACCTTAATTCCTGAGCAACTGGTATCTTATTTAGAAAGTCCTTTCCTACACCTATAGCTTGTAGATTACTTCCAGTGTTTTCTTCTAAAAGTTTCAGGGTTTCCAGTTTCACATTGAGGTCTTTGATCCATTTGGAGTTGACTTTTGTGCAGGGTGAAAGATAGGGGGTTAGTTTCATTCTTCTACAAGTGGAGATCCAGTTTTGCCAGCACCATTTGCTGAACATGATGTCTTTCCTCCAGTTAATGTTCTTGGCCCCTTTGTCAAATATCAGGTAGCTGAAATTGTGTGTACTTGGGTTTGGATCTTCAATGATGTTCCATTGATCTATGGGTCTATTTTTGTGGCAATACAAAGCTGTTTTTATGACTATAGCTCTGTAGTACTTTGAGATCTGGTATAGAAATCCCCCCAGCGTTGCTCTTTATGCTCAGGGTCGCTTTGTCTATCCGGTGTCTTTTGTGCTTCCATACAACTTTAAGGATGGCTTTTTCTAATTCTGTGAAATATGTCTTGGGGATTTTGATTGGAATTGCATTGAATCTATATATTGCTTTGGGTAGGCTGGTCATTTTCACAATATTAACTCTTCCAATCCGTGAGCATGGGAGGTCCTTCCATATTCTGGTGTCTTCCTCAATCTCTTTCTTTAAAGATTTAAATTTTTCATTGTAGAGATCTTTGATGCCTTTGGTCAGGTTTATTCCAAGATTTTTTTCTTTTTGCAGCTATCATGAATGGGAGGGCTTCCCTGTACTCTTTCTCCAATTGCTTGTTATTGGTATATAGAAAGTCTACTGATTTTTACCTGCTAGGCTGTCCTCAATCTAATAGAGATCAGCCTGCCTCTGCCTCCCAAGTGCTGGGATTAAAGTTGTGCACCACCATACCTGGCTAACCATCTGGATATTTTCTTAAAGAAGATTTTATATTTTGGAAGTATTTATCTTTTTATGTCCAAGAAAATGATGCTGGTTTCTCTGTCATGAGTCCTGACAGTGCTGACATCCTTCTCTATCCTAAGGAAATCTTTTTATTTATCCAAGCCTGATATTTAGAGTTATACAATGCTGTTATTGATATTGTGAGTGTTGTGGCTGTGCAACTTAGCACTGTGCTGACCCTGTCAGTTTTCCCTCAGTGTCTGTTCTCTTCTTCCTTTATTTAAGAAAGTAAAACCTAAACAACAGCTCTCTTTGCAATGAATGGCTGTGTATTCAGAGATACATGACTGTTCTGGGTGCTGAAAATAAGAGAGCACTCAGCTTTAAACAGGGCATCTATACCACCCTCTAAGGCTCAGGGCTCTTCATGGGAAAGGGAGAGGAAAGAATTTTAGTCCTGGAAGGCAGGGAGAAGGACTGTGAAATGCTGTCTTCTGGGTGTGGCACAGCCACTACAGCCATGATGTCACAGCACTGAGGCTGCCTGCAATGGGCAGGTAAAAGACTGGGCCCTATCAACAATCCTGAATCAAGGAGGAAGGAGAAATTCATGGGACCCTACCCCTCCTGTTGAACTATTGGCTACTGATGGATTCTGGGAGAGGAGCAGTCACTGTCTTCAACAGGTGAGCCCCCTGGGTAGTGAGCCCACTGGGTAGTTCCAAACCCAAGAACACAGATGGCCCTGGTTAAACCCAGTGGGTCTCAAAACAGACAACAAAAAAGTAATGAATGTGGTAAAGGGACTTGAAGAGAAGAAGGTGGGTAATAAGGGTGGGAGAGACATTAGAGAAGGAGGGGATTACAGTAATCGGAATGCACTTTACACACGTATGAAATTGTCAAGGACCAAACTCAATAAAAGGGGGACTATTTAAGAGGGGGAGCCAGAGAGATGGCTCAGTGGTTAAGAGCACTGGTACTCTTGTGTTTCCCAGCACTCACATGGCAGCTAACAACTGTCATAGCTCCAGTTCCAGGGGATACGACATTGTCTACTGGTATCTGTGGGCATTGCATGGATGGATGTACTTATACACATGCAGACAAAACACTCATAAAACATAAAATAATCATGGGACTGGAGAGATGGCTCAGTGATTAAGAGCACTGGCTGTTCTTGCAGAGGACCCAGGTTTGATTTCCAGCACCCACATGGAGGCTAACAACTGTCCATGGTCCCAAGGGATCCGACACCCTCTTCTGACCTCATCAGGCATTGCACAACACAGGTGCACTAACATACATGCAGGCAATACACTCATATACACAATAAAATAAAATACTAAAAAATAAAATAAAGATAAAATGTTTTTAAAGTTATTGTAAAAATAGGTACATGTTGTTCTGTGTTTAAAAAACAATAAGGCTACATTTTCCCAGGCTCCATTGTTTCTAGGGTGGTCATATGGCTAAGTTGTATGGGACCACTGATCAATGAGATATAAATTATGTGATACATGTGACCTCCATATCATATCCTGAAAAGAAAGGGAATGAGTAGCATTCTCATGTAAATTAGAGGAAATGGAGATCCATCCTTGCTGACAACCACTGATCTAGAATAGACCATCAAGATAGAAAGAACCTGGATTCCTGACACCATACACTACTAATCCAGCCCTAGACTGCTCACCCCCAGATTGTTACATGGAAAAGAAATTATCTCTTGCTTAAGCCGTTGCCATCTGATTTGATTCTCTGTTATAGCAGCCAACCTATAATCTAATAGAGTCTGAAATTATCATATTTATTTACTGATTGTATATTGTTTTCTATTGCCTCTGAAAAGCAAGTTCTAAGAGGGTAGAAACCTTGGTAAATAATATGGATGTATCTGACAATAAGTGATTAACCAGACAATTAGTATTTGCTGCATGATTGAATAGATAAAAGCAGAAGTGAACTGTTCATTCTCATTGGCTGACTTTCTGCCCAGGCTTTACCTATTCCCAGCCTTCTGTCCCAGGGTGTCTTACCCTAGCAACAGACCTCCAGGTACTAGGGGCTACATCTTTCCTCACACACACCCCTGACCTTAATGTAGAAAATTAAGTTTCCCTGGCTTTTCCTTAGTGCTTTGAACACTCAGATAAGTTTGAGAAAGCCTTTTAACACAAGATCACAATTCAAAGAAAGTCATCTGGATATCAGATAGCATCTGGTCCTTCCCAGGGTCACCATCATGGTGCCCAGTTTCTTTCCTTTTACGGTGAAATATCAGAACATGAAAAGCTGGGTCGTCAACTATGCAATCTGTCAGGTTTTCCTCTCACCTCCCAGGGGTCTTGAGGTGATCTGAAGGCTGACTTGGGGTGACTTGTGACTGAGAGTTTAAAAAAAATAGCAGCTTTGGTTTAGAGTTGTTGCTATCCAATAGCAATATATATTGAATCATTATACAATGCAAGTCACTGCTATAATTTAAAATTTTATGACCACCACATCACATTTAAAAAGTAAACAGATAGAACTGGAGGACATTATGTTAAATAAAATAAGCCAGGTGTGGAAAGAGAAATACTGTGTTTTCTTACTCATATGTTCAAGCTAAAAAAAATTGATCTCATAGAAGAAGAAAGTCCAGTAGTGATTACTAGAGGCCAGGAAGCAATTGAGGTGGGGTGAGAGACAAAGACAGGCAGAGATACCAAAATATAGTTAGCCAGAAGAGTCAGTCATAATGTTCTACAGCACAGAAAGGCGACTATGGTTCATAACACTTGTGTCTTTTATTAAAAGACTAGAAAAGAAGAGTTCACAGAACTGATAAATGTTTAGGGAGCTGTTAAGTGCTAATTAACCTGATCTGATTATTGTATGCATGTATCTGTAAGAGTGAGACCACGGAGGACAAGTCACAGCCTTTGGGTTGCAACAGCAAGAGGTTTATTTAGGACACAGGTACCTGTGGGCACAGAGTCTCCTCGGAGGACTTGCGCACCCCAGGTTGAGTTCAGGGGGTTTTTATAAGGCAGAAGCAGGGTACAGAAGCAGAAACGCGGTTATTGGTTAATTTCAAACACACATAGTAATTTTACCAGTAATTTCAAAGGTATGCAGAGATATGGGGTAAGGGCAGGGGCTGAGGGGAAGTGGGATTGTTAAATGGGAGGTGGCCTCAGAAGCACAGATGTTTTCTAAAGATTTCCTGGTATCGGGCCCTCAGGGTGGTCAGGAGTTCTGACCGTAAAGCCAGTTTACAGCTTGATCTGTGAAGCTTGACCGGCGCCTACCTGCCTTGCAGCCTTTAGATAAGGCTGGTCCTGGTTTCTGTTAAGTTATAACAAGTGGGCTGTGGGCCCCTGAGTACTCATGGCATCTAGTTTCTCTTTATTTTTCATTCCCCTCTTTTTCTATGGGCATATGAGTGGAATCTTTCACTCATCATAACATGTCTGGATCTTCGGTCCTCAATGCCTGGTACTGGCTTGTGAGGACTAACGCCTGCACTACAGACAGCCGTTCCTTCACAAATTGGACCAGTCGATTAAGTATACAAGGTCCCAGGGTTAAAATAAGAAGGAGTAGGACTAAGGGTCCAGCTAGGGTGGATACCAATGTGGTGAACCAGGGTGATCTATTATAAAGGTTTTCAAACCATCCTTGTTGAGACTCAAGGTGTCGTTTCCTTTCTTCTAATCTATGTTTGAGCCTGTCTAGAGTCTCAGTGACTATCCCAGTCTGATCAGCATAGAAGCAACATTGTTCTTTTAAGGCAGCACACAAGCCTCCCTGTTTTAGGAATAACAAATCTAAACCCCGTCTATTTTGTAATACTACTTCGGATAGAGAGGTAAGGGAGTCCTTAAGAGCCCGGACGGATTTTTCCAAGGCGAGCAGATCTTGGTTCATCGCCTGGTGTAAAAGCATGTATTGGTCTGTACGGACAAGCGCGGTGGCCCCCGTACCTATTCCTGCAGTGATACCTCCTACTCCTAGCAGAACGGCCAAGGTGAGGGAGATAGGCTCTCTCTTAAACCTGGTGGGGGAATTCTCATAAAAATTCAGTACATAGTCATCCTCGTGCCAGTAAATCCGAGGCCACAGCTGAATTAGGACACAGAAATCCCGGGTAGAGTTTAACATTGTTGCTGACACACATGGGGTGAGCCCCGTACTGCATGCCCAATAGGTACCACTAGGAGGTACTAGATAATAATTACCAGGATAGATTATTGCAGTTTCATTGCAGAACTTGGAGGTAGTAGGGGGGTTTCCGATACAGGTGCCACTAGAGGTCACCTGAGTCAGGGTTAACTGATGTTCCCCGGTTAGACATGCGGGGGGGGCTTCTGTATGGTTAGAGTAATTTCCCTGAATGGCAATGCCCTCATAGTAGGGGGGCTGTGGATTAAGGCACAGCCAGCAGCTCTTAGTTTTTCCAGGATCAGATTGATTAAGTGCCTGGAATGCCCCCTTGATTAGATTTAGGAGCCTATCCCCGGTACCTGGTGTGGTTGGGGTAGGACTTAGGGGTGTCTGGGGTCTGCTATGGGTTTGATTCCGACTATCCAGTGAGGGAGCTCTAGGTACCGAGGCCGGGCGTTGGTCTGGAAGAACGGGGTTAGGTCCGACTGACTGAGGTGGGGCAAGGACTGAGTATTCTCTCCTTATTGTAATGAGGCCGAAGGGATCTTTCCATCCCCAATCAGGGAGATAAACATAAATGCCCCATGTCTTCTGGAGGCTCCAGTCGGCCTTTTTCCCGTTCTCTGTGAGTTCTAAAGTTAGCCGGTTGGTACCTGTGCATATTCTAGACCCTGTCTCTGACAGCTTAATCAAATCCCAACTAGAGCTGGGTTTCCAGTAAGTGGTCCCAGCGGTCTCACAGCCCCATACAGCACAATAACCTACTTCCGGTCCCTTGCACGAAGTTATGAGATCTGGTTCTCTCCCATTCCCTGGGCATGCATACACCCCATGGAAACGGCCACCTGTCCCACAGCAAGCTCCAGGGATTAATTTGCAGAGGTCAAAGCTTAAGCTCGGAAAGGTGGCGCCTAAAGTCCCCACCTTAGAGGTCTGATTAAGGGGCTGGTTGTCTCGGAGACCAATCAAAGTCCAGGTTATGTTGTACACAGCATGGGGGTTGGGACATTGAATAGCGGGAATAAGGGAAAACAGAATTAGGATCATTAAATTGTAGTGAGTCTTAGCTTTAAGGGGTTTTCTGTCCGGACTAGCCGCCATTTCCTTTCGTCAGGGGGCTGTTCTTGGTGTTCAGGGTTCGCTGCCTTGACGTGGGAGGCGTGGATCCAAGTCGCAATCCCGTCGACCTTAAGAGCGGTTGGTGTGGTGAGAAG
>NW_008342399.1:2915151-2920634 GCF_000622305.1 Nannospalax galili
ATCAACTTATTGCACTATACCCCATAAATATGTGTAAATATGTAAATATGTGTAAATATGTGCTTTTGCTTTTTCAAACTTATTGCACTATACCCCATAAATATGTGTAAATATGTGTAAATATGTAAATATGTGTAAATATGTGCTTTTGCTTTTTCAAAAGCAAAATGACCAGGTGAAATTAATTTTAATAATATATTTCTTTTATATTCGACATATCATTTCAACATATAACCGCTCTAAAAATAACAAAAATATTCTACTTTTGTCTTTTTCATGCAATGTATTTTGTACTTTCAATTAAGACTGACCACATTTCAAGCACTTACTACCTAGAAGTAAATTCAGAATGTTTGCTAGCCACATTAAGTTCAAATACATTAAGTATGCTATAAGTGCATATGCTTTTTATGTGGCTAGTAGTGATCCTTTTGGATAACATCATTCTGGAGGAAAAGGTGTAATCTAATACTATCTAACCACAGTTGAATTTAGTACTGTATTCAAGCTCTGTCCTAGGCCAGGCTACATGACAATCTGACCTTCAGTTTCCTCATCTGCAAAACGGGGCTTAACCTAGTTTGTTTCCTATTGCTGTGATAAAACAATGGCCAAATCCAACTTGGGGACGATAGGGTTTATTTGACTTACAGTTCACAGTCCATCATGAAGGGAAGCCAAGGCAGGAACTCAAAGGCAGAACAGGAACCTGGAGGCAGGACCTGAAGCACAGACCATGGAGGAACACTGCTTAACTGGCTTGCTCCTCTGACCTTTGCTCAGCCTGCTTTCTTATACAACCCAGGCCCATCTGCCCCTGGTGGCACCACCTACAGTGGGATGAGCCTCAAAGATATGTCACAGATCAGTCTGATAGAAGAAGTTCCCCAACTGAGTTTCCCTCTTAAGTGTGTCAACTGAAGCAATCCAGCATAGGGCTGATGACACCTATTTCACAATGCTTGGGGAGAATTATAGAGCTAATCCAAGTGAAAGAGTTAAGTATTGAAGAATCGCGCTCAACACACAGGGACAAAACCAAGTTTCGGGATGCAAAAGCAAGAGGAATTTATTCATACACAGGCGCCTGCGGACGCAGAGTCCCGCTCGGGTCAGGACTTGCGTGCTGGGCTTAGTTTGGGGGGGGCTTTCCTGAAGCACAGACCATGGAGGAACACTGCTTAACTGGCTTGCTCCTCTGACCTTTGCTCAGCCTGCTTTCTTATACAACCCAGGCCCATCTGCCCCTGGTGGCACCACCTACAGTGGGATGAGCCTCAAAGATATGTCACAGATCAGTCTGATAGAAGAAGTTCCCCAACTGAGTTTCCCTCTTAAGTGTGTCAACTGAAGCAATCCAGCATAGGGCTGATGACACCTATTTCACAATGCTTGGGGAGAATTATAGAGCTAATCCAAGTGAAAGAGTTAAGTATAAGGCAATGTGATATATGTTCAGAAACATCACACTGTACCCCCACAAAGATGTACAATTATTGTCGATTTTTAAGTTAAAGCAAGTCCTAGTACTCATTCTCTGCCCTTGCTCTCCATCAATATCAGCTATTTTGCAAGAGACAAGGAGGACTCGTCTTCTCCATCAATAAAAGGACCCTATTTGCCTGCTGCTACTGCCCTGTAGGAAGACCTGGGAGGAGCAGAGTGGAGGACACTGGGTGAGGGTACTCGGCTATATCATGTTGCAGATCAGTGAGTAGTGGGTTTGGCACATCTCTTTCTGAAAGATTAAGAACTGAAAGGCAGCAAACAAGCAGATCCATCTCTTTTTAAAAAAACCATAGGGAGGAATGTTCTGTCTCAAGGAGACTATGAAGCTGAGAAAGCAAACTGGAAGGGGGGCCGACTTCTCTGACATTCCTGCCCAAGAACCAGATTTGGGGCATGAACAATAGGTGCTCTGCGTGTGCACTCACCTCCACACATATCTGCACACACAACCACATTCATTCCAGCACACACCTTTATACACACACACGCACACCTTTACACACACACGCACACCTTTACACACACACGCACACCTTTACACACACACACACATACACACACATACACACACACATACACACACACACACACACACACACACACACACACACACAGCTACTGAATATAGGGTCCTCACAGTGCCTGGCCTGTATCCAGGCTGCTAGCTCCAAATTCTTTGTGTGTCGCAAACGCTCCAAAAATATGGGGTAGACCACAGCTCTCCTCCCACAGACGAAAACACAGTTTTGAGGCAGCAGCGAATGCTTGCCTGAGGACACATATCTCGGTGCTGATTAAATAAACAGGGCTTAATTAAATTAAAGCAGGATCAGAACCTGCCTTTACTATGCTGGCCCAGCAGAGTTCCTCGTGAATCTTTCATTTCTGTTAATGAATGACTGTCTGCCTGGTCTGGGGCCTGTTGTAAAGCAAAAGGGGCCTGTAACTGCAATAGGGACCTTTGGGTAGAAACAGCCCCTCTCTGATCAGAGGAGAATAATTATGGGGTATTTTTATTCAGAGGACCAGAAGGTTCTGGAAGCTTTTCTGTGTATTGGATTGGGGCGGAGTTTCAGCATTGTAGGCTGTTGCCCAGCACATGTGATGGAGGCTGTTGTTCTAAAGTCACAGGGTGTAGTGCACAGCTGGCCAAGTTGTGGTAGAAATAAGAAGAAAGAGCAAGACAGAGGCAGACATGACAGCCAGAGCAGAAAATTCAGCCCCAGTTGATTATGATGCAAATATGCTTAGGAAGTTCCAAGAGCTGAACTTGGAATGGGGGGTGGCTGCTGCCCCAGCAGGCAAGGAAAAACAAAGCACCTGCTCTGAATAATCTTCTCAGAGGAGGAGCAGTGAAAGCATCTGTGTAAACTCAAAGGCACAGAGAGGCCACGTCGCTTGCTCAGCAGGGCACAGCTCCCTCCGCTTTCACC
Source organism: Nannospalax galili (assembly GCF_000622305.1). Classification (NCBI taxonomy): domain Eukaryota; kingdom Metazoa; phylum Chordata; class Mammalia; order Rodentia; family Spalacidae; genus Nannospalax; species Nannospalax galili. Next base: position 2,918,094 of record NW_008342399.1, read on the forward strand.
AGCCAGGCCTGGAAGCCATGGGGCAGGGTTGTTCTGCCCTGCTTCATACACTGTCCAGAGGCTCTATTTATTATTGCTGGGTGGTCACCTGTGCTGGACAAGAGGCCATGGGAGACTGCAAGGACTTCATTGCCCTAGGAGAACCTCTCAAGTGGTGCATTCAAAGCAAGCCCCCATCTAAATTTTAGATCAGGAACAGAATTGTGCAAAGTAGCCTGGTCTCCATCTCCCCTGAGCAAGAGCCGATCACAGACCCTGGGTAGAGGGTTGTTTCTCTCATTTCTTCCTCTCTTTCCAGGACATGAGTCTCTGGTCCTACTGCTCTGTTGCTGAAAAGGGAAGGACAAAGAGGACAACTGCACTCGCTGCAAGCTCCAGTGGGAAGTCTTTGGGGAAAGCTGTTGAAACTAATGGGCAAGCTGTGGCCTTCATCCATCCAAGCTGCTGTCACTTCCATTAGCCCAGAAATGTGAGAGGGGCCGTGCAATCTATCACTGTCCTCTGTGTGTTCCACCAACATGCTGACAGTGTTGATTTCTGGATTCAGACTTACCCTTATCAGCAGGACTTTTGCTCAGGTTTCTTCCAGACCTCATGCTTACATCTTCACGTACAATCTTTGAGCCCCATGACTGCCGTCATCTAACTCATCTCTCATTCCCCTCTCCCTCACCAACTTGGGTAGACTGCTGTTTCTATGCCCTGCTCCTTCTTCTGAGCCCCAATCTGAGTCTGGAAAACCTCTTCACTAGTGTTCTGACAAGCAACAGACATATCTTGTTATTCTTGTCAAGAGCTACCTACTCAGTGAAGCCTCCCAAATTATTTCTCCAGTTCCATTCACCCCTGTCTCCCCACTGACCCCAGTCTTTATACACCATGGGAATTCTACCATCTAGAGAAGTGGCAGGTGTCATGACTGAATCTCTACTTTGAGCACATTAGAAAACCATTTAAAACCCAAGGATCTAGGGCTTCTAGTTCATAGAAACAGATGCCATACCTAACTTTATCTCCTCTCTCAGGAGAATTAAGATTCTTCTTAAGTCAAAAGACTTAAGATTTCCAAGTATTTTATTATTTTTATTTCATGTGTATGAGTGTACTGCCTGCATGTGTGTAAGTGCACCCCTGCCATGCAATGCCGGAGGAGGTCAGAAGGGGGTGTTGGATCCCTTAGAACTGGAGTTATGGACAGTTGTTAGCTGCCATGTAGGTGCTGAGAATTGAACCCGGGTCCTCTGCCAGAACAGCTAGTGCTTTTAATTGCTGAATCACCTCTCCAGCGCCCAAGATCTTTTAGATCTTAACCAGACAGAACGGTGTAAAGTAGGAGCTGAGCGAAGTCAAACCAGTAGAGGGAAGGTGTGGGAACTGGGCTTCTTGTGTGGGGTTGTTGCTCAGCAGAGTAGACGCAACATTTGGAGCCCCTCTAAAGGAAGAAGTGGGCTGCCTCCAACTTCGGGTGAAGGCCTCCACCACCATCAGCAAATTTGCCCACTCAACGCAGCGCTCCGCCACAGCCTTCCGAGTGTCTCATTCCTAAGCATCCAAGCCCCTCAGACTGCTGAGAAAAGCCCCCAAAATAAAACAGGAGGACAGAGAGTAATAAAGGACAAAAATAACCTTGGAGGAAAAATGTAAAAAGAACAAGGTGAAGAGACTCCAATTAGTGTTTCCAGGGAACCGTGAGAAGAAGCTGCCTCCATGACTCAAAAATACAGAAGACAGACCACCAGAGAAAAAGAAAAGTTCTCTCCGGGTGAAACTATTCCTACTCAATTTTTTTAAAAATATTTTTTATTTATTATTTTTATTTTATGTGTATGAGTGTATTGCCTGCATGCAGGTAAGTGTACCCATGTCATGCAATGCCTGCGGAGGACAGAAGAGGCTGTTGGATACCCTGGAACCGGAGTTACAGACAGTGTTAGCTGCCAGGTGGGTGGTGGGATTCAAACCCGGGTCTTCTGCAAGAACAACCAGTATTCTTAACTGTTGAGCAATCTCCCCCCTCCTCAAATTTTAAAAAGTAAATAAAAGAGTGAAGGGTTATATTCTGGAAATATACCAGAATGTAGAATGTTAAGACAAAGGAAAAAAGAATAGGTGAGATAAAAGAGAAGAGGCATATGAGAGAGCATTCACTAATAAAATTCTCAGAAAGAGGAGACAGAGGACAGGAAAGCAGGTGGGTAACAGTGTGGGGATCAGTCCCCAAGCTGAGGTGGGAGATGCACAGCCAGGTAGAAATCTCTCATGAGAGGTTCAGAGCACTCCACTCAAAGACAACTTCTGTTTAATTGTACCACTGCGACATTTTGGAACACAGAGAACAAAACTATAATCCTAAACCAGGCATGATAGTACATGCCTTTAATCCCAGCACTAGGGAGGCAGAAGGCAGGCTGATTTCTGTGAGTTCCAGGTCAGCTGGGGCTGCAAGAAGACCTGTCTCAGAAAAAAAAAAAAAAAAAAAAAAAAAAAAAAAAAAAAAAAAAAAAAAAAAATTTGGGGGGCCGGTCCTGAAAACCCAATGAG
>NW_008342399.1:2920665-2959285 GCF_000622305.1 Nannospalax galili
CAGAGAGAGAGGGAGAGAGAGAGAGAGAGAGAGAGAGAGAGAGAGAGAGATCATCTCTGACTTACTAGGATTTGACATAGGAGCTCTCGCTTCAGGATGATGTTGAAAGCAACATGCATTCAGTATAAATCACACTTCAAATATTCCATTTGTACTCAGTGGTTCTGTTTTTTCACTATCAATACATTATTCAACAAATTGATACTTTATTATAAAATAGGCTATTAGTAGATGATTTTACCCAACTGTAGGCTAATGTGGGTGTTCTTCACACCCTTGACATAGGCTCTGATGTTCAGTTGCTTAGGTATACTACACTCATTTTGACCTGTGATATTTTCATTTTATAATGGGTTTATCAGGATATGACATCATAAGTTGAAAAGCATCTATATAAAATTTCGGTATGGATATTTTCACCGGAGAGAAATACATTGGAAGGATATTGAATAACTGCCTACTGATGGGAAAATTCTTTCTATGAGATGAGACAAGGAATGTGAGGAAACAAAAATGGAGTCATGGTCATGAAGAATAGCCTGACTCAGGCAGAACTTGCAACTATTATTGGACCATGCATATGATAACCAACATCACCACTGCTCTGTTACAGCTGAACTCTGAGCACACCTACACAGAGAGAGAGAGAGAGAGAGAGAGAGAGAGAATTAATTTTTACACTACTCACTCCAGACTCCACATGAAAGTTCCAGTTGAGTTCCACCTGAAAGCATACAGTTGTCTAAACATAGACAAGTGCTAGCACCCTAGTTCTTATAAGTGAGTGGGAAAAAGTGTCCAGCTTCTACATGGGACTTGGACTCCTTTCCTTCACCATCACTTGCCCAGGTAAATTCTTTAGGCTTTGGGTGTCAAAGTAATACATGTTCACTATAGTCCATTCCCTTGACTCGCCACCCTCTGAAAAGTTGGTATGTCAGCAGTTGAGGAATTTCTAGGTGATGTCCATTACTTTCCTTTAGCTTTAGTACAATATTATACTGCTTTTTGCAACATAGATATACATACCTATATATGTATACATATATGTAATAGTGGGATAGAGAGGAAACCAGTGTGCATGGACACACACACACACACATATTCACCTCAGCAAGAAAAGAACTTTGAGCAAACATTTATCTTCACTTCTGTAGCTGATCACAAGGTCATATGACTCCTCTGCTAGTGAGGGTAGCAAACATAGGGAAAAAAATTAAATGTAAATCAGAAATAAGAATCTATTCCAGTGAGAACAAACCACTGTCCTCCACATGACATAAAGACACCAAAGCACCACCCTACCACATGGTGCCCATCTGGCTATTTCTAGGCATCCCACTGGAGTTTCCGGGTTGTATTCTTCATGGCAAAGTGGCAGACTTCATGAATGAACGTGATTCCGTTTATCTTCATATTAAGAACCCTTTGCAGCATGAAGAATTAAGTGATCAGCTTCATGGGACACAAGTATCCTCTCACTTTGTTCATTCCTAGAAGCCAATGCAGATGAGTTCAGATCCCCAGATCCCACATAAAGCTAGACGCAGTAGGATGTGTCTGTAATCCCAGCACTCCAATAGCAAGCGGTGGAAAGCAGAGACTGGAAAATCCCCAGAAGGTAACAGCCAGCTAGCCTGCCTTATGCAACAGCAAACAGGAGACCGTGTCTCAAACAAGGTCAAAGGTGAAGACCGACACCTGATGTTGTTCCCTGATCCCCCGACGCATGCTACGGTATTACCAGCTACACTCCAATGTTGTTAGTCACTCATATTCTAGATTGGTCAGATGGTTTTGCTGAGATAACAATAAATTCAAGATCTTTCAGAAACAAAAGCTGTTTAGAGACATCTGCTGAATTTGGTACCTCCATGGGAAACTTAAAGTGAGCAAGGAGAACTCAGGAGCCTGGAAAGCTGTGTTGGCATAAGGAAGTAGAGGTAGGGCAGGGAGGCTGCCAGAGACATGTCCCCAGCACAGGGACCTCTTTTTCCTTCCTCGGTTCTTTGTTCTTTCTACTTCCCTTTCCCTTCTCCATTGTCTTATCTCTACCTTCTTCCTCCTGTCCTCATCATCTCTTTCTCATTCCCATCTCTTTTTTATTTCTCCCACCCCCATGTGCCCTGCTCATCTGTACCAAGGCTCTGTACAATTTCAGTGAACGAGGCTAGTACTTACAGCAGGACTTAGCTACATACTGAGGTGAACTGCCTTTTTTTGAACTATCTTGTGAATCTATTGCTATGTATAACATTTTTTATAATGAGTTTCCAGGCCACTATATATAGACTATCATAATGAGACTTGATAAATATTAGCTTATTAAAAATAAATATAATGTTGAAGTTCTTCCATTTAAATATATTCCCTCACAAGGAAACAAACCAAATGCATTCTGATATGCACAGTGGCCAGCCTTCTACCAGACTGTGATTAAAGCACTCATTCATCAACTCAGAAACTACCTTATAACAACAAAAACCTTCTCGGTAGGTGGAGGCCATATGTTAAAGAAACCTGAAGAAATCTTTTCAGCGGAAAATGACAGCTTTTTACATCCAAGGCTGACAAGACACTGAAACTTGATCTGCATTCGGTTTCATATTTATAAACAGAAGGTTATTTTCATGTTACTGACACATGAAAATACACAAATGCCACATTCAGCTTTGACCACATTCCCTGGTTGACTTTTCAAGCTAGTTAAGCATTGTCTCCATGTAATTTGTATCAAATGTTGGTTTAGTGGTTTTCATTTCCTTTTCTTTGAATATCCAGGCCATGAAGGTCATTACTTTCTTTGTGGGGGAAAGTTGCTTTGGGGTATTTGCTTATTTGTTTCTGAAACAGGGTCTCATGTATCTCAGGCTGATCTCAAACTCCCCATGAAACCAAGGATGGCCTTAAACTCCTGATCCTCCTACCTGAACCTCCTGAGTCTTGGGATTTTAGGCATGTACCTGTAACCATCCCCAGTCTATGCAGTGCTGGGGATTGAACCCAGGGCTTCATGTATAACAGGAAAGTACTTTATCAACTGAGGTACATCTCCAGTCTGTTGGTTTTTACTTTAATATGTACTGTTATTATTGATTACATAGACAAAAACATTATAATAATAGTTTTTTAAAAAATACAAACTTGGGGGCTGGAGAGATGGCTTAGCGGTTAAGAACACTAGTTGTTCTTGCTGAAGACCCAGGTTCGAATCCCAGCACCCACATGGCAGCTAACAACTGTCTGTAACTCCAGTTCCAAGGGATCTGACAGCCTCCTCTGTCCTCCACGGGCATTGCACGACACAGGTGCACTTATCTACATGCAGGCAATATACATATACACATAAAATAAAAATAATAAAAGATTTAAATAAATAAAAATTTGCTCACAATTTCACTACCTCTGTAAGTTAGAATGTCTTTCTGTCTTATAATGATGGGATCTTCCATCCGGATCTAGGCAAGGTGCATGCACATTGATGCCATTAACAATTTAATTATGCAAATGAATCTTCCTCAAACATGAACAGGTGTATTACCATTCTTCCAACTTTTTTATTGAAAAATAAGTAATGTAGTTAGTGTGTAACCAGAGCACAGTGATCTGCTAGTTTAGATTTGAACTTGCATCCTACCCACTCAGCATACTGGGATCCCAGGAAGCTCTTTCCTAGCTCCCTGCCAACTGCCAGGGAGATGGTGGCATCAGATATCTGAATGAAGGACAGGCACTTCAGCTAGCTGAGGCCCACTGCTTACGAGGGATGCTTTTACTTGTGGAAATTTATTTATTTTTAAATATTGAATTTATTATTTTTATTTTATGTGTATGAGTGTATTGTCTGCATGTGTGTAAGCACACCCCTCTCATGCAATGCCTGTGGAGGTCAGAAGAAGACATCAGATTCCCTGGAACTGGAGTTAATGGACAGTGGTTAGCCACCATGTGGGTGCTAGGAATTAAACCTTGGTCCTCTACAAGAGCAGCCAGTACTCTTAACCACTGAGTCATATCTTCAGCCCCTAACTGTGGAAATTTAAATGTGGCACAACAAAGCTGTTGTGAACTTGGAAGCACTGAAGTGAACTCTGTCAATCAAACTGAAAGGACATCTGACTTTGACATAGCTGAGTCCTACTTTGCACTCTCAGAATGGACTTGTAGGGCCTTCTTGTGTTCAGGTACTCTGCTGACCCTGAGCTGATTAGTAACAAGGAATTTCCTCATTCACAAAGGGGTGAAAAGAAGAGAGACCACAGCACCCATCACATCTTGCATATACATGCTGGGTGATTAATAAATGTTTACTGCTTGATCTACTTACAGAAAACATAATCAACTCAATAAATAATCTCAAGTGAACACATTGCAGATCAAAAATAAAACATTGTCAGTAACCCAGAAGCCTCCTAAGAGCCTAATTCTTCTCCCTAGAGGTAAACGCTACCCTGAGGTTTGACCCATACTTTATAAAACAATTACTTTGTTTTATAGCCAGAACACTTCACACAAAGGCAAACAACAAATCTTTAGCCTAACATCATAATTTAGAGTTGCCTACTTCTGAACTTTGTTTAAATGCAATGGCACAGTACATATATTTGTGAGGTGATCCATGCTGAAAATCATGATGGATTCACTTTTGTATCCCTGGATTCAATTGCATGGATATATCATGATATATACCAGTATCTTTTCTTTTGAAAGACATTTAGGCTCTTTCCAGCTCCGATCTATTTTTTTCATTCCATCAGTGCACTTTCTCTTTTGTATCTATTCGTGTTTGCACTTTTGTTTCTTACGTACAGGAGTGAATAGCTAGCTTCTAAGTCAAAGGGTTCTTGTTTGTTTGTTTATTTTATGTGTATGAGTGTTTTGCCTACATGTATGTAAGTGCACCCATGACAAAGTCAGAACAGAGCATTGGATCTTCTGGGACTGGAGTTATGGATGGTTGTCAACCACCATGTAGGTACTGGGAACTGAACCTGGGTCCTCTGCAACGTACAGGAGTGAATAGCTAGCTTCTAAGTCAAAGGGTTCTTGTTTGTTTGTTTATTTTATGTGTATGAGTGTTTTGCCTACATGTATGTAAGTGCACCCATGACATGCCTGTGGAGGCCAGAAGACGGGTGTCAGATCTCCTGGAACTGGAGTTAACGGATGGTTGTTAGCTGCCATGTGAATGCTGGGAACCAAACCCTGGTCCTCCGAAAGTGGTGCTCTTAACCCCTGAACCATCTCTTTAACCCCTCCAAGGTATTTTTTAACTTTATTAGAAGTTGTTAGACTTCCCCCACAGCATACATAAGAATTCAGTGGTTGTACACTTTCCATATTGGTCTCTTCAGTGTTGTCTTTGTGGCAATGTGGGCCTTTGTTTCTTGGTGATTTTAAACATTCCTGGCCATTGAATGACTTTAGAAAGCTCTTTATGTTTAGTGGATGTTCAATATCCTAAGGAAGTTCCTTTTCGGGTCTTGGTTCCATTTTTTAAAATCTTTTTCTTCTCAACACAAAGTTCTTTCTGTATTCTAATGAGCCCTTTGCTATACATGCAGCAAGCATCTTCTCATCCTGTGTCATGTTTTCCATATCTTTAATGGCTTCTTCTGATGAATGAAGACATTAATGTTCATATAGTCCAATGTATTAATTTTCATTTTATGGCGGGTGCTTTTTAATGTTTAGTTTATCTGTTTATCCGAAGCCATACCAATAGTATCAAATGTAATCTTTTGGAAGATTTTTTCACTTTTCCCATTCAATCTATATTCCAGCTGGAATTTATTTCTGGCATGAAAATACCTATGTAATTGGCTCAACATCATTTATTCAATACAGCCTCTTTTCCTACTGCTCTAAAATTCCACCTTTGTTATAAATCAAGTGTCTGTATACACGAAGGCATGAAGGTCTGCTTCTTAGCTTTATGTTACACCCTCCTAAGTGAAGGAAGATTATCCTTACATTAATACACTACTTGTCTTTTGATCGCTAAATTAAAAGAAGACTTAAGTCCATTTAAATAAGTCCTCCAACTTTCTTTTTCAAGATTGTATTATTTATTCATGACCCTTTGTAATTCCATCTAAGTTTCATAGTCAGCTTGTCAATTTCTACCAGAACAGCTGCTGGGATTTTGAATGAGAGTACGTTGAATTTATAGATCAATTTACAGAAAATTGACATCTTTATTAAATTGAGTTATCTAGTTCATAAACTTTCTCCCCTTCTTAGGTTTTAATTAATCTCTCTCAACAATATTGGTAGTTTTTCATTGCAGAGGTCTAGCATATATTTTATTAATTGCTTACTGAGTGCTTGATATACATTGATGTTATGGTAAATAAAAAGAACTTTTTAAAATTAACTTTCTAATTATATATTCCTGAAATAGAGATTGTAATTAATTTTACATATTAATTTTGCAGTCAGTGATCTTGCTAAATTCACTTACTAATGTCATTATTTATTTGTGGTAATCTTGTGGTTCCTATATATACAACTATGTCACCAGTACCATTAGTTAATGATATTTCATTTACATTTATAAGAAATTTTTCATTACCTCTGACACTGCCTAGAATCACTAGTATGGTACTGAAGAAAAGTGGTTCAATAATATGCTCACTTATCTCTTTTAGATCTTGAAAAACAACTGCTAACTATGAATATTTACATGGCTTTTATCTGATTAAATGAGTGTATACTTAATTTTCTAAAAGGTTACTATTACTGTTAACAGGTATGGAATTATATCAGATTATTTTTCTACGTCATTGAGATAATTGCTCAATCTTTCTCCTTCGCATTTTCCTGAATTTTGTTAATGACTGAATTTCTTAAATTTTTTTTAGTGCTAGGTTTTGAAACTGGAGCCCTGCACACACTGGGCAGTGACCTACCATTGTGTTTTACACCATTGTGTTTGATCTGCAGCTTCCACACTGATTTTTTTTACTGCAAAATCGACATCATATATAATCATGATCTATTATTTTTTCATGTATCGATGGATTTTATATTCTAATATTAGAATTTTTAATCCAAGAATTTTTATATATCTGCTTATGAGAAAAATAAATCTTTAATTTTTCTTTTTCTTTCTTTCCTTCTCCTCTTCCTCCTCATCCTCCTCCTCCCTCTCCTCCTCCTTCTCCTTTATGTAAAGAACTTGTGAAACATTGGTGTCATGAAGCTAAAAAGTTCTTTCTGTTCTCCAGAAAACTTTATCTGAAAATTGTGGAGTATTTTTCCCTTTTAAAGAAATGTGGAGCTTTGCTGATAAAGCTATCCGGGCCTGTCGTTTCCTTTACAGGTCCAACTTCTTTTACAACAATAAGACTATCCTGATTTTTGTATTCTTTTAAAAATATTTTATTTATTTTTATTTTATGTGTATGAGTGTTTTCCCTGTATGTATGTAAGCATATCACATGCATGCAATGTCCACAGAGGCTAGAAGAGTGTGTCAGAGCTTCTGGAACTGGAGTAATGGATGGTTGTTAGCTACCAAATGGGTGCTGGGAATAGAACCCTGGTCTGCTGGAAGAACAGCAAGTATTCTTAACCAATGAGCCATCTCTCCAGCCCCCTGATTTTGTATTCTTTTCTGTCACTTTTGGTATATTATTTTCTTTCTAGGCACTTATAAATTTCAACCAAGCTGTCAAATTTATTGGTCCAAAAACAGTTTTCTATATCTTTTTACCATCCTTTGAGTGACTGTAATATTTCTTCATCTTTTTCATGTCTGATCATGCTGCATTCATTGTACCCCTCTTTGTGGTCAGTCTTGCCAAGTTTTTTATCCATCTTATCATCATCTTGAGGAACTAAGTTTTTGCTCTGTTGATGCTGTTACCTATACTTCTTCCCTGTGTCATTCAGCTCTGCTTTGAAGCATTTGTATGTCTGCATTGTTGGCTATTGTCTTACTTTTTAGAGACTGAGATGGCTGATTTCCCAACTTTTCTTCTTTCTAGATATACACACAAATTTCTCCCCACGTGTGTATCAGTATTTCAGATTTTAATTATCGTTGAGGTAACATGTTTTCTTCCTTTGTTAATCCCTTCTTTGACCCTTGAGTTATTGCTTCATCTCCAAACAGGGATTCTCTAGTTACCTAAGTTTCTTTGTGGTTAGAGAACATATTATTTCAGTTCTTTGAAGTTTAATGAAAATTGATTCATTTCCTACCATATAATCAGTTTTAGTAAATGTTCCTGTGGCTTAAAAGGAATGCACTCTGGAGTTGCTGAGTGTCAGGTTCTACACATGTCAGTGAAGTCAAGTTCATCAGCCATGCAAGTCACTGATTTTTTGTGTGTGCCTGTTCTATCAGTCATTGAGAAAGATGTGTTTAAAAATCACCCACTGTGATAGCGAATTTATCTTGTTATATCATCATCATCATCTAATTTATTGTAATACATACATGTGATCAAACACAAGGATTTTTGCATGCAAGGCAAGTTCTCTACCACTGAGCTATCTGCCAAGATCTTCTGTTATTTCTGTTAATTTTACTGGCATACACCCCAATAAAATGTCCATGAGAGAACCTTAAGGTATAAAAATGGAGAGGCAAGGGGCTGGAGAGATGGCTCAGTGGTTAAGACCACTGACTGCTCTTGCAGAGGACCCGAGTTTGATTCCCAGCACCCACATGGCAGCTACGAACCATCCTTAATTCCAGTTCCAGGGGACTCTGAAACCCTCTTCTGACCCCCATGGCATTGCACGACACGAGTGCACTCACATACATGCAGGCAATACACTCATACACATAAAATAAAAATAACAAAGTATTTAAAAAATATATATGTGAAGTTAAAAAAGGGGGGCAGTGAGGGAGAGGCAGAGACAAAACTAACCCTATCTGCAGATGATATTATTTACCTAGAAAATATATGCTTTTTTTTTTTTTTTTTTTTTTTGAGACAGGGTCTCCCTGTAGCCCCAGCTGTCCTGGAACTCACTATGTAGACCAGGCTGGCCTTGAACTCACAGAGATCCACCTGCCTCTGCCTCCTGAGTGCTGGGATTAAAGGCATGCACCACCACACCCAGCAGAAATCTACGCTTTTAAAAACTACTGAAAAAGCCCAATCTGTTGAAGTTATTGTCAGTACTACTGCAGGGTAGAATATTAATATTGAGAAGTCAGAAGTTAGAAGCTAAACTAGCATAAAAGACTCCATTCACATTAGCAAGATTACAATTAAAAAGATAATTTTCTTAGAAATAAACAAAGAAGATATTATACCTTGAAAAAAAATTCCAGGACACAAGAGAACATATTAAAAATAGGAAAGCATGCCAAGGTTTTGATAAAATGTTCCAACCTCATTTTCTTTCTCTTTCTTTCTTTCTTTCTTTCTTTCTTTCTTTCTTTTCTTTCCTCCCTCCCTCCCTTCCTCTCTCTCTTTCTCTGTAGCAAGAACAAGCTCATTGAAGCTGGAGAGATGGCTCAGCAGTTAAGAGCACTGGCTCTTCTTACAGAGGACCCATGTTCAGTTCCCCATACCCAACTGGTGGCTAACAACCATCAGTAACTCCAGTTCCAGGGGATCTAACACCCTTTTCTGGCCTTCAACGGCACTGAATGCACATGGTGCACTTACTTACATGTAGGCAAAACACTCATACACATAAAATAAAAATAAATAAGATTTTAAAAATAATATTCTCATCTTAGAACTGGGAGATGGCTCAGTTGATGAAGTGCTTCCCCTGAAAGCATGAGGGCCTGAGTTTGGATTCTCCAGCCTCCTGTAAAAGCAGGTACAGCAGCAGGCACCTGTAAGCCCAGTACTGCTGGGGTTAGGCAGACCCCTGGAGCTCACTGGCCAGCCAGTCTAACCATCCAGTGAGCTTCAGGTTCAGTGAGAGATCTTGGCTCAAAAACTAAGATAGAAAGTGATCAAGGAAGACATACAAAATTGGCGTCTAGCCTCCACATGCATGCACACACATATGCATGTGCACTCACATGAACATCTACACACACACACACACACACACAGAATATACTCATCTTTCTACATTGATTTTTTATTTTAGAGTAATGTCGATGAGCCTGTTCCTTTTTAAGCTACAGGAATTCTAAAGTTCATGCTGAAAATTAAGTAAACAAGATTCTACAAGGACTCAGCAAATACAAGAACACCGTACTGCTTTGGGAATTGATGAAGCAATAGAAGAGAAAGGGAAGGAGAAAGGAGATAAATAGCTTCTTTTGAGGAAAACAAGCTATTGAGTAATAGTGGGTCAACTATATCACTCCATGTTCCATGTTAATTTCCAAGTGAATAAAATCTTCAATATAAAAATAAATCAAAGATAATAGATTGGAAATTTTTTCATAATCAGAATACATGGGCCAAAAAATAAAACTGATAAATCCAAATATATAAAAGAATTTTGGAACCTGTCTGTAACCAAAGTAAGTCCCCATATAATTAAAAAAACACAAATGACAAGCTAGGAAATATAACTCATCATAGACACAGAAAAATCTTAATACATAAAAGTCTCTAAGGGTAGATAAGAAAAAGACCAATAACACATTAGAAAACCAGATAGATGTTATAAAGACAATTCAAAGAATAAACTAATTATTCTGAAATACATTTTAAATGTTCTTTTTCACTCATAATGAGATGCATGTAAATTAAAACTATGTTAAGATTCATTTTTAACTATAAAATTGGCAACTGTCCCAAATTTGATAGCATGCTCTGCTGCCAAGGCTGTGGGAAACAGACACTCTCATACCATGCTGGTGAGAGTAGACATTTGCATGACCCATATGGATGGCAATTTAGCAAGAGCTATCAAAATTACAAATGTGGATCCAGTAAATCCACTTTGGGGAATTCTCCTCACAGATACATCTGCATATCTACAAAATGATAGGTATACCCTTGGCTGGAACACACCAAACCATCTGCGATGGACACTGGCCATTTGTGCACACTTCCTCATGTCCTCTCTAGACCTGTGTCTCAGTTACCAGACAGGAGAAACCTGAGCAATGGCTGAGATCTTTCTAGAAGCAAGGGCAACAACAGCTCCAGCTAGAGAAAGCTAAACTGATGATCACCATACCTATCAGGGAACACTGCAATGAGTTCCAAGCTTCTCCCAGCCTGCCACATGCCACGGTTCAATTGCAGTCCATGTCTCACTGCTTCTTTTTGCCCAGGCAGAAGACATGCTGGAGTACAGGGCCTAGCATTTCACTGTCTCCATACCCTGGTAATCAAATGATAAGTTTCTGGTTTGTGAGAAAGTCAGCCATGAGCTGCACAGACAAATCCCACAGTCAGCGTATACCACTGCTGCTACGATTATACTGGGCATTTCCTACATCAAAGCTTTCCACCCTCTCTGTGTTTCAGTCACTACTTGAAAACCCCCACTGCTAAAAATGTCTAAAACACTCAAAAAAAAAAACCAAGAACTTGGTTTAAATAAAAGCTTCTACCCTCTAGGACTTCACAGCAGCGATCTCTGCCTTCATGCGCTAAAAATATTGGGCCCCCATCATTAATCCAGTAGTTCTTTTCATACATTTATCTTTTCATTGAGTCAGAGGCACAGTGAGTCAGTTTCCTCACCTCCCAGGCACATCACCCAGGGAAGGGGGTGGATATATTCTTAGGTGGAGAGCACTTTGCTCCAGCTTATGAAAATCCATGGGAGGTTAGATGCCTCTAGACTATGACAGAGAGGAGACCAGAGTGAGAAGAGTTGGCAAGAGAAGGAAAGCCTGAACAGAGACCCCCATCTCCCTTCAGGCCAGGCTTGCTCCTGCAACTCTGAATAGAGCCATGGAGAATGCCTGGCTTAGCTCGGAGCAGAGGAGGCAAAGGGGAAGAATTCCTTGCCAGGTTTCCTCCCTCAGAGCTAGCAGAACAGTCGGTTCATGGGCTCTACATCTTTTCATGACCCAGAAGGGTTGTGGCTATGCCAAGGAGAGACAATGGAATCTGACTGCGAGGACACCCAGAACTCCAACAGACGTTTTAAGAATCCTAAGAATAAGATGGAATGCATCTTCCTGGCCATCACAACAACTTGTCTCAGGCTGCAGCGCGGCCATAGTCATGTTCAACCAGTAATGTCATTGAATGTCATTCCTCTCTAAACAGCCCTGCCAGCAATGAATGGAAATGTAAGGTCCTGGCTAGAGAGCTCAGAGATTTAGCAGAAAGGAAAAGTCAGAGAGGTTGGAAGCATGAGAAGGACTTGCAGCACCTGGAGGACAGGGTGGAAAGCACAGGATGGAAAGGGGTAGGTTAAGACCAAACAGCAAGCCCCTGGTCTGCAGCCACCAAGGAACTGGGGACCTCAGTCTTAGAATCACAAGAAATTAACTTAACCAACAGTCTGGGAGAGCTGAGAAACAGATTCATTCCCAGAGTTCTCAGAAAGAAACACTCTTTGCCCATACCTGGGGGCGGGGGGCGTGCAGCAGAGGACCCAATCACACCATGCTGTGCCCAGACTTCTGACTTACAGGATGATGATAAAACAATTTGGACCTGGTTTAGATCACTAAATGTGTGGTGATTGATTTGCAAATGCAGCATTAGAAAATAGATACACAGATGTCCCTGACAACTGCATTACTTTAAACACAGGAAGCTTGTCACTGGGAAATACCACCTGCATCTGGTGGCAGAATGATAGAGCCTGGCCTGGGGGTCTGTGCTGTCCCTGGCCACTGGGCTCTGTCTTGCTTCCAAAAATCAGCATATTTCAAGTTTGACAGAAGTAAGACTTCAAGGAGGAAGGTAGGGAAAGAGGAAGAAAGGAAGGAAAGATGGGAAGGGAAAGAAAGGGAGAGAGGAGAGAACGGAAGGAATGGCCCTGATGTTGTGACTATAACTCCCCTAGGCAGTACCCTCTTTGGAATGAAGAAATGTAAGGTTGCTGCCTGGCCATGTGGAAGAGTAGGAGCCAGGAATGCCCTGCGGTGTTCTGAATCCTGCAACTTCAATATCTGCAGAGAACATTCTGTGAGCTTCCTCTTGGCTGTAAAAATGCTAATGACCCAAGCTGGCTGCCAAGTGTTACCTGGGAGGCCCAGCTGGTACAGGAGTCAGGGTTGAGCTGCATTCTCAGCTCATTCCTTACACCCTTAGCCCCCGGCTGGACCATTTCCTTTCTCCTCTTCCCCCCCCCCCACTGTTCTTCATAAATAGGAGAAGGAAAGAAGAGAAAATTTAAGAGTTCACCCAAAAGTCATCTTTCTCTAGCTCTGAAAAGTCCTCTCATGTGTACACACGGGCACACAACCTGCCTTACCCCACCTCTGACCCGTCTTACAAATCTCCTGTTGCCAGCCCAGGATCCAAGGAAGCAAACAGCTGGGGAGCAGCGGTGACCACAGACGTGCCACTGTAGGGGGAAAACATTTTGTGGTCAAGAGAGCTTTTAGGCTTCAAAGGAGTCCAAGAGTTCATTCGATCTGATAATGATAATGAGCCAACTCATTCTCCAAATGGTGCAGACACCCAGCAGGGACTGTATTCCACTTTAAGTAAGGATGGAAGCTTGGAAATAGTAACCCCCTACTTAGGATTGTGCTTCAGTGCATGATTTCTTCATGAATATCACATAGAGGGAAGAATAATGCAGTAAGGATTTGGGAGCGAAAGGAGGTTCCTTTTCCTGGTTTCTCCCCATCCCCTTCATCCATCTATTTTGTAAGTAGCACTGTATTCATTTATCTGTCCAGCCACCTCTCAAACCCACATTCATATTGCTTGTACACGCATGTACACACACACACACACACACACACACACACACACACACACAGCTTTATTCCTAGATTCCATCTCAGCACCAACTCTAGCATCTGAAGAGTGCCACGTAAACTACAGCCCAGTCTAAATGATGTCCTTTTTCAGGTTCAGCTTGGAAAGAAGAAAGTCAACCATGTCCAAGACACCAGCACTTGGCTGGAAACAGAGCTATGAGCAAGAGAAGAAATTAGGAGAACAAACCCGGGTCCTGCCAGCCAGTCCCATCTGCAGGATGGAAAACAATCAACGACAATAGATTCTTCAAGATCCATGGAGCCCATCTTTACCCACAGAGCAGCTGCTGCCCAGTCCCACTGAACCCAGGCTCAGCCTTCCGATGAGATTTTATTCCTGAGGCTCAAGGGAGGAGCCTCACCTAGCATGTAGAAGAGCATCCCCCCTTAATTTCATCATTTTTCTACCTCCAGTACCATCTGTTGAATATTATTATTTTGCTGAACACAAGCTGTGATGGGATTAATTTCTTTTTCTCTCTTTTTTCCAGCTCTCATTACATGTGTGGATAATTCTTCAAAAAAGAGAATTTAGCAACTGAATCTCTGCGCCATGAAAAAAATAATACTCGAAGTAAACACTTAGCATTATCATGAGCAAGGCTCTGTTCTAAGCACTTTACATGAATGGACTCCCCCAATCCTCACAACAACCCTCTGAGGAAGATTCTCTTATTGTCACCATCTTACAGGTAAAGACATTGATTGTCACCATCTTACAGGTAAAGACATTGAAGCAAGGGATTTACCCAAGGCCTTAGAGACATTATGTGCAAATCTCAAGTTCAAAATGCACAGGCTTACTTAAATCTCAACCACTGTGCTCTCAGGGCTCCCAACAACACAGTCAAGGGACTGGCTGACTCTAACAGAGAGGAAGCAGCAGCACGTTGTCCGTAAGTGAAAAGAGATGTATGTTCTTTATAAATACAAGCCTGCAAAGAACACAGACATACAAGTATACACACACACTTTCTCAGAAGGAAGGATCAAAAGGCAATAGATGAAACTAATCCAGGTATTCCTTCCATCCCTGGATCAGTACATCATGCAGTGGGTTTTAACTTTGACTTAGGGTTATCCTGGTTGTGTAGGTATAGACACAAGACTCTATTCCTTACCTTATCACCTTGTGCCCTTGAGTACCCACTAGCCAGAGGACAATAGAACATTTCCTTGGTGTGCTTTGGGGAAAATATGGAGAACAGAGAGAGTGACCTACCACCCCAGATGTCCCTTCCTTGCTAGGTGATTAAGGACCGGGGACACCTGAATGATATGGATCCTTTGTCCTCTTCCCTCCTAAGCTGTGCTCTGGTATTTAAGTATGACCAACCTAATCACCACACATTCTATCAGCATATTAAATGCAGATATGATAGAACAATATTTGACTTTCAGCATTAGGATCATCATGCCAAAGGAAGAAATGGCTACATGTTGTTTGGTTTTGTTTTTTAGCATTTTAAAAGAGGTTTGTTGTTGTTGTTGTTGTTGTTGTTGTTGTTGTTTGTCTTTCAGGATCATGTTAGAACTTTGGGAGAATAAAAATGTTCAAAGACATATGAGGGAAGGAGCTGGTGAAATTAAATATATTATATGTAATTGAGTACCTAATTGCTCATTGGTGTCCACACTGCTGTGACCACAATCAAATGTTAATGCTATTACTGCCACCTGTATTAGTCAGCTTTTAATTCACAGTAGATACCATATACTCAGTAACAAGACATCTAGCAACTTTAAGGTCTCAACAGCATGTACAGCAAACTTTTGTCATGTGACCGTGGGTCCTCTGGGCTGTAGATTGCATTTGGGTCTGATCATGAGTCTCTCAGTCTTTCTGCACTCCTAGGAAGTTTCTGTAGTGTTCTTTACATGGTGGATGGCAGAAGCCTAAGGAGCCAAGTCCAATGATGAAAGCACATGCAAAGATCCTCATCTCACCTCCAGTAGCCTTTTTTCCACCAAAGCCACGCAAAGCCTAGCTACATGGCAGAGAATGCACAGCCCTGCTCAATTGAGAGGGACTGCAGAGTCACATGGCATGGAGTGTGGAGGTACCATTCTACTGAAATGGCAAAACTGACCCCATTTGATTCTAGCTGACTTTTGCTTTAGGCTGTGTTTCGGCCCAAACACCTTTCCTGCTCATGCTTGCTAACTGCAGCCAGCCAGGCAGAACATCTCATGCAGGAAGTTTCAGGGAGTACATTGTTTCTATAATACTGGGGAGCTCACAACTAGCCAGGTAGCATGTCCTCTCCCAGCATCTCCATGGAGCCCATTGTTTCTGAAATCCTGAGAAACTTGTTTTTCCTAACTAAAATTTAGAAACTTTTTGTTAAGTGAAAACCTCTTTGTTAACTGACCTGCTCCTGGTCTGGTATAACTATAATGAACTGATGTAACAGTGGTTATTGGCTTTGCCCCTGGCATAATGTAATTATGATTTTAAGCTTTATAAACCCTACCTACTTCTCCTTGGGGCTGAGAGTTCTTTTGGGCAATAGTCCCTCTCAATTATGGACTATTAATAAAGGACTCCTAATTCAACCATCACTATGTGACATGCCTCTGTGCCTCTCACTTGGTATTATACTACAACCTGAAGGAGTAAAGAATTGGTAGTAATCCAATCTACATCACTATCTTTACAGCCTCCATATTGGATTCCCGCCCTCCCACCAGAGTCTTCTCCAACTAACACATCTCAAAACCAGAAAAATTACTAAAGGAAAGTCAGCAACAAACAGCACCAAGTGGAGTAGGCATTTGGACACATCTCAGAGGCTCCAGACATTACTGCAATTTAGTAGCAGTAGAGTTATGATGCAAAAAGAGAAGAAAAGAGCAGCAGAGAGAAAAAAATGGGAGCTTGAACATTAGCCTGTGATGAAGAAACAAAGATAAGGGCTAGACATGGGAAGAGACGGCCAAAAATTATTCTTTGAAAACTAAAAAGATTTACAGCAGGAACATGGTAACCCTGGATCAGAAAACTGCCAATTACAAAGAAAACAAAGAGATTTCAGGAATCTTCTTTTCTTTTTTCTACAAGTAACCAAGGAAAACAGGATAAAAGTAAATACACAAAACAAGAGATAGTTCTATGGTCAGGCTATTCTGTGATTTAAATCAAAATCTTATTATACAAACAATAAGATTCCTATAAATATTTTATGTATATAAACTCAAATAATGGTTATTCATTATACTGTCACTAAGAATTAACATGAATATCATTTTAATGTTTAATTTTTCTGTATTTTTCTTACATTAGGATCATACTGTATATATCTTATGTAGACAGCTTTTTTCCTACATAACAGGGATGACAATTTAATGTTCACCAGTGTTTAGTAATTCAACATTTAGTGTGGTAGTTTGAATGAGAATGTCCCCCCAGAGGCTCCAAGAATTTAGACGTTTTGTCCCCAGTTGATGATGCTGTTTTAGGAGGTCTTATAAGGTGTGGTCATGCTGGAGGAAGCACATCACTGGGGGCAGGCTTAGAGAGTTCTTAAGCCAAGCTGGATCTCCAGTCACCCCCTACTTCCTGTGCCTACTTGAAGATGTGAGCGCTTAGCTTCTGCTCCTACTCCAGCCACCTCTGCTACTATGCCTTCCCACCATGATGGTCTCTTGCTCCTTTGGAACCGTAAGCTAAATAAACTCTTCCTTCTATAAGTTCACTTGGTCATAGTGTTTTATCACAGCAGCAGAAAAGTAACTAATGCATTTAGCAAGCACAGGATATCCCATTTTCATTATGTCCCAGATTCTATTTAACAATCCATTGTTAGACATTTATGACTGTTCATTGTTTCACAGTTAGGAGTAATGATGTCAAACATTATTGATCATAAATCTTTACATGTTTGTCTTTACTATTATTCAAGATCATTTCATAGGAGCAGAATTTAGAAATCAATTGCTAACATGACTCCAGGAACCCTGAAAGGGTCTGTATCTCCCTACCAGATGTTTCATATGCTGCCTTAAGAGACCCAGGTCAAACTCAGGAAATAAGCAAAGGTCTAGCACCATGTGTCCCTGAAGATGGAAGCAAAGGGCAAATGTTCCTCTGTATCACCTTTGATCTAAGAAAGGAGAGAAAAGATGATTGTGACTGGGTGTTTGTCAGCAAGTCACCAGGGACAAAAACGAGCTAATATAATCCACGTCACTCTATGGTCAGTAGGACCTTTCAAGCTAAATTCATTCATAAGCAAGTTTATTATAGTAATAACACATATATCACGGACTTTAAGAAGGTTTTTAAAAAAGCTATAAACAGGGAAAGTCCCTCTCTAAATCACCACTTCTACTTCTCAGAACAACTCACAACTTACTCCTTATGTAAAGAGCTACAAATTATCTATGCATTGTGCATACATAAAAATTTGCCATCTTAAACTAAGCATTTCTTCTACTTCTAGAGAGATGGGATAACAGGGACTTGTTCTACCTTACTACTTGGAAAAACTGGAAAAACAGTGTACAAAACAAAGAGCTGGTTAACAGGCAATGAAGCACTGATCTCTGAGAGATAGGAAATAAGTCCTGTGGTTTCCCAATTTTCCCACGAAGAGAGAGGTTCCAGGCTGTGGAACAGAGAGAAATAAATCATTTGGAGATCAGGGAATCTGAGATTAAGAGATAAAGCTGGGAATCCAAAGAGCCAAAGCAGCAGGAGTCATCAGGTCAGATAGGACTATGTACAACAGGGCTAAAGAAAGAAAAGAGCGAGAGAAAGAGAGATGGCTGTGGAGAGCCTCTCTGGAGTTTTGAGTTGAATCTTTATGAGGCCTGTGTATAAGGAAGACACTTGAAGCAGTGTTATAGAAGTGTTCAATGTTCAGAAGGAAAGAGAGTTCACACAAAACTGGAAATGGCTCCTGTTTCCAACCATCAGAGTTGGGACAATTTCATAGCTCACACAATACCAAGTAGAGTACTTAAAGGGAATTTGCTGAAATAGTAGGGAAATTAGTGTTAGCTAAGTAGGAAGAAAGGAAGGAAGGGAGGGAGGAAAAGAGGAAAGAAGTAAGGGACAGAGGGAGGGAGGGGTGGAGGGAAGGAGGGAAGAAGGGAGGAAAGGAGGAAGGGAAGGGATGATTAAAAACAGAAACTCACTTTAAATCAGAAAACAAATTATAAGTAAAAGTATATCATAGATATTTACTATGCCTACTACTGAAAAGAAAACTTCTGAGTGACTATTTTATAATCAAAGTAATTTCAGAGCAAACAGCCCCATGGAGAACAATAATAGTAGAGATTTTTAAAAATCAAAGTTACCATATATGGGGGTCACTTACAAACCCAAAAGGGAGGGAATGTCCTGTTTTTAAGGAGTCCAGTTGGAAAGGAAAGGTGACTCTGTCTTGAAGACCAAATGTAGGTGGTGTGACTGGTCCCACTGAGCCCATTGATTCACTTGCTGCACGCACGAGCGAGGAGGATCAGGCCTTAGCCTGTAGTGTGCCTGACACTGAGTGGGGCACACACACACTATCCCCCCAAGCACCCTGCCCACATCGAGGATTTATGATATCATTACTTTAAGTCACTAAGGCTTGGGATGATTTGTAACACCATAGATAACCACAGCAATATTCTTCACTCCCATCCCCAGCTGTTGGCAATATTCCCCACATCCAGTATCCTGAGATGGCAGTAGACATCAGGTAACAATTTACAAATAATTTATACTGTTTAAAAATGAATAAATAAATAAATAATGATAAGCTGAAATCAGTTTCCCCCATCAAATCTCAATTATAGAATTGAAATTAGAATTTTAAAAATATTTTTATTCTTTGAGAATTTCATATAACATATTTTATCATATTCCTGTCCCCCACCTCCTCCCAGATCTACCCCCACATACCTACCCACCCAACTTTGTGTTCTGCTTTTTCCCCATTCGATTGTTGTTGCCCAAATACTCCAGTATGGAACCTCCCTAGAAGCATGATCAACCTACCAGGGGTTATATCCTTAAAGAAAACAAACTCTGCTTCTTCCAGTAGCTATCCCATGCCAATTACTCCTTATCTAGGGGTGGGACTTTGTGCCCACAACTCCTTCTCCATGCTGGGATTTTGTCTGGCTTGACCTTGAGCAGATCTTGTGCATGCTGTCCCAGTTGTTGTGAGTTCATATGTAGAACAGCCCTGCTGTCTGGAAAACACTGTTTCCTTGTATTCACCCACTATCTCTGGCTCTTACAATCTTTCCATCCCTTCTTCCTTAAAGATCCCTGAGCCTTGGAGGGAGGAGTATGATATGGATCATACCCATTTAGGGTGTAAGCCCTCCAAAGTCTGCATGTTGACCAGTTGTGGGTCTCTGTGACAATTGCCTTCTACCACAAGAGGCTTCTCTGATGAGGGTTGAGAGATGCACTAATCTATAGATATAGCAAAAAGTCATTAAATGTCATTTTAATACTATGTCCATTTGGTGGAATATTAGTCATAGGTTTTCCCCTAGGGCCTATGACCTATCTAGCCACAGGGTCTTGGCCCTAGTAACAGTACTAGATGTGGAAATGGGCCTTAAATCTAATCAGAGTGTAATTGGCTTGCTCTCAGAACATTCCTAGTGGGCATATGCACTAGTGGGTATATTTAACCAGGCCAGTCATTATTGTAGCTCGTAGGGTTCACTGCTGGGTAAGATCATTGATTACTTTCTCCTCCTTTAGCATGTATAGTACCTTTGAGAGCGAGCCAGTAGGGATAAAGTTTCTAAGTTGGTACCCACTTGATTTCTCCATGTTTTATGACTCAAGTATGTGTTATCTTTGGCAATAGAGTCTTGCCATCAAGTTCTGGATGGTAACCAAGAGCAACGACAATTGTCTGTAGTGTTTTAGGTCTATGGGATCCAACTGGCCAAAAACTCAAAGAGAGGTAACCCATTTTTGGTACTGGGATTTTTATTTGCTAGGATGAGGTGTCTAGTTGGAGTTTTGTGGGCCCTCACCACCCTCCATCCCCCATTATAGGATAATTCCACTTAAACTCTTTTTATATATGTATGCATTTCAGAGAGCTCCTACAGTAGCAGATTACTGTATGGTTTTTCAGAAGATGTTTGGTGTTAGATATCTCTCCTGTATTCCTTCCTCTACCTTGTCCTCCCATCCTTCACTCCATTTAATCCTTCCTGTTCCATTGCTCTCCTTTCCCCTTTTATATCACAGCATTTTATCTCCCTTCCGTTGAATGATCCCCCTCCTTAGTGGCCCCTTACTAGTTTCCTGACCTCTATGGATTTTCCAAACGAAACACACATATCTAAAGACTCAAAGTTAACATCCATATGAGAGAATAAAATTGCAATTAAAAAGAAAAAAAAAAAATATATATATATATATATATGTGCTGAGAACACCAAGAGGCACCTCTCTCACCATTTTGTAGGACTGTCAAGATCTGTATTTGTGTGTGAACTTTACAGTGCAGCCGGAAATGTGGGGCACCCACTCTTCTGTAAATAAACACCTACCCTATGCTCTATTTTAAAAAAGTGTAAATAAAGCCTGATGCTCCAAAAAAATATATATATTCTTAATGTCTGAAAAAAATCACAACAAATTGTTAATTGTAGTTGTTTCTGGCAGGAAGAGTATAATTGGAAAGGGATGAAAAAAACTTTTACTTTGATTTTTCTGATATATGTGTGTATGTATGATTTAAACTCAAAAAATAATGATACATGATTTAAAAAAAAAAAAAAAAAGAGCATTGACTGCTCTTGCAGAAGACCCAGGTTTAATTCCCAGCACCCACATGGTGGCTAACCACCATCCATAACTCCAGGTCTAGGGGACCTGACACTTTCTTCTGACCCACTCAGGCATGACATGGTGTACTTACACATATGCAGGCAATACACTCATACACATAAAATTAAAATTTTCTTTAATTAAAAATTTAGATGCCAGAGTCAGCTTCCTGGATGTGTGACCTGTACATTCACGAAGAAAAGACTGAGTGCTTATGCTAATGCTTCTCTGTCACCATCTTGAAAGTCATGATAATTTTTTCTTTGAATCTGTGTTTTAACACAGAACCCTAGAGGATCCACAGACATGAGCGTTTAGCAAGACTCATGATGGGGTCAAGATGAGCATGTTCTGTCCACAGCACAGTACCTGGGGGCACTTAGAGACCCAGGAGGTCATCCTTCCTTTCAAACCAGAACTCACTGCAAATGTAGAAAGCATCTTCCAAAGGACCTGGTTCAGTTCCCAGCACCCACATGGCAGCTAACAACCATCTGTAACTCCAGTTCCAGGGGATCAGATGCCCTCTTCTGGCCTCCACAGACTTTGCCATTTACACAGGTGCGTTATATACATGCAGGCAAAACATTCATGGACATAAATTATAAATAAATAAATAAATAAATAAATAAATAAATAAATAAATAAATGACTGTGCATGTAAGATGCTGTTTGAAGATAAGGCAACCCTCATATTTTTCTGTTCAGATCTTCCATGCTCACCCAAAGGAGCATGTAGGCAGAATGTGTGCGTACCAAGAAGGGAAAACAGTGCTGTTTGTTTCACGTTGCATCTTCCTTGCTCCTGCAAGAGCAGAATCCATGTGAATATATATGCTATGAAAATCTATATGATTTTAGTGCCTCTTGTATATGGAACTTTTATGTTTGCATTTAAAACCAGCATTGCACCACGGAAATGAACTGCAAAACTCATGCCAACAATTTAAATTTTTAATCATTCTTTCCTTAGAATGACATTAAATAGTAATTTTTAAAGCACTATGTCAAAGTCAAGAGAGAGTCTAGTGAACAAAGGGAAGGAAAATCTTGATATTTTAGTATATTTTACAGTACGTATCTCTTGCTTTTTGAACAAAGAGCTCCACATTTTTATTTTGCCATGGGTCCTATTCATTATGTAGCCTGCCCTGAGGGATGAAGTCTGTTCTGCAATGATGAAATAATTGCAGTAACTGTAATTCTTAGGAAATCACACATAATCAGAAAATGGATTATAAAAATACTTGAGCCAGGCATGGTGATGCACACCTTCAATCCCAGCACTCGGGAGGCAGAGGCAGGTGGATCTCTGTGAGATCAAGACCAGTCTGGTCTATATAGTGAGTTCCAGGCCAGCTGGGGCTGCAGGGAGACCCTGTCTTAAAAAGATTAAAAAAAAATAATACTTGCTCTTATGGAAATGAAAATCTATAGACTTTGGATTCATCTAAGACATTTTCCTGTGGGATGTTCTCTAATGGACAGGAGATTTAAAGTTACAAGTATATGACTACAGCATCTAAATATTATCTAGCAAGCAAGGCATGGTGGCACACACAGAATACACGTGTAGGAAGGCAGAGGGAGGTAGATCCTTGGGGCTTGCTGGCCAGCCAGTCTACCCTAATCAGTGAGGCCCAGGTCCCAGTAAGAGACCTTATGTCAAAAAATGGTAGACAGCTCCTGAGGAATGACACTCAAGGTTGACCTCTGGCCTCCACACCCATGTCACACACACATACACCTGCACACACAGGTACACACACACAAACCGGGACATACACATACATGCATACATACACACACATGCAAATAAATAAATTTATAGCAAATCCAGGGTATGAATGTACCTATCTTTTATTGCTTTTATTACTATATTATTACTCAAAAGTAATAGTCTTTCTTTTTTTCTTGGCACTGGAATCATCTGCAGTAAGGTGAAGCTTGTTAGCTTCTTCATCTCTTATTAGAGTAAGCAAAGCAAGATGCCGTTCCAACAAAGCAACCATCTCCTTCGTAGCTTGCTTCCTTCATCTGTGGGGGCTGCTTCCTTACTGCTGTGTATTCCCTCTCATGACAGCTTTGTCATCTGCCTGTCTCTGTAATGCAAACCCCATTCTCAAAATAGCATAGCACTTCCATCCAATTCTTATCATGAAACACTGAAGGAAATGTCTATAATTATGATACTATGCTTCAAAATCTTGACAGATTGGAAACCATCAAGAACTGAGAACCTAGAAATCAAGGTTCTACATGGAAAACAGAAACCCCCAAAGTCAAGGGAACTAATCTGCTTCCCCCATGTTACAGCCAGAGGGTGCTTTGTCAAATCAAGGAAATTTTCCTCATGTAATAGCTGTGGAACCTGAAGTGTGGGGGGCTTTGAGCAATTCCTACAAGGTGCTGAACTCATGGAATAAAATTAAGTCACATATGCAAATATATTGATTCTCAAATGAGAGTCTTCTACCACATCCCAATAAAACCTTTTCAAAAGGATTCCTTTAGGTTAGCATCTCCAAAGGAGTAACAAGTCACTGAAAGGAAAATTCTGGAGTCTGCTTCTGATTAGCTTAATTTGAAATGGAGCAGATCTTTGTATCAAAAGTAGTTAAAACTAATATAAAGATCCTTAAAACTCATCACTTTGGAGAAGTAGG
Organism: Nannospalax galili; assembly: GCF_000622305.1. Classification (NCBI taxonomy): domain Eukaryota; kingdom Metazoa; phylum Chordata; class Mammalia; order Rodentia; family Spalacidae; genus Nannospalax; species Nannospalax galili. The sequence goes on from NW_008342399.1 coordinate 2,944,976, forward strand.
CATGGGAGATGGAGGCAGGAAGATCAGAAGGTCATTCTCAGCTATATAGCAAGTTCAAGACTCTCAGCAAAAAAGGGGTCACACAGGGTTTTTGTTCATGTTCCGATCTCTAAGCCTCTAAGCACTCCTCTAGGTATCTTTCCTTCAGGCATGAAATGACATCCCACTGCCCCCTTGAAATCAGAGCACCTGTTACCCACATAGGACCCTCATGATATCAGGTCTATTAACATTCTCTCCTGAAGTAGGGGAGGGCCATCAGACCCTCACCTGAGATTCTAGGCACTCACTCCTGACACCCCCACCCCAAACTGCACACATTCTTGCTTCTGCTGTAGGTGTTCTTGAATATAGGTTGGTGTTAGAGAACATAGGTTGACTGGGGCTAGGACGTCAATAATACAGTTTTTATGAGTTGTCGCCCATGCTAGAGTGGATGTCTGTGGTCGTACAGCTGCCTGAGAGTCACCCATGTTCCTGTAAGTAGTCCCAACAATCTCACCCAACTAGACATGAATGGAATCTTTTCTTTGATGTGTTGGTGAGCTATCTAGGGGGACAATGTGTAGAGACGAATGTACATTTCTCTGTATCTCTCCAGGAAAAGCAACACATGTGAGCACTGTGACAATATAAGATAACCTTCATTTTGAGTTTTTATTATTTTTATGTGTTTTTTGCTTTATGTGTGTGTTTGCCTGCATGTATGTAAGTGCACCCATGTTGTATGATGCCCACAAAGGCCAGAAGAGGGCATCAAATCCCTTGGAACTAGAGATATGACAGCTGTTAGCTGCCATGTGGTCCTCTGCAGAGCAGCTAGTGCTCTTAACCACTGTGCCATCTCTGGCTCATTTTGACTTTGTTAAAAGTCAATAAAGTAGCAAGGCCTGGTGGCCCATGCCTTTAATCCCAGCACTCGGGAGGCAGAGGCAGGTGGATCTCTGTGAGTTTGAGTCCAGCTGCCTGGTCTATATAGCAAGTGCCAGGCAGCCTGGGGCTACAGGTAGACCCTGTCTCAAAAAGACCAAAAAAAAAAAAAGTCAGTAAAGTGTATAATGCCTCTCTTCCTTCTGATGTCTTAAATTCAGTTCATATCACAAACTCCAACACAGGCATATATGTTCAGTCTTTTTTGATGGAAAACTGTCCTTTTCTGCATGTCAGTTCAGTAACAACCATTTGCAAGATGGATAGCCATGTGTCAAACACTGTCCAACCTCACTTAGCACTAAGAGCAAAAGCCCTGCTTTTGTGTTCATAATGAATGAGGGAAGATAAGTAACAAGAGAGCCGATAGTTAGCTTTTCACCTCTGTGACCAAAGACTTAACAAACAATTTAAGGGAAGAGCATTTCTTTGTCTCACAGTTTTTGAGATGTCACTCTATCATGGCACCTAGGACAAGGTGGAACAGAGCAGTTTACATCAGGGTAGCCAGGAAGCAGAAGCCAGAGAATGCCTTTGTCTCCTTTATTCTATCTGGATTTCTCAGCCCCCTGAATGGTGCCACCCAGATGTAGGGTGGGTGTTCCCTCTCAGTCCTCTCTAGAAACACTCTCACAGATGCAGTCAGAGGCATGCTTCACCGATCTCCTAGGTGACTCTAAATCTAGTCTCATTGACTATGAAATGAGTTCAGCAAAACTTCCCCTCCCCATGATGCTTCCTCTTATATATTTCCAACCACTGACTCCCTTATTCTGCCCATTGGCTATGAATCCCCAGCTGTCAGCGAGGCTGGAGTATTTAGAACTGACACTTTCACAACAGGCTTGAATAAAATCTTTATCATTTTAACAGGTGTCAGAAATTCTTTAACATTACTTCAAAAGCAGCAACTCCCAGGAATTCTTTTGCTTCTTAACCAAGATTTAGAGTAATAGTTTTTCAACTAAAGTACTACAGCACTATCTTGATCAGTTGTGAATTGAGAGGCAAGTAATCTCAAACAAATAATTCCTTAAGTATTGAACTTTGTGAATGGCTCACCTTAAGAGCTGAATCGAAATGGATTCAGGGTTATCCCTGCAATGTCATTTTTACTCTGTTGCTGTAGCATGCTCTCTTGAATGAGAGAAATAAACAGATGGGCCCTCTGACTCACAGCGTCTGTACCCATGTATTCAACCAAGCAGGGACTGAAAATATCCCTTTTAAAAAAATGCATCGGTACTGAACATATATGGACTTTTTCTTGCAGTATTCTTTAAATAATGTAGATCAACAACTACTTATATGGTATTTACATTTTAATAGGTGTTAGAAGCAATCTAGCAATTATTTAAAGTATACAGGAAGATATATGTGACTAAATGCAATACTGTACCATTTTATACAAAGGAATTGAGTGTCTACATTTGGGTATCCATATATCAAGCAGGGATTGAAAATGTCCTTTTTAAAAAATGCATCAGTAGTAAACATATACTGGATTTTTCTTGCATTATTCTCTAAACAATATAGATCAACAACTACTTATATAGGATTTACATTGTAATTGTTAACTCTTTCCCTGCTTCATCCATAGAGTAGGTTCTAGAACTAACTACCCTTGGATATGAAGAGATTACTATAGTTATTAAAGATAATAAGGAAAATTGGACATGACATCCAATCAGTTTTAGTACTATCAAAGTCCAGAGGGCATCTTAATGCCAATGTACTGTTAATCAAATGAAGATAAAATTCTTTCCATGGAGCACACACACATTACAGTGATCTCCAATAGCCTGTTCATTTCTTCCTTGTCCTAACTACACAGGAAGAATACATCATCTGACCTCCTTGAAAAATAAGGAGGTCATATGACTAGGTCTGACCAATGAAATGGGAGTTGAAGAGATCAGTGCAACTCCTGGCTGGAGGCAGTGAAGACAGCCTCTCCACCCTCACTTTTTTCTCCTAGGCAACCAAGGAGAACCCAGATGGTATGGCCACAAGATAGAGCCTCTGTTAACATTTTCCCCTGTTTAATTCATACTTGGCATTAGTTAACTGCACACTTAAAAATAGCCACAATGATAGAGCTTAGATTATGTGTTTTTCACCAAAATTAGAAATTTAAATTTTATTTTCAAAACAGAAAGTAGCTGACACAGCTGCTGTTACTCTGACTTGCTAGAAGGACAATTTAAAGACTAATTGTGACAAGTTTATAAAGGTACTCAGACCAGACAGGAACCGTTTAATTCCTACAGGCTATTTGCTTTGCTGCCTTCCCACCACAAACTCATCTATCCTTCCACTCTGGTTCCCAGAGCTGCTATATCCCAGGATCCCTTAACTTTAGGAGCTTCTTGAACCCTTGAAACCACATACAAAAGGTCATAAAATGTAAGTTTTGTTTAGAAAGATCATCAAATGACCAGTTTGATCAAATAAGGCTTTAAAAGGCTAAATAGCTTACAGTCCCATAGTTTACTGAACTGGGACTGGAACAAGACCCTTGAAAGTGAAAACATTGGTTCACTCTTACAGTGGGGCAGAGGGTTTTGTCTTAGGGCATGAGAAGAAAATATAAAGACACAGGTAAGACCTCACAGCATTGTAAGGACTAAATACAGATGTTTACAGAAAGTCAGGGGACACTGTGGATGGGTCCCCTCCCCCCAATATGCTGCCCAGCAACAGTCGAGTTTGATACCTTCCTGGGTATGAGTTTAAATTACTGTCCTCCCCATGAGTATTCCTCCTTGCATTTTAAGTAAAAGACACAGGATTGCAGACTCTAGGTTGATCAAATGACTGAGACTCAGAGCTTTGTGCAGACCCTCAGTTATGCACCCCCCAAAATTCAGCCAAACTGAGCACTACCCTCCCGGGAGAGCTTCCTTAGCTTTTGCCTCCAGAAGGAATTCACAAGGACAAAGGCAGATCTCCATTTTAAGGGCTTCTCTTGGACAGGCTCCTCTGCGCTGGGGGTGGGGGACTGGACCCACATCCGCCCTGAGTTCTGCTCTGCCTGTCTGCTTGGGGAGTGCCACTTAAAATCTGTCCATTTCTGAACACAGAATCTCTGCACACGACAGCTGAGCTTTGGGAAGCAGGACGTTAAAGACAGAAGTGTCCTGTCTCAGGACACATGCAGAGCAGCAGGAAAGGCCTGCCTTCCAGAGAAGAGGTCACGGAAGTGAGCAGTGACTAAAGGGGTGGCCTGGAGAGTGCCAGCTTGAAGACCATGGCTCTAAGGAGCACCCTGGTGGGCGTGGCAGAGGAGTTGCAGCTAACAATGTAATTGCATTGACTCAGACCTTGTTTCCTGAGTGCTCTATTCTGTAATTTGTTCAAACTTCTGTTATAAAAGGAAAGTAATTCTGCATTCAGGAAGCACTATCGATCCAGGCTAATTTGGTCCATAAGGGGCAATTTCAACAGACTGTCAGGTTGCCATGGTAACATTCTGCTTTATTTATAGTAACAAGTTCAAGGTATGGCTACAACAGACAACACATCTCAGTGCTGTGATTTTCTGGTTGTGTTCTGAGAACATGGGCGTTTGGGAGACACCTTTAAAGCTACCTCCATTACAATCGGAGCAGCCTTGCTTTGACGTCTTTTACATTTTGAGGTTCTGCTGCATCAAAATAAACACAAAAATAAGTAAAACTGGATGATTATCTTAAAAGCAAGGTGTCAGAATGAGAAGACTAGGCCCTGGTACCCCCTCCTATCCCAAAGGGCAGAATCTAATATACACAGAGATCCTAACAGCATCTCTGTTGCCCTCACATAGGGGAGGCCTCTGCACCATCCTTAATCCCTGTTCTGGACTCTTCCAGGCCACATGGTTGATCTCTACTTGCTTGTATGTCTATTTTCTGCCCTACCCTGATCCCTAGTCTTTTTCCAGTAGGATGTATGTGTGTCCAGTCCAACACTGTGTGGCTAGCTGCACCTGCTTTTGCCAGTCCCTGGTTGAACCTTTTCCTAACATCTCTGTTTATTGTGGAGAATCTTGAGATGGCAGGACAAGCTAATATAAAAATTTGCTTTGGCCAGGTATGACAATATATGCTTACAGACCCTGCTGTTTGGGAGGATGAAGCAGGAGTACGGCTTGAGTTCAGGTGTTTAAGGCCAGCCTGGGCAGTGCAACAAGATCTCATCCCTTTAAAAAAGGGATGTTAAACTGTTCTTCATGATATCCTTGATGCAAAAAAAGAAGAGAAATAGGACTAGGGGGAGGCAGTGAAAAGAGAAGGGAAAGAAAGGGCACAGCAGATAAGGCTGGGAGAAAGAAAGCTGCCGTCGCCACTCACAGTCCTCTGTACCTGGACTGGGGTTTGACCACAGGCCACACCCATGTCTGTGCAGAAGGGATGTCCTTTTGTTCTTACCTCTGTGTGTACTGCTTGACACTATAGACCTAGAGGAGATGAAAGTGCCCAGAGAAGGAAGGAGAAAATGTAAGAACCCTGTACCATCTACTCAATTTCTCTACTAACCTAAAACTGTTCCCCCCAAATAAGGCCATTAACTTTTTTAAAAAGCATGTCTAAGAGTTCCAAACAAGGAGAGGTTCCACCTAGTAGAAGGTAAAAGCCAGGAAATGATTCATGAGGAGAGTAGTTTGTGAGATACGCCTTAAGGGATACCATGTTCAGAAAGAGAGGGAAGTCCTTATAAAGAGAAGCAATATGGGCAACTGTGTAACAAAAGCCAAGGATGGATGGCTGGAATGGATAAGGGAGTAGCTTCGTGACAGTCTATAGGAATGTAGCTAACAATGAGAGGGAAACACAGATTCACAGTTAATGAATATCAAAAGCTTCCCAGAGGCCAGGCACAATGACAGGTATAGAGCCTTTGTCAGCATGGGTATTTATTTTAGTAACTCAAGAACAGGAATCTTGAATACTAGCTGAGATGTTGGTACTTAAGTTATCAGACAACAGGGAGCCAGAGGAAGTTTCTGAACCAAAAAACTCACAATAGTCTTGGCTCAGCAGTTTCCATGGCAACCTAAGTGCAGCATCATTTACTTATTTTACTGTAGCCTAACCGCATATGTACTGGCCCCTGAAGATTGTGAACTTTTCCAGAGAAGCCTCATCCTGACTCTCAGTTGAGCCTATTATGAAAGCCACAAGTCATTATGTGGGCCTCAGCTGTCAGTGAGTGGCAAGGCATTTCCTACGACTCAGTAATCTGAGAGAGGTCTCAGGCAGGCTAGATTTTGAACTACATGCTTTTAGAAGTTCTTAAATATCACTCTAGGAGGACATGACAACCCTATTCAGAAAAACAGGCACCACTCAAAGTATTTCAAAGTAGAGATTTAATACAGGAAATGACGTTAAAATTGTTGGAAGGACTAGGAAAGTAAAAGCCAGGGAACGACACCATCGGCTTCCAAGAAGGCTGAATTGCAAGAATTTCAGAAAATAATCACTAATAACCTCAACTCTCTTCAAAAGCAAAAGAGGCAGTTTGTAAGAGGACACCCAGAAGCCATTGGAAAAAATTCCACATCTGCCATTGACCAAAGCCTATATGCTGGCCTGCTGCACCCATGGGAGCAACAATTTCTATTTTCTTCTTCCTTCACTGCATGAGTTTCTTTTGAATGGAAGAATGTAAAACAGAACTCTGATACCAAGAGATTCTGAGAGACATAGTTCTAATGCTTCCAGTCTGTAATACAGGAGAAAAGCATATGGAACTCAAGGTGAAAGGATTGCCAAAAAAAAAAAATTCTATTATAAGTTGAATTATCCTCCAAAAGACATGTTCAACTCCTAACCCCCTTATTTGGAAATAGGAGTTTTGAAGATATAATCAAGTTTAAATGCCAAATAATGATTTGGGATAGACTCATCCAATAACTGGTGTTGTAAGAAAAGAGAAGTTCAAACATAGGCACAGATAGTGAGAAGTGCAGACAGAGGCAAGAGTTGAGTGATTTGTCTATAAACCCTCAATTGCTGAGGATGGTCAGCAAACACCAGAAACTAGAAGCATCAAGGAAGGATTCTCCTTTAGAGTCTTCAGAGAGGGTATGGCCTTACTGACACCTCGGTTTGAGAATTTTTAGCCTCCAGAACTGTGACACAATAAATTTCTGTTGTACTAAGCCACTAGTATAAGGTAATATGTCACAGCAGTCCTGAAAAACTAGTATACTACCATCCTGCCCATGCATAAACCCATATACATGCATGCATGCACATATGCATACACATGGGCATGCACACACATCTATCTTGTAGATGCTAATACCCTGGTAAGCCACTGCTACAAACCAAAGCATGTTTGGGAACAGAGGTTGACAGTAGGAAAATGAAGAGATGAAAATTTTGGGTTTGGATGGAGGGTCTCCACACTTAGAAGAAAGGTAATTTCATATGAACATGAACAGAATAAGAGCTCTCCTCCACCAGAGCCGTGACCCAAGTCAGACATGTGTCCCTAGAAATAAATCTGGATTCACTAGATATGGAAAACTTTTGACCTTCTTAGCTTTGGTAATCACTTAAGGAGCTATGGATCTCTGGCACAAATTGGTATTTTTCATCGATTTGCTTGGTGTATAGCTCTGTAGATTTTATATAGCAGTCAGAAAATCCATCTCTAATATAGCAGAACTGCCTTCTAAAGGCATATCCAATTACCAAGTTCATGGTGTTCTTGGATCAAAATGGTATTGGTAGGAAAAGAGCACATGTCTACTTTCCCATCTTTTCCTCAAGTTGTAGGTCTGTGATTTATTTTGTGCCACTCAGACAGCTCCTACCCAAGACTTCTTGGCCTATTATTTCCTTTGAAAGTCCTAAAAATACAACAGAAAGGCTTGGGAGTGGGCAGGTTGGTGAAAAGAATAGAGAAGGTTTATTTGCTGGTATATGTGGGTGGATATAGAGGGAAGGTGATACCACAAACTTAAAAGTACTGTGAATTTTTCCAGATGCTGGGGATTGAACCCAGGATCTCATATGTACAAAGCAAATGTTCTGCCATTGAGCTATGTCCCAGCCAAAAATCTTTCGAGTTTTAAAACTCTGGTGCTAGAAACCCATGTGCTTGGTCTGATATCAAAACAATTATAGTCTCCTCATTTCCCTAAGCAGTATTTCTTCAATAGAGCGAATCACAGAAATTAGCACGTACAATGAAACAACAGTCCTCCTGGTTTTGAGAGTCTGGACTAGATGCACTCTGATTTGACCTTCAGAGAAAGTGACCGGAAAATGAAAGCTCACATTGTCAGTTTGGCCTGGTTCAAAGGCAAACTTGCCTAGAGACAAGGACGCAAGCTACTGAACCCCAGGACTCCTTGCTAGCTGGCTCAGATGTGTGTTGGATAATACTAATAGTTTCTTCTTTGCCTTTAACAACAAGGAAGTTTGTTCACTTACTAGCACTCCCTCTCTAGTCAGGTAGCTAGTTGGGTCTAAGGCATTCATGCCATGGCAGAAAATCTCACTGCCTTTTCCGATTACATAACCTTATGTCAAAAGACTCAGAGGTAGAGTTTTTAGATGCAGAATTCCTTACAAAAGTCTTGCAAGGCCATGCCCACTTCAACCTGTCTCTAGAGGCCTCACTGAGAAAGGCAGAGAAGCTCTGAGCTCAATGTCAGCAACAGTTTACCCTAAGCCTGCCTCTCAGATGGTACGGCTTCAGGGCTCATCTTTGTACGGTGTTTATCCAAGTCTCTGCCCCCAAGTCTCCTCTTTGACAGCGGCCCAGGAAAATGCAGAGGCAATAACCAGGTTCTGGCAGAGGTGATTGTTTTTCCTTCATCAAAATTCATTACCATGAAGATGGTAGCTTTTCTCATTAATAACTGTGACAGTGACCAGCCTTCCTCATTTATCAAGTTGTTGCTCATGCAAAAATATCAAGTGATCTAATATGATTAGAGAGCTGTATGTCAGCATCTCCTATCTCAGCTCTCTTCTGGACAATCCAGGAGACGACTTGGCTTTACCTTTGCATGCAACTGAACAATCATTCAGGAGTCTTCAGGGTGTGTGGAATCAGAGGGCACAAAGGGATCTCCAGACGTCAGCCAACTCAGTCTCCCTGACTAGACACAAGCATAGACAAGCCATTTAGGATGACAGTCATATGTGATAACCTGTTCCCACAACTATGGGTATTGTATACTTATATAACTAAAGGAAATGTACCCTGTGGTGCATTAAGTGCTTTATTGGTACAGTAACTGCTCAAGGAAGAATTATTATTCCCAACTCAGAGAAGTTGAAAAACCCAAATAAATGGCAAAGAGGAGGTTTAACTAAGTATTGTTGCTACTGAAAAGAGTCCTTGTGACTAAAAGAATTGTGGGTTGAGGGGGGTGGCTGTTTTTTATTTATTGATGTTTCTTGAGACAGAGTCTTCCTATGTGGACCAGGCTAGTTTCCAACTTACCATGTAGCCAAGGCTGGCCTGGAACTCACCACCCTCCTGCCTCGGGCCCCTGAATTCTGGGTTTACAGGTATACACCACCACACCCAAGAAACATATTCCTAGTACTGCTGTGTTTCTTGCACCAGAGCAAATATTTTGAGTGCCTACAAAACATACATTCTTTTTCCCATTCCCTTTAATCAGTTAGATCTTATAAACCCTTTTTGTCATGTGTCCTTGGTGTTTCCCAACCTCCCTTATGAAGAAGTTCTTCCTAAAAAGCCTAATTTTAATGCCTCTCGTTGCAGTGCATGCCTACACTCCTTATTTGGTCTTCAGGGAAAAGCAGACCAGAAGCTGCATACTTTTTACATGGTTGAAGATTATTGACCGTGAGAGAGAGAGAGATAGCGATAGAGACAGACAGAGAGAGAGAGAGAGAGAGACAAAGGGAGAGACAGAGAAAAAGATTTTTAACCTCACAAACGAAGGCAGTTTCCATCACTAGTTCAGAAGAGACCTGCCAGTTTCTCTGCATATTCAGGTTGTTTCCATTGCATTGTTAAGTATCACAGGCAAAAATGGAAGGCAGCATGACATTTATACTTCCACAAAGTGCCAGTGACACGTCTTGTCTTATGAATAGTTTCTACTCCTTATGGCCATGATTCAGAGCCCTGACTGATCAAAGTAGAAAATTTTAACATAACATCCAAACTTTGGGTAATGATGACTTAAGAAAACCTCAGAGAAACCGTTTGTCTCTGAAAAAGTCTTCCAGGAATTACCAAATTTATCAGAAATAGCCATGAATCTGGCTTTGAGGGCAAATGAGTTATTCCAAAATAGAGGATGCATTTCTTAACTTCCTATTTAAAATTAGAGACATTTTAAAAGTGCAAACATGGTTCAGGGCTTTGGTGGTGGTGGAGGTTTGTTTTGTTACATATATTTGTTTGTTGTATGTGTTCATATACGATGCATGCATACCACAGCACCCATGTGAGGGTCAGAGCACAACTTGTGGGAGTCGTTTCTGTCCTTCCACCTAGGGATCAAAGTCAGGTTGTCAGTGCCTTTACCCACTGAGCCATCCCCCACTCTGAGATTCTGGGCTTTTTAACTGACATATTTAAAATTACATATACTTAGTGTGCAATGAGATATGTCTATGTAGGTATACATTGTGAAATTATTAAATCAAGTCAATTAATACAACCATTGCTGCACATGGTTATTTCTTATAATGTGAAGATAAAATCTACTCTCTTAGCAGTTTTCAAATATGTGATATATAATTACTAACTATAGACATCATGCTGTACAATAGATCTTTGGAACATATTCAACCTGAAATGACTCTGATCTTTACAAATTACTTAAACTATTTGGTTACCTGAGTATTTTGATAGGGGTCTCTGGAGGACTAGATAACTAAAGGTTTATGATTTCTAACTCTACATCATTAGTAGCAGCTAGCCACTAAGTACTATTCTGGTTTCTGTTCTCATTTCAAGTACTATGTTCATTTCAAGCATCCAAACACATGGTATTGGATGCTGAAGATGACCCTTTAGGACACATGGAAGCAGAAACACAGCTGTCTCTACAGTTCAGAGGCCCATGTAGTAGGTGACATTTCGTCTTCAGGGACCCAGATGACCCACAGTCAGCCAGGTAGCAAAAGGCTTTTTAGTTGATGCTAGTTGCTAGTTTCTATCAGATGGGTGACCATCAGGTCTGGGAATACCGGGACAGCTGCTAAGACATCAGAAGTCACAGGCCTCAAGTTTGCAGTGTTTTCTGTAAGTTCCTCCAATATTTTTGGTGACTAGGTAGGCTTGAGAAATTTTGCTAATGGTGTTCTAGATTGTGTAGTTCTTAAATAGATTGCAACCTGGGCCAAGAGAGGCAGAGGATGAACAAGCTGTTCTCAAGGAGCAGGAAAAGGCAGAAAGGTAATGTTGGCCCTGGTCTCAACTCTGTTAGGAACTGCTTAGCGAAGAGTGCAGATTCTGCTGGCAGGTGGGAAGGGGGTGAGTTCACCCATACCTTCAGGAGGTGTTGTCCTGTAGTGGTGGAAACCATGCACTGTGACACCACTGGCTGGGAATTCCGGCTCTGCTTCTTGGAAGATATGGTTTACTATAAACCTCAGGTTTCCTTACTTCTCCAATGGGGATAAAATAGTAGCTGCCACATAAGGATGTTGGAAAGTATCAGAGATCATTAGTCTTAGCCCAGTTCCCGGTTTCCACTACTAAGAAGCTACTGATAGCTCTTCATTGTGATCAGGTGTATATAAACTATGTAATTATTGAAGAGGAAAAAACTTTTCTACCTTCTTGGCTGTAGTAGACAGAGGTCTGCAAATTTAAGTGTCAAAAGATGGATTAACAGGAGAAAGGGGGTGCAAATACATTAGTATTACCATTTATTTCACATGTTTGGGAGTCCATGGAAAAGAAATAAAACTTGGAGAAATAATTAGACCAGGAAGCTTATGTGTTTTAACAAAAATATCTTACTGATTTTAACAAAAGAGAGTGGGTTTGGGCTTCACAGAGGATCAGTTGTGTGGAAGTGGTCTGGAAACACACAGGGTCATGAATGGGAAGTGAGTTCTGTTTTCATGTTTGCAGACTGATCTCAGTGCAGGTTGTCTGTTTCCAGTGATACAGGTCAGACTCCTCAACTAGTTCAGAAGAGGGATGTCATGAGCATACTGTGTCAGAAACATGGGCCATCACATGTTTGTCTCTCTACAATGTCAGAGCTTATTGATTAACAATAAACAAGATACAGAAGTTTCAATGATAACACCTATAGTTTGAATGATGCCCCTATTTTCCTTGGTAATCCTGGCTGAGGTAAACACAGGTTATTTTATTGCAATCTGAATTACTAATCCTGACTCTCAGATCATACATTACATATCACAAAGTAAATATATCTATATGGATATATATATGGAGGTTACCAAATGGCTAAAAGGAGTTAAGAGGCCACAGCAGAATTCAAGTGTTTTCAGAAGTAGGCCAGTAGGAATGAGAATAGAGCTTGTACTGACAAGATAAGAACCAAACCGAGATTCAGGGAAGAGGTTTAAAAAGCTGTGGTGGCTGTGAGTACCACAGGTTGGAGAGTGAAGCTGTAGAGTTGAGTCCAGCTACAGAGGACTACACAGGACTGGGTCCAGATGAAGGAATGAACAGACAGGTGGATGCCAGGTCCAAACGGGCAAACAAAAGCACAAGCAAACATCAATTCAAGTAGGCCAAGTCAACAGGAGCAGGGACCAAGCCAAGCTGAAGCCCCTGGGACACTTGGGAATTCTCTGCCTATAGGTCCTTGATGCACACATTGAATAGTCACATGACAGGTCAATGGAGGCCTTCACCCTCACAGTGCTAGGTGTCCACCTCTTTATGAGGGTCATGTGAGGAAGTTGTGCTCTTTCTTCGGTCTGGTGTGCCTGATAAATTCGTGGGCCTAGTGGCCCTGATAAGATTTTAATACACCCATATGTTCCCATAGTCTCAATTTATAGGGTGGCACCCTTTCCACTCCCAGGAATAAGTCTCTAACTAGCCTGTGCTGCATGGGTGGTGCCTGACAGATGGTGCCACTCTGGTGTAGTCATCCTCCGCCCTCAAAACGGAGTCAAAAGCTGCTTGCAAAATAGACTCTTTCTGGCAAGACATGGTCTGAAAAGCCACTGTTTTACACAACATGGAGTGACTTAGAGCAGAGAACAGCTGACAAGACAGAACCAAAGGGAGTTGATGCACCTTCCCAAAGGGAATTTCATGCCCACAAAAATAAAGGCCAGAGAACTCCTCCTGAATCTGCTCATTCTTGAGCACCTTCAGCTCAAGGTACATCTTATGCTGATATGGCACATTTGGAGCTGCGTGTACTGGTGACTTTCAATATAGGTCTAAGCTGATGTATGCCAGTGGTGAAATCCATGGCCTGGACCTGAGGATCACCTCTCTCATGCAGGCAACTGGATATGAAGCAGGTGAGTCATAATGAAGGAAAGAATTTGAAAACTTCAGTCATCTAGAGTAATTGACACCATTTCTCTGTAGAGACTTGGGAATCTACATTGCATGAGTAAAAGATAATAGGCTGAGGGAGATCTGTGGCTGCTTATTACTGTGAACTAAAGTTTCCCCACCCGCAAACCTCCACAAGATTCCACAAGGCTGATTAATTGATTAGAACTTAGCAATTATGGAGAGTTGGAATGTTACAGATAAAAATCAAATCATCATAGGCTATCTTTAGTTCCATTCATAGACGTTCACTGCCTACCTCTATGCCTGACCTAACATCATTGTGATTATATGTAATCCTTTGAGATGTATTAATTGATCATGAGCTTCTGCTAACTTGCAAGCTAAGAATGAAGAATTAATATTATGAAAATAACCATCCTACCAAAAGTCATTTATAGATTCAACTCAATGCCAATCAAAATCCCCATGACATTTTCAAAGAATTGGAAAAAACTATCCTAAGATTCATATGGAAGCACAAAAGACCTTGGATAGCCAAAACAACCCTGAGCACTAAGAGCAATGCCGGGGGGATTACTATACCAGATTTTAAGCTGTATTACAGAGCTATAGTCATAAAAGCAACATGGTACTGGCACACAAAAAAGACCTATAGATCAATGGAACAAAATTGAAGACCCAAGTATAAGTAAATGCAATTTCAGCCACCTGATAATTGACAAAGGGGCCAGGAATATTCACTGGATTGGAAAGACAGCATGTTCAGCAAATGGTGCTGGCAAAACTCAATCTCCATCTGTAGAAGAATGAAACTAAACCCCTATCTTTCACCCTGCACAAAAGTCAATTCCAAATGGCTCAAAGACCTCAATGTAAAGCCTGAAACTCTGAAACTATTAGAAGAAAACATTGGGAAAAACCTACAAG
>NW_008342399.1:2959346-2960083 GCF_000622305.1 Nannospalax galili
CAGGATGGGAGAAAATCTTCACCAGCGACACATCTGACAGAGGTTTAATATCCAGAATATATAACGAACTCAAAAAACAGAGAATCAAGACAAGAAACAACCCAATTAAAAGATGGGCTAAGGAGCTAAACAGAGAGTTCTTGAAAGAAGAAGTAAAGATGGCTAAGAAGCATCTTAAAAGATGTTCAACATCACTGTTAATTAGGGAAACGCAAATTAAAACCACTTTAAGATTTCATCTTACCGCAGTCAGACTGGCTAAGATCAAGAGAACAAATGATACCAAATGTTGGAGAGGATGTGGGGAAATGGGAACACTCGTCCACTGCTGGTGGGGATGCAAACTGGTTCAATTCCTATGGAAATCTGCCAGGGGTTCAAACCAGCGACCCCCAGGCTGTGAAAATTGGGGATGAGTAAGCACGCAGTTCACCAGCCCACACCACCCGCAGTACCGGGGACACTACGACGCAACGGGGAGCCTAGTCAAGCAGGGACTTATTTATTGCAGGTGTTACAGAGCTTATAAAGGCACCTGGAAATCCCCCCTCCCCGCCTGAGGGTGTATCTTAAGGATGGTCATGCGCTGATCATGCACGCCTCAGCAGTGTGGAAGTGTTCTTCAGACTTTCAAAGCAAGCCAGGCCCCGCCCCCAGTAACTTCCTTTTAGACATATGCAAGGTGGGGCCTTTAGGTCCCCACATGTGATCATTGTCTTCATTTATTCTGCAAATAT
>NW_008342399.1:2960612-2960771 GCF_000622305.1 Nannospalax galili
AGGGAAAAAAGAGCCCAAGAGAGGTAGGACCATAGGAGAAGGGTATTATTCAGGGAGAAAGGGGGTAGATGGGGGCACCTTAAGTGGGAAAACCATGATGGAGGGGTGAGACAATGAGAGAGTTAAACTATGCCTAGCTAGTTTTCAAAACCAGAGGGT
>NW_008342399.1:2961278-2961965 GCF_000622305.1 Nannospalax galili
GGGAAAATGAACAGCAGACCCCAGTCTTATCTAAAGGAATATTGACAACTGATTGCTCCTAGATGAGGAACAGCTGACCCTCCTAAAACAAAGACCTCTAGATAGGCTGACTAGATTCACCAGAAGGGCAAGTAGTGGGGAAGGGCTGGGGGTGCTGACAACACAGCAGACAGTAGCACAGATATCGGATATCAGTGTATAAGGGCTCTAGTTGGGGGAGGGAGGCTATGGGAGGGTGTCATCTGGGAAGTGGGTGTATAGTCGAATGAGGTTGTTTGGGATGTTCTGTGTGATATGCACACACAAAAAAAAAAACATCAAAAAAATTTTTAAATGTATTGTATTTGAGGAGAAAGCATGGAAATTTATATCATGCTAATTAGTAAAGGTGATAAACATTACCATTGAAATCTGCCCAATGACTTTTTAGACATACACAGGCGCCAAGGATCCAAGTGCAACCGATTATGACTAATATTAATCAAATACATACAGATCAGAGATGCAAGTGCCAACATCTCAGTATTAGTAGCAAAAATAATGAGTCTTTCTGCAAGGAACAATATATTCTAAAATGAAATTGAGATCTTTTTTAAAGGTTAAAAACTCACTCAATTTTATGTCTTACAGGGCTTATACTGAGTTCAATATTGTATAACTGTATTAATTCAACTGTGAACCTAAAAA
>NW_008342399.1:2962375-2973081 GCF_000622305.1 Nannospalax galili
GGAGAGATGGCTCAGCGGTTAAGAACACTGATTGTTCTTGCAGAAGACCTGGGTTGGAATCCCAGCACCCACATAGCAGCTAGCAACTGTCTATAACTCCAGTTTCAGGGAATATGACAGCCTCTTTTGTCCTCCGTGGGCACTGTAAGACACGGGTGCATTTACCTACAGGCAGGCATAACACTCATACACATAAAACTTATTAAATAAATATTTTTTTAAAAAAGAATGATATCAGGGCATCTGAAGTCCATAGCAGAGACTTCTCTGCTTTTCTGTCATCCACCTACTGATATTTCCAGAAATGTAGTTGAAAAGTGCCTTGATTTATGACTTTCTTTTGTTCTATAACTTTAAATTTTTCATGAAACTGTTATGACATAGGAACATAGTATTTGGGGTTAAACTAAATACACGTTCCTGGTCCATAGTCGTTCATATTTGACTATTTCTTCCATTTGAGGTGAGAGCTATGTTTTGTGTGGACATCACTGACAAATACCAGCACAGTAGAAGAATCGTCTGACCTCAGGAGATTACGAACCACAGGTCCTCCACAGTCACTGTGTCTCCTTTGTCACACAGGCAACCCAATACCTTCTGAGGAGCATTGGGAGGGCTTGATAAAATTCAAAAGAAACACAGGGCCATGCTTAGCTTCCTCACACCGTTATTTTACTCACATTGCCATATAGAGATTCCTGAAACTTGAACTTAGGACATCAATAAGTAGGATGTGTATCCTTAGAATTTCATCGTTAATTCCAGAAAAAAGCCAGCAAAGCTGCCTTATTTATTGTTGTCCTGGGGATTCTATGTATTATGTTTTATAGAGAGGAGGAAAGAGGAAAGGGAGATGAAAAACTTACAAACCACAAATGGGCTTTTCCTGAGAATCTAGAGTGATCAGGGAAGCAGCAAGACAGATGCCCAGATTCCGTTCTGCCTCTTTCCTCCCATCTTACCATCCCCAAGGAAGAGCCCAGGCCCTGGGCCAACCCCAGCAACTAGCCGACTTGCTCAGAACTATTTATAGAGCTGGGCTTTGGGCAACTCTCTTCTAATGTAGATATTTCCAGCTCTTTCTAATTCAAAGCAGCTCTAGACAGCCCTGGGCCACAACAGTGTGTGTTTAAGTGCTTTTACATACCAATATCCCAGGTCTCAAAGGATGCATAGATTAAAACAATATTAGTCATCCTAGTTTACTCCACTGAGTGAAATAAATTAGTCACAGAGTGTCCTGTACATTCTTTGTCTTCAAGCAGACCAACAGAGCTTCCATGGCCACTGAGTTAACCTTTTCTACCCCAGGAAAACATATAATCTATGGGCTTCAGGTGGACTTGTTTTAAGTGTGTTTGAAGATTCTTCTTCTCCCATGCAAGGATTCTGAGATTGCAGTATCTCTTCTTCCCTGTTTGGATGGCATTATGAATTACGATACACCATCCACTGAGGTATACCAGTCACTGATATTGAACAGTCTTGGTGAAATACTGCAGCAGAGTAGATTGTTTACCAGAGGCTCATATCATTGATAAAACAGTTCCAGTGGCTGAACTGCAGCTTCTGGTGTCCCCACCATGATGCTCTGCCTTGACACAAACCAAAAGTAAGAGTGCCAACAGACCATAGACTTTGAACTCTGAAATCCTGAGCCAAAGGAAATCTGGGGTATTTCCTCATAACAATAAAAAGCTGACTAACATAGTTATGGTTTCATATGTCTATACTTAATTACAGAGCTGTTAAGAATTTATTTTAGAATAAATCATGAAGTAAGAAAGTTCATTTCATTGTTTTCCAGGTAGTGACCATCACCAAACCTCATTTATGGGACGAGCTATCTTTTGCACTCTAATTTGTAATGGACATTTTGTTACATACTATTTTAAAATATACATGAGAGGTCCATTTATGAAGATTTAAATCTTTTCTACTTTTTTGTCTATTTTTCCACCAGTAGAGATATTTAAACTATGTTGACTTATGAATGTGTTTTGACATCTGGTGATGATAGATAGCCCTCTATAACCATTTCAACATTTTTTTGTCTCTATTCTCACTGTTTATTTGCCCAGATCGACCAGAGAACTGTTTTTAAGTTAAGATAATGTTTGGATTTTTATTAGAATTATGTAATGAAATTTAAATTAATTTAGGAAGAATTGCTATCACTGCAACAGTGCGACTTATCGCCCAGAAACACGCTCCTCCTTTGCCTGGCTGTTTTTTAACATGTTGCAGTTTCACTTGTAAGAGTACTTTGGCTTTTATAAGCCTTTCCTCCTAATTATCTTATATTTTGAATGGCTATTGCAAAATGTTTTTTTAGAAAAGCATTGATTGGGGGCCGAAGAGATGGCTCAGCGGTTAAGAACACAAGTTGTTCTTGCAGAAGACCTGGGTTTAAATCCCAGCACCCACATAGCCTTTCCTCCTAATTATCTTATATTTTGAATGGCTATTGCAAAATGTTTTTTTAGAAAAGCATTGATTGGGGGCCGAAGAGATGGCTCAGCGGTTAAGAACACAAGTTGTTCTTGCAGAAGACCTGGGTTTAAAAACATGGTAACTCTAGTCCCGGGGGATCTGACAGCCTCTTCTGACCAGTACTGGCACTGCACAACATGGGCGGACTTACCTATATGCAGGCAATTCACGCATACACATAAAATAAAAATAATAAATAAAATTTAAAAAAGAAAAGCATTGATTGAAAGCATTTGACTGAATTCTCCTTTTGATTTTGAAGAGTTTTTCATTTATGGTTTTACTTTCTTTCCAGGTGGCCAACTATATAATTCATAGATAATGATAGCTTTGTCTTTTTCTTTCCAATATTTGGACTCATTTTTTTTCATGTCTAATCACTTTTTATCATCTCCCAAATGATGTTGGACAATAATAGTAACTTTCTTGCTAATTTAACTTTTTATTTTAATAGGAATGATCATAGCAAGTAGTCTTCAAGGGTTTATGATGTGTGGGCACCATTCCCAGAAAATTAGACTTCAACCCATTGAATTCTATCCAGCTTTACTTTGAGGTAGGTACTTTTATTCTCTCCATTTTATACAGAGAGGAACTGAGACACAGAGACATTGAGTAACTTTGCCAAGGTCATATTGTAAGGAAGTAAATGGCAGAGCCAAGATTTGAATCCTCACAGTCTGGTGGGTGAAGACAGGATATGGGTTGAAGGGCATTAGTGGCCTCAGCAGTATCTTTAGCATTTCATTCAGTTGATGCTAGTTGACAGATGACAACAGCCATCGGGTTCTCCAGGGCCGGTGGGGATGATGACATTCCAGAAGACTAAGTTTATTGCTTGGAACACGTGATCACAGACATTCAAAGAAGATGAGCAGAAAGGTGACATCAGCTATGCCAGTGGACAATCACAATAGCCCATCCAGGTTCTGCTTCAGCCAGTTTACATATGAGACCCAATCATCTGAAGGAGATGTCCCCCTGAGGACATCAGTGTGGTTTGCAGAGCTTCAGCCTGAGCACCACAAAGCACAGCATCAATGTGAGGGACTTGCTGGGTGGAGGGGTAAGATGAGTTGAAGCTGAGAGACAATAGCTTACAATGGTAGCGTGGAGCTCTTATTCCAGAAGTCAGGGGACCAATGTGAAATCCAACTATCTAGCCCATAGTCCTACAGAGTATACACTCGGGAGCTAGGGAAATGATCACAGAGTGCATCTACAAACATATTGAATCTGTCACAAATCAGACGAGCTTAGACTCCACTCATCACTTGGCTTCCAATGTCCTCTCTATAATAGGGATATTAGTGTCAACTCAGGTCCTGTACACAGTAGCCCTGGAAAAATCCTATGTACAGCCTTCTTTCTCCAGTGTGCAATTACTTAGATAAATAGATCTGTCACATTTGGAAAGATTGGTGTAATTACCACTTGAGAAAAGTTTGCTGTGATCTTGCAGAGCTCTCCACAAGAGGACTCAGCTACTCCTTCAACTGATTGGTTCTTAATCTGAGAACTGGCAGATCCCTTTACCCTGAATACTTTAGAGCGCACCAGCCTCTACCTTCCAAATCTTAAATTCACTTGCAAGGGAACAGGCATGGGGAGGAGTCTTCTGACCCACAGAACAACTCAACTGTGCACAGCAGGCTACATGTACCAAGAAAACAACACCATGTTCCCAGGAGCAGTCTGACTTCCAACTGATGGGAACTTGTATATAAATATGCCAGCTTCCTCATCTCCTAAGTGGGATAACTCTGAGGACCACATTTTAATCTGTTATGTAGAGTCCCCCAAAGGGATTGAACTCTGGTTACTTACTTTTGGATAAGAATTTGTACTTACTGTCCTTTCTTCTTGGGTCATTTATGCCCCTACCACACTTTCTGTAACCCTTTCTGAAATAAAGGGTTTGCTTTCTTCTCTCCATGTCTTCTGCCAGGGAAACCCAAACTAAAATAAGGTATTGCACCCTACCAAAAATAGCCAATTTGTCGTTGGTAAAACACTCCTTCCATAATTGCCTAGGATTGTTCCCATCTATGCTTGCAGGGAAATGACCATAAAGTCATGGGCTTAGGCAATTATGGAAGAAACTAATTCAACCACATAATAGATAGATACCTGAAAGATAAGGTAACTGTGCTACACCCTATGGGTACAAACCCCAGTCTCTGCCTATGGGAGCAAAGAGCAGAAGGTATATTATCACCCAATGTGCCACTACTGCATATTCTAAAATTGGGTATGCCATAGGCATCCTAACCCCTTCTCCATTAGCTTCTTATATAACAAGCAGGGATTCCTTTAAGAATCTCCCATTTGTTGACCATTAGTGCCCCTCTCAAGCATCATCGTAAACTTCCCCATTACTCTTTTTCTTTCATGTCATCAGAGTCATTTTAATGAAAGTTGAATGAGGATGCCTGGTGGAGGCTGCAAGCCATATAATACTTTGATCTGAACATCTGCAGTATTCCATCTCAGTCAGCAGAAAGTAGAATTCCCAAGATTCACAGAAGCCCTCTTTCAGGAATGAGACAATCTTTCCACATAGAGCCTCGGTGGTGATGAACTGGCAAGCAATAACAAGCTGCACCGTGAGAACTCGTCCTTAGCGTGGTCCCTCCCAGGAGGACCGTGAGCTTGAGCAACAACGAGGACAGAGAGAGGAGGAGGGAAGGACAGAGGAAAAGGAAGATGATGGAGACTTGAGAGAGGAGGAGAAAGAGAGATGGGGAGAAAAAGGGGGGGGTCAAAGATTCAAAGAGGCCTTAAGTCATAATTATTTCTCCAGAGACCTAATAAACTGGCTATTCAATAATGCTTGGAATATTTTGAGAAGAATTTTAAAGCAATTTCCTTTTAGCATCAGCATCATCAACTATTTCATTCTGCAAGTGACATTTTAATGGCCAAACAATCATAGGGCTGCAATAAATCCTGTAAGGGAAGGGATGGTTTTCCTTTTGGGGTGGATCATGATTTGAGTGATTTTTCACAGGTTAGCTCCATTATGCTCTGGGTGACACCTCTTATAATAACCTCACTGTGTTCCTCATCTTGTCATATTTATCTTTCCCAACCAGCTGCCAGTCACTCCACGACCCTGGTATGGTGACGCCTGCCCTGACCTTTGCAGTTAGTAAACCAGAAAGAGCCAGTAGGTTACCAAGTCACCCAGCCCTAATTAGCTATCTCCTGCAGCTGTAGAAGGGATCTTCCTATGATGACATTTGAGAGGAAGCCAACAGCTGGAAGGAAAAACAAAAGCAAAAGGGGAAAAAACCAACAACAAAGAGCCTCTCAGTCAGACTGAAATGGCAGCACTTCCGAAGCCTCCCAGTGTGACTCTGGGGATGGTGATACTGGCGGAAGTATTCAAACACATACACAGTGCAATATGCCCCAAGAGGTGCTAGGTAGCAAGGAACCACAAGGCCAGATAATGAGTCATGACTAGCAAATAAAGCTCGTTACACATGTGAATATAAAGCGTGTGGGTTACCCAGATATCTAATATTGAATCTTCCTTTTAATATTGTCTGGGGCCATCCCTTGAAAGCATGTCATAACTGGGCCAGCAGGATGACTCAGCTGGCAAAGACACTGCACCTGCTGACCTGAGTTCAACCCTTGGGACCCATATGATGGAGAGAAAGAACCAATTCCTGCAAGTTGGATCTCCACGTGTGAGCCATGGCACACACATACATGCATATAAATAAAAAAATGGAATGGAAAAGATGTCATAATCATATATTTTTATTCAGCAATAAAAAGTTAAAATCCCAGCCAGGCATGGTGGTGCACGCCTGTAGTCCCAGCACTTGAGAGCAGAGGCAGGCAGATCTCTGTGAGTTCAAGGCCAGTCTGGTCTAGTGAGTTCCAGGACAGCTGGGGCCACAGGGAGACCCTGCTTCAAAACGATCCAAAAAAAAGAAAGAAAAAGAAAAAAGTTAAAATCCTATGGAATTATTTTATTTACTTTCTCTCTCTCTCTCTCTCTCTCTCTCTCTCTCTCTCTCTCTCTTGTAAGGAAGGTACATACATGAAATCAATTAGACAATGAATTTGTGTGTGTGTGTCTGTGTGTGTGTGCGCGTGCGCTCGTGTGTATGTATGTGTGTGTGTGTGTGTACATGCAGGTAGAGGCCAGAGGTCAATGTCAGGTGCATTTCCCCAGTCACTCTCCACTTGTGTTTTTGATAGATCTCTCATTGAACCTGAAGCTCATCAACTGGCTAGGATATCTGCCAGTCTCCATACCCCATCCAGATCATTAGAATTATAGACACATGCTGTTACACCCAGATTTTTGCATGGGTTCTGGAGATCCAAATTTGGGCCCTCATGTTTCCACAGCAAACACTTTACCCAGTGAGCCATCTCCCCAGGCAAGCTTTAATGAGTATTAAGAGTAAAGAGGCCATCTCAACCCCAACCTAAGACTCTTATTCAGATGGTCTGGATCAGGATCTTAGATTCTACACTATAAATAAATTTGTCCTGAGTTCAGGGTATCCATGTTTATCCTGAGTTCTGATTTCAAAAGTCCAAATGGATAAAAGTCAAACCTCAGAGCTGTGCAAAGCTACCATGACCTACCTCAGTGGAACACAGATCCACACAGAGCATTCTAGATGTCATGTACACAGAGCAGGTTAATAAGGTCCAGAAGCGCTGTGGCTGCTGGAGCTTTGATCACATTCTCCAACTGGCCTTATCCAAATTGCTTGTGATATCAAAATTATCCCTAGGACTAAGAAGGCCAACTTACTCAGTGAGCACCTAATTTGCTTAGAAACAGTCTAGTTGTTACAGAAAAGTCAGAAGTAGAAGAAACCATGGCCTCTGGCTCAAAGAAATTGGAGATGACGTCAACCCCGTAGAATCAAAAATGAATAGTGAAATTCTAAATTGGTCATTGACCTTGAGAAGAAAGAGATCCAAGCAGGTTTCAGTGCCTGGAGAAGACTCCATGGGGGGACTGGGCATTGAACTGAAACTTGGCCTGGAAAAAAATTGGGGATCGGATTGGGAAAAAAAGAAGAAAAAGCAGGAGTAATTAATTACGTGTTACCTGGAAGAAACGTGTGTCAGAAGTCTAAGCCAAAGGCTTCAGTCCACCAGTCATTAGATTTCTATGTGGGCCTTAGCTTTCACTTAGCTTAGAACTCATGGGAAGTGGGAAATGAACCAAAACTCCAAACTTCTCAGTGATTTTTGTAGGAAAAACAAGTATGAGGTTGAATAAAGACTGGATCGGGACAGTCCTGAGTTCTACACCTGGGTCTGCCGTTGCTTGCAGTGACACAAGGATCCTGTAGTTACCACTGTGCCGGACAGCCATCTCCTTTTCCCTCCAAGATGGGGCCAGTACTGCTCACCTTGGCAGGATCTCCTTGATTCAAACAAGAGAAGTGCCCATAAATAGCTGAGGACCCACCAGTGAGAAGGAAATGCGAAAATTTATAAAAGCAGAGGCAAACAGTGAAAGCAGTAGCCTGGATAGTTGCTTAGACAGGTAGAGCTACTGCAGGTGCAGCCTAGGGGTCCAGATCAGAGGATCCCTAGTGTCTCATTTCCTGGGATGAGCTACCTGAGGGAAACAAAGCACCTTAGGGACCAGGGCCATAGTTCACAGAAGAGATAAAGCCTTGTCTGTATGTGAGAGGAGGCCTGAGGATGACCTTCACTTGAACCCAGAGCAAGTAGGACCTGTTTGACCGCAGATGGCTGAGTCTTCAGTTAGCTGCCAGTTTCCAGCTTCCTGTGAAGTCAGGGAGAATCCTGTGTAGATGCCCACATGCCTCCCACCAATGAAAGATAGGCCTCATCCCTTCTTTACCTACTTCTAGCAGAGAAAACCAATCCAAAGGAAGGTGAGTAGCTGGAAGGACAAAGCAGGTCATTCTAGACTGTCAGGAAAAGGGGGCTTCCCCTGGATAAATCTCAAGAAGGCCATTTCAAGGAAGATGGTCTCACACCAATTTTTCCTTTTAGTTTAAAACCTCAAACATTTTAATGTCATTATTTTCATAAATAAATGTGGAAGGGGAAATCAAAGGCATTAAGCAATGTGATAATATCTGCACTACTTTCAAAGTGTTGACTGAATTGTTGTGCTTGTAACTGAGTAATTTTCACCAAGTGGGTCGTGATACCTGGATTAATAATATTTTATGGCCAGGAAAGGACTCAATATATTTAGACGTAAGTTTCCATTAATGCCCATAAATCTGACCTAAAGTGAGACCCGTTGGTGGTGGCTTGACAGGCTTTTGCAGTGTATGGACCCCCGACTGTCTTTCCGTTTCAAGATGGAGTCAGAGCCTCAGGTATCAATAAACCCATCCACAGATTGTCAGTTAGCTGCCAAGCCCAGGATCAAAGCACTTGAGGCTTTGGAGCTTTCACACAGCAGTTGACACCCAACCTGCTAATTTGGAGAGTAAGAAGAGAAAGCCCCATACTATGGTGTCAATTCAATAATTTCCTAGGTTGTTTCTTTGAGATTATGGGGGCAGGTGCTTGGTGTCTGGCATTAAGTCAAGGTCGTAAACCCACTATAATAGACAAGGTATTCTAAAGACCTTGGAAAATCATAGATGGATTTCAGGCTGGTTTTAGGAGTGATTTTATTTTATTTATTTTACTTTTGAGATGGGGTCTTGTATATCCCAGGCTGGCCTCAAACTTGTTTTACAGCAGAAGTTGACCTTGAATTTCCGATCTTCCTGCTTCCACTTCCAGCATGTTGGGATTACAGGCATACCACCACCCTCAGCTTTATGCAGTGGTGAGGCTCGAACCAACGATTTCATACATGCAAGGCAAGCACTCTACCAACTGAGCTACATTCCTAGCCCTCGGGTCTGCATTTGAGAATTACATCTGACTGCAGTGTGGGGAAGGACAATATGAAAGAACAGTTGTCTGCCTCCATTCTTAGCACATGGGCACAGGTTAAGCCTATGAGTGCAGGCAGCTTCTAGCCATGGTTTATACCTTCATTTCCTCCCCCAGAGTCCCTTGACTTTACAAAGTATACTGCAACTCAGTCCACTAAAATGTCAATGAACACTAACCTCAGTATTAAATCATAACTATTTTGATTATACAAAATAGTTTGGTGATACTAAACTGTGTCACCCACAAATTCCTACATTGAAGTCCTAACTGCCTATAGAACTATATTTGGAAATCCAGCCTAGAAGGAGATGCTAGGGTTAAGAAAAATCACAGCAGCGGGACCTTAATCTGACAGGGCTTGTGTGTTTATGAGAAGAGGTGGCTGGAGCAATGGCCCAGTGTAAGGGCGCTATTGCTCTTGTAGAGGGCCCAGGTTTGGTTCTCAGCATTCACATGGCAGCTCACAACCTCCTGTAACTGCAGTTCCAAGGAATCTGACACCCTCTTCTAGCCTCTGTGGGCTCCTGCATGCATGTGGTACACACGAACTCATGAAGGTACACACACACACACACACACACACACACACATACACACCTGCTCCTTCTCATTCTTGCCTCTTATGCACAGAAGAAAGGCCTGATGAGAGTACTGAAAATGCAGCCATGTGCAATGTGCAAACCAAGGAAAAGATTTATCAAGAACAACCCTACTGACATCCTGATTCTGAATTTCTAACCTCCAAAACTATGAAAAAAATGAATTTGTGATTTAAGTCACCCAGTCTGGGGGATAGTTGTCCCTGAGCATCCATGGGCCATTAGTTCTGGGACCACTTCAGATATTGAAATCCTTGGGTGCCTAAGTCCTATGTTTAAATGGCAGTCTTATTTGCATGGCTATGCACATCCTCCTGTATGCTGTAGGTCATCTCTAGATCACTGATAAATGCCTAATGCAATGCAAATCTAGTTATTGTGTTGCGCTGTTTAGGAAATCATGACAAGAATGAAGTCTGTGCATGCTCAACACAGATACAATCTTTAAAAAAAATATTTTCAGCGTACAGTTGGTTGAATTTGTGGGGGCTGGACTAATAGATAGAGTGTCAATTGTATTTGGTTATGGCAGGCCTGGAAGGCAAATATGGTTCTCTGCTGAGAGCACCGCAAAAGCCTTTTGTTTTCCATTTTCTGGAAAACACACACTCATACACACACACACACACACACACACACACACACACACACACACACAGAGCCCTGTCCTCCCACTCTGGCTCTGTGTGG
>NW_008342399.1:2973155-2975728 GCF_000622305.1 Nannospalax galili
ACACACACACTACCAGTGTAGAATCCTCCCTCTGACAGAAAACATCAGGTATTTGTAATATCAAATCAGAATTGCAAAAATTCAGCCATTTTCACAGAATTAGACAGATGTGTCTGAAACAACTGTGCTTCTTTTGTCTTAGAATTTACTTTGTTGTGTAGTGTTTTAAAGAGAGAGCTAGGCAGTGAATATTTGCTTCCCTCCATTTAGTTTCTGAAAGTCCAAGGATAGGTGGAATCAGCAGTAAGCAGCAAGAAATTAGTTGTGAGGTGCCTTAGCCCCCGACTATAGAAGTCCTAGATAGCTCAGAGGGTAAAGGTTCTTGCTGCCAAGCCTGATGATCTGAATTTGATCCCTGAAATCATGATGGAAGGAAAGAACCAACTCCTGTAAGTTGTCTTATGTCCTTTATACTCATGCCATGGTGCACATGTGTATATTCATGCACACAAGATTTTTTTTATTTACTTATTTTTACTTTATGTGTATGAGTGTATTGCCTGCATGTGTCTAAGTACACCTGTGCCCTATAGTGCCTGCAGAGGATAGAAGAAGGTGTCAGAGTCCCTGGAACTGAAGCTACAGATGGTTTTTAGCCTCCATGTGGATGCTGGGATTTGAACCTGGGTCCTCTACAAGGACAGCCAGTGCTCTTAACCGTGGAACCATCTCTCCAGCCCCACAAAAGGATTTTTTAAAGAAGTCTTTGTTGTGAAAACCAGTAGGAGAGCTGGGCATAGTGGTACACGCCTTTAATCCCAGAACTCAGGAAGCAGAGGCAGGCAGAGCCCTGCAACATCAAGGCCAGCCTGGTCTACATAGTGAGTCCAGGCTATCTGGGGCTACAGGGAGACCTTGTCTCAAAAAGACAAAAAAAAAAAAACACAGTGGGAGCCACGGGGCCATGAACATACAAGGTAATATTGGCATGGCATGTACACATATTTCTGTATCAGAATAGGCTAGAGTATGATGTAGTAACAAAAATCTCAGTGAAATAAACCAGCTGTTTTAGTTACTTTTGTTACTAAGGCCAAATAATTAATAAAAACAATTTAAGGAAGGAAGAGTTTATTTTGGATCACTGTTTAAGATGGAATACAGTCCATCATGGTGAGGTTAGCTTGGTATCAGGAGGGTGAAGTGTCTAGTCAATCAGGAAACAGAAAGCAGATAGGAAGTTGGGCCATGCTATCAAACTTCAAGGCCTATCCCCCTGACCCATTTTCTCTAGCAAGGATCCACCTCCTAAAGGTTCTACAACCATCCAAAGCAGCACCACCAGCTAGAACTAAATATTTGAGCACAAAAGTTTCTGGGGCATGTTTCACATTCAAACCATGCCACCAGCCAAGGTCCAGTTCTCACTCACAGAATCCTCTGTAGTTGTCCATCAGCTCTCTAGGGCAGCTCCCTTCCAAGACCAACCTGAAGCTCACCATCTGGAGGAGAAGGAGGCCTCTACCATTACTAAGGTAGAGAAAGAGAAGCAGGATAATCCAAAGGGACTTTCTGACTACCACAGATAGAAAGAGATGTGCCCATCTCACAGGCCAGCACTAGTCAGGCCCACCAGACTTCACTGGAGTTGAGAAGTATAGTTTCCCACATGCCCAGAAGAGCACTATGAAAATGGATTCAATGAGTGCATCATTTTTCCTTTGCCACAGCACCCAACAGTAGACACTACCAGATGAAAAGAACCATTCTTGATTATCCAACCCAAAACTGAGTCTCAAATGGAACAGTTTTTCAGTTAGTGGTTATTGAGATAGAATGCAACATACCACTCACCCTCTTCTCCTTAGGAGTCTGGCAGATGGGCCGCCTATACAAAATCCACTAGACAAACAAAAATACAAACCATGAAACTCCATAAGAGTTGGCTAGAAAACACACCTTAAGCTCTGCTTCCCTCGTCCTGCAGGACCCACCACAGGCCTCTCTCCTACCCGCAGGCCTCTCTCTGGGGTAAGCCCATTGCACCTTCTATGCCTTGACTCCCCCAGCCTAATTCACCCTCCCACCTCTGCCGCCATTCTCTACTGTGAGTTTTGGGCCTTCCCCATTCCTTGTCCTGGGGCCCCAGACACCTGGGGAACCAATACTGCTCCCTGATCCTTTGCATCCAGACCAACCCAGCTCCTCAGTGCAGTCCCCAGGAGCCCTTGGGGCCTCTTCCCGCCCCATCTGCCTTTGTATCTCTTGGTGGCACGGCCACCAGCTGCCCTAGACCAGCATCTTTCCTGGGCGAGGCTCCCAGGCCAGTCCAACCCCCAAATTCCTGAGGTCAAAATCATTCCTGGAGGGATCCAGACCTTAGGAGAAAGCCTGAAAATATCTGACCCTCACCTGAATTGGGCCTCTGTGGGAACTCCTAAAGACAAAAGAAATCCGGCAACTCCAATATAAAATCAAAAGAGAGAACTAGAAACTTAGAAAAACCAGATTTTCATGCCCAAAAAGTAAACCACAAAGACACATAAAGTTCACAAAAAGAAGCAGACCTAAACTTGAAGGCCTGAGTCTCACACAAGAATCAGAAACTACAAAAGAAATTCACATGTCAAAAT
>NW_008342399.1:2976489-2977191 GCF_000622305.1 Nannospalax galili
AACTATGAAAGTCAGAAGAGCCTGGACCAAAGTACTCCCAGTTTTAAATGACTACAGATGCCAACCCAGATTACCAAGCAAGCCAAAATGTCTATTATAGTCGAAGGGGAAAGAAAAATCTTCCATGACTTAAATAGGCTGAAGGAATTCATGTCCACAAAACCAGCCCTTCAGAGAGTTCTGGAAGCAATACAAAGAGCTGAAGAAATGAATGACTATACCCAAGGGGTTGCAGAAAGAAATTCAATGAAGATATAACTGATGAAAAGTACAGCTATATCAAGAATGTAAAAAGAAATAAAAATGACAGGATTCAATAAACATCTTTCATTAATAACTTTAAATATTAATGGACTGAACTCCCCAGTCAAAAGACACAGACTATGTCAATGGATTAAGAAAGAAAACCCATCTTTTTGTTGTCTGCAAGACACTCATCCCACTTTGAAGGACAGACACTATCTCAAAGTGAAAGGATGGAAAAAAACATACCAAGCAAATGGCACTAAGAAAAATGCAGGCGTAGCAATTCTAATATCTAACAAAATAGACTTTAAACTAAAACTAACCAGAAAAGACAAAGAGGGCCACATCATTTTGATCAAAGGAATAATGAATCAAGAAGATATTACAATCATGAACATATATTCACCAAACTCTGGTGCACCCAACTTCATAAAAACAATACTACAGGACTTTAAG
>NW_008342399.1:2977364-2977917 GCF_000622305.1 Nannospalax galili
GAGAAATTAAGAAAGAAATAAAAGTATTCCTGGAATTAAATGCAAAGGACAATACAACACAACAAAACCTCTGGGACATGCTGAAAGTGGTTCTTAGAGGGAAATTTATAGCTCTAAGTGCCTACATCAAAAAATCGGAAAGAACACAAATAAATGACTTAACAGTGCAACTCAACACACTTGAAAAGCAACAGCAAACAAAACCCAAACCCTGCAGACAAGAAGAAATAACAAAAATCAGAGCAGAAATCAATGAAATTGAATCAAAGAAAACAATACAAAGAATTAACAAATCCAAGAGCTGGTTCTTTGAAAAGATAAACAAGATTGACAGACTGCTAGCCCAGTTAACCAAAAGATAGAAAGAGCACCTCCAGATCAAGAAAATAGTGATGAAAGGGGACACATCAAACAGACACCAGAAAGATACAGAACATTATAAGGGAATACTTTAAAAACCTATATGCTACTAAACTTGAAAACCCAAAAGAAATGGACAGACATCTAAAGGCATGGGAACCACCAAAGCTAAACCAAGAAGAGATTAACAGCT
>NW_008342399.1:2979209-2980572 GCF_000622305.1 Nannospalax galili
CAGAATGGGAGAAAATCTTCACCAGTGACACATCTGACAGAGGTTTAACATCCAGAATATATAACAAACTCAAGAAACAGAGAATAAAGGAAGGAAGCAACCCGATTAAAACATGGGCTAAGGAGCTGA
Source organism: Nannospalax galili (assembly GCF_000622305.1). Lineage (NCBI taxonomy): Eukaryota > Metazoa > Chordata > Mammalia > Rodentia > Spalacidae > Nannospalax > Nannospalax galili. The sequence goes on from NW_008342399.1 coordinate 2,979,339, forward strand.
ACAGAGAGTTCTCAAAAGAAGAAGTAAAGATGGCTATGAAACATCTTTAAAGATGTTCAATATCACTAATAATTAGGGAAATGAAAATTAAAACTATTTTAAGATTTCACCTTACCCCAGTCAGGCTGGCTAAGATCAAGAAAACAAATGATATCAAATGTTGGAGAGGATGGAGGGAAAGGGAAACACTCATCCACTGCTGGTGGAGCTGCAAACTGGTTCAACCCCTATGGAAAGCATTGTGGAGAACTCTTAAAAAACTACAAATGAACCTACTTTTTGACCCAGTTATACCACTCCTAGGCACATACCCAAAGAACTCATCCTATTGCAGAGACACATGTACATCCACATTTGTTGCTGCTCTTTTCACAATAGCTAAGAGATGAAAGCAGCCTAAGTGTCCCTCAATTGATGAGTGGATAATGAAAATGTGGTTCATTTATACAATGGAGTTTTACTCAGCAGTAAAGAAAGATGAAATCATGAAATTTGCAGGTAAATGGATGGAACTAGAAACTGTTATACTAAGTGAAGTAACACTGACTCAGAAAAAAAAAACTACATATGTTCTCCCCCATATGTGGATCCTAGAACCAGACTCTGATAAATAAGTATGCAACCAGACATAACTACAGGAACCAGGATAATGGAAAAGAACCAGGGAGGTAAAGGAAAAGAGGGAACCTGAAAGAGAAGAACAGTAGGAAACAGGCCTTAATAAGGGGGTTATGGGAAAAAATTGGGTTAGTCAAAGGGGGGGGGGGGTATACAAGGAATCTAGGGGATAAAGGGAAAGAAGGAGCTCAAGAGAGGTAGGACCATAGGAGAAGGGTATTATTAAGGGAGAAAGGGGAAAATGGGGGCACCTTAAGTGGGAAAACCATGATGGAGGGGTGAGACAATGTGAGAGATAAAGTATGCCTATCTATTTTTGAAAAACACAGAGAACCATATTACGCCTACAACCTACTGACAAATTATACATAGCAGATCAAGAAATATATATCTAGGTAAGGTTTACCCGAGAACAACTGATCTTTGCCCAATATATATCTACATGACACACAGTAATTAAAAGTACCAGACTGGTGGAACTAACCTTCTTGGATGTTTTAACAGCCATACTTTGAGGCCTATACTAATGTGGTGAGAGGGACATAAAGGACAGTTTTTGCTCCTTGCCCTCCTAGGTCGACTAAGTTCCAGGGGACTATGAGCATCTCTCAAAATG
>NW_008342399.1:2980986-2990266 GCF_000622305.1 Nannospalax galili
AGCCATACCTCCTTTTGAGTTGATGGCCAGGGTGGCCAAAGGGATTTCCAGATAGTAACCTAGCATAGAACTGGGAAAATGAATAGCAGACCCCAATCTTACCCAAAGGAATATTGACAACTGATTACCACTAGATGAAGAACAGCTGACCCTCCTAAAACAAAGACCTCTACGTAGGCTGACTAGATTCACCAGAAAGGCAAGTGGTGGGGAATGGCTGGGGGTGCTGACAACACAGCAGACAATAGCACGGATATCAGAGTTAAGGGCTCTAGTTGGGGGAGGGGGGCTATGGGATGGTGCTACCTGAGATGTGGGTATATAAATAAATTAAAAAAAAACTTCTTCAAAGCATAAAAATTTGCTCCTTAATATTTAGTAGATGTGAAAAACATTACCATTGAAATCTTCATGATGACTTTACATCCATGCTCAGATGCCAAGGAGCTCAGACAGTAAACGACTATGACTAGCAATAATCAGATATACAGAGATTAGAGATGCATATGCAAACATCTGTTATTTGTATTACAAAATAAGTTTCTCTGTATGAAACAGTATATTCTAAAATGAAATGGAGACTGTAAACCTAAAAATTTACAGCCAATTTTGAAAGAGATGCATCTTAGCTTTGAAAATTTTTATTGAATGTGTCAATGCTGTTGTAATGAAATGCTTTTTCTAATTATATGGTTATTAAATAAATAATTTAAAAAAAGAAAAGAAAACACACTTTAAGCTGAAATGGCCCCTCATCTTCTTGACCTTCCCTTCTTTAACCTAGATCTTGGGAAAGGCAGAATGATCCAACCCAACCAGCAGCACGGACAGTGACAGCAAGCCTGACTCACCCGCCTGGATAAAGGCCCAACAGAAAGAACAGGACAGACTGCCAAACTCTACGGGAGGGGCTATGGATATCATAGGGCAGGAATGAAGGAGAGCTTCCTATGCTAAGCACAGAATGGGGCAAGTTAGTGGGGGGTTCGAGCCATGCCTTAAGGTGCAGTGACCCTACCCAGGGGTAAATATGGCCCAGTGAAAGTCCCAGGCACTGACCAGTCAGGTTGGCAGCTAGGGAAAATCATATGAAGAGAGGCTGGCCCAGAAGCATTCTATCACTTCCTTGAGTAGGGAAAGGGAGCAGAAATCTACCCTTCTATGAGCAGAGGTCAATATGAAGGCAGAGACAGAGACAGAGCGAGAGACAGAGACAGAGAGAGAGAGAGAGAGAGAGAGAGAGAGAGAGAGAAATGAATTACCTAGACTGTGAATATGGTAGATCCTTTCCCCTATTCAAACCTCAACAGGGTCCCAGTATGCATTGCTATAAACCAAGGCTCCTGAGTGCCCCACTTCCTTTTACCATCAGCATAGCAGATTTGATCATGAACATCTGGCCATACAGAGACTTCTGCTACTGGCTCCAGCTGCAATCCAAGGACTTCATATTTAGGTATCCACAGGTGAAGATTGGCTTTCAAGCCTTTTCACCTCTTTGTCTCTAGCACTTAGCTAATAGGATATATAAACATATATATCTTATATAGGATATATATTAGGACATATATATATATACATATATATGATAGTCAATAACACATGATCTGAATGAATGAAGAGTCAAAGAATTCTCTTTCAGTCAGGAGGCTACTACTAAAGGAATTCTGTGCTATCTTCAGGCAGATGAATCATCCCATGTATGGCTGACTGTTGGGCCAATAATAAAGTAATCTGAGAATTGCATCTTAAGAAGATAACCCTCCAAGGGTGCCCTTCTTATGACCCTCCAGGGGTGCCTCTTATCCAGCCTCTGTATCCAGGGTGCTTATGGTAGTTGGGGACATGGTGGCAAGAGTAGAGTCCTAAATCCCACCCTATCCAATGCCCACCTCATCCAGGAAGCCTTCCCTGACTCATGGAGACCCAGTGACTTTGAACTCCTCATTACCATCTCCCCTGTCCATTTGGTTCTGACTATATTTTACCAATGATCACTGGCATTAGTGGGATGCACTCACATGTATAATGCTCCTGTTTTTCTCTCTCCAACTACATTCCATACCTCTTGGTATCTTTCACAATGCATAATGTGACAGGAATTTAATACATGATGACTGAATGATCCTACAAATCTATCAACTTTTATTGTTTATTACAAGTCAAACCCAAGAACACGTACATTTATTATACAATTTCATTCCCACCATAAGATGGGTGCAGTTATCCCCATTTTAAAACTAAGTAAACTGAGGATTAGAGAAGCATCTCCTTAGAGTGAAACTAAGATTTCAGCTGCACCTATTGACTCTAGAGCTCATGCACTATGGGTGGCTAGAAGGAATGGTTCCTTCTTTGATGTATTCTTACGTGTTTTATTTTTCCTAGCAAGGCAAGAATCAGTTCTTCAGTCCCATAAGCTCCACAAGAGATTATTGTCAGTTCTATGTGCCACAAGGAGATGCCCACAAACATGAGATGAGGAAGCATACTGAGTGACAGTTGTTGATATGACAGCCTCTGGGCTTCATTTTTGGTATAAATCTACTCAGCACCCAGACCAATTAAAGGCCATCCTGAGCCAGTAATCCACAAAAGGGTGGAATCTCATTTCTTAGCCTAGCAGTCAAGGATAATTATTTTCAAAGCCCCAAATCTTTACAGTCAACTGAACTATCATCTGATAGGCACTGTGAAAGCCAATACCACCACAGAAAAGGCTGTGGTTTTATCTCCTTTCACATCTAATTTTAGCCTGTTTCCTGCCCTTTTGATTTACTGGCCCCACAGCTCCCAGAGTTAATTGGCAGGAGGCTGAGATGCTGGAGATTGAGGTAGCTGTCGCCCACATCTCTTCTGCAGTGACAAACACTCGCTTAATAGTGATGGATGGATCTGTCCCTCCAGTGGGCAGGAAGGGCCAGCTCAGAGCTTCCTTTCACAAGGACAAATAAAATCACCTAGGGAGCAACAGCTTCCAGCTGAGGGAGCTGGCTGTCCTGCCTGACCTCTCGCTGGGTAGCTGACATCACCTTGGGCCTCTGTCACAAACAAAGGCAAGGAGCCGATGCCTGAACTGTGCCCCTTTCCTCTGTGGAAGCCTCTTGGTGAAAGGTGATCATTTCTGCACTAAAATACACATTTATTCTGGGACTTATTTTCATTCCACATTCACCTGGTTGAAACCAACCAGGCCGAAACTGTGTATGACAATCTGCAAGAATTCAGAAGCCAGGGTGACAAGAATCCCCCAGTAAAGAGGTAGTGGGGCGGATTGTTTTGGTTTCCTGAGCTATTATCTTTTAAACAGCAAAATCTCCATCAGTATCCTAAAATGCAATGGATTTAGGCAGAGTCTGATGATTCATCCCAGTCAGACCAGAGCTTGCGAATGAAGAGCATAGTTCTCCATAAGCAGCTGAGTGCAATTGTGATCCCACCACAGAGAAAAACATAATCAGAGGACCTTTAGCATCTCTTGCATGCATAAAGCTCAGCTCAGGACTCAGCTAGGATTTCTTTCTTTCAGAAGCAGCTTTTGGCAAAACTTATGCCATTACAGCACCTTTCATTTTAAAACTCAAAAACGCTGCTCAGTTTTGTTTTGTTTTGTTTTTTTAATCAATTATGGGACAGCTCCTGTTTATCATGATGAGGAACCAGTATCAAAAACTCTATTTTAGAAAGTCCTTTCCTACACCTACATTTTGGAGGGTGCTGCCTATATTTTCTTCTAGCAGTTTCCAAGTTTCAGGTTTTATATTGAGGTCTTTGATTCATTTGGGGTTGACTTTTGTGCAGGGTGAAAGATAAGGGTCCAATTTCTTTCTTCTACAGGTGGAGATCCAGTTTTGCCAGCACCATTTGTTGAAGATGCTCTCTTTCCTCCATTGTGTGTTCTTAGCGCTGAGGTTGAATGTACTGGTGTTTGGGTCTTCTATTGTATTCCGTTGATCTACGTGTCTATTTTTGTGCCAGTACCAAGCAGTTTTAATGACTATAGCCCTGTAATATAATCTGAGATCTGGTATGGTGCTCCCCTCAGAGTTGTTCTTTTTGCCCAAGATTGTTTTGGCTATCCAGGGTCTTTTGTGATTCCATATGAATTTTAGGATGATTTTTTCAATCTCTGTGAAGAATGTCATGGATAATTTGATTGACATTGCATTGAATCTATACATTGCTTTTGGTAAGATGGTCATTTTCACAACACTGATTCTACCAATCCACGAGCACGGTAGGCCTCTCCATCTTCCGGTGTCTTCTTATCTCTTTATTTCGAGATTTGATATTTTCATTGTAGAGATCTTTAATGTCTTTGGTTAGGTGTATTCCTAAATATTTTGTTTTTTGACACTATAGTGGATGGGAGGGTTTCCTTGAATGCTTTTTCTGATTGCTTGTTATTGGTATATAGAAAGGATACTAATTTTTGTCAGTTGATTTTGCAAGGTCAACGATCAATAAGTGGGACCTCATTAAACTAAAAAGCTTCTTTACAGCAAAAAACAACCAAGGAAGGGAAGAGGAAACCCACTGATTGGAAGAAAATCTTTACCAGCTACGCATCTGACAGAGGATTAATATCCAGAATATACAAAGAACTCAAAAAACAAAGAAACAAGAAAATAAATGACTCAATAAAAACATGGGCTATAGACCTGAACAGAGAGTTCTCAAATGAAAAAATCAAAATAGCTAAGAAGCACCTTAAAAAGTGCTCAACATCCTTAGGAATTAGAGAAATGCAGATAAAAATCACAAGCTTCTGGGCTGGAGAGATGGCTCAGAGGTTAAGAACACTGGTTGTTCTTGCAGAAGACCCAGGTTCGAATCCCAGCCCCCACATGGTAGCTAACAACTCTCCGTAACTCCAGTCCCAGGGGATCTGACAGCCTCTTCTGACCAATGCGGACATTGCATGACAGGGGTGCACTTACCTACATGCAGGCAATACATGCATACACATAAAATAAAATTAATTTTTTAAAAAATTTAGAAAAAAAATCATAAGGTTCCATCTTACCCCAGTCAGACTGGCTAAGATCCAGAGAACAGAGAATGGAGAAAAGGGAATGCTCATTCACTGCTAGTGAAAATGTAAACTCGTGCAACTACTATGGAAAGCAGTGTAGAGAACTCTTAAAAAACTAACAGTGAACCTACCATGTGATCCAGTCATACTACTCCTTGGCATATACCCAAAGGACTCATCCTACTGTAGAAATACCCTTACATCCATGTTTGTTGTTCTCTTCACAATAGCTAAGAAGTGGAAACAATCTGCATGCCCCTCAACTGATGAATGGATAATGAAAATGTGGCACATTTACACAATGAGTTCTACTCAACAGTAAGAAAAGATGGAATTATAAAATTTGTAGGTAAATGGATGGAACTAGAGAGTATTATACTAAGTGAAGTAACACAAATGCAGAAAAGCAAGCGACGAATGTTTTCTCTCATTTGTGGATTGTAGGACCAATCCCTTATATGTGAGTGTATATATTCTGATGTAACATCAGGAGCCAGGAAAATGGAAAGGATACACAGAGGTAAAGGAAAAGAAAGAACCTGAAAGAGGGGGACTGTAGGGAACAGCTGTTACCAGCGGGGAGGTAGGGAAAGAGGGAGTGTTTGGCAGGGAGGAGAGGAGGGAGGGGCATGCAAGGGGCCACACCACAGTGTGGGGGTAGAGGGAAGTCAGGAGATGGGGGATGGTGGGAGGTGGGTATTATTGGGAGGAGGGTGGGGATAATGGGGGCCTAGGACTGGGGAGGGAGGAGGGAGGGAGGATGGGAGGGAAAAAAATAGAGATGAATGAACCTTGGAGGCCTAGGAAACCCAGAGGGAAATGTAATGACCCCCAACACCATGAGAAATACCTGTACAGTATCTAAACATTAGTGCATATGTATACTGGGAACTGCTTGGGAACACAGTGCCAGACAGAAGAGACCTCCCTTTGAGTGGTTGGTGAGAGTGGTCAAAGAGACATCCAAAATAACAGGCTGTTGCCAAACCTCTTGGTTATCTCCCAGAACTAGTAGATAAGACCCTACTGCTAAAGACAGGACATGCTTTGGATACAAGACTTAGAGCAATGAAGCAGGAACTGACCTGGAGACCTTCTACCCAAAGTTTAGCTATCATAATGCTAGATGATAATATGTAAACTGTCAAGGGAGAAAAACAATCAATTTTCCAACCCAGACCTAAACCCTAATAACCATAACAATGAGCACAGCAAACTACCTCTATCAGGACAGTAGTGGCACTGTTATCTGGGGGCAATCAACAGCCATCTAATTGGACTTAAAGCCCTCTCAATGGGAGTGAACTCATGGGTGGTACTATAAACTCAGTCAAGTACACATGGCAGGAGAAGACATAGATCCTAGAGAAAACTCTTTTTCACCTCTAGACAAATAAACTTCTTACCATATGCTAAATATGGATGCTTACATTTACAGACAATCATACCATACACCACTCATCAAAGAAGCTTCTTTTTGCAACAGATGGAGGCTACTGTATAATTCCACAACCGATCAGATACAGAGAACATATATCTGAGAGATGCCAAGTACTAGGGGACACATCTACAGTTGAACACCTAAGGCTCACGGAACATAGCAGAACAAGGGTAGGGAGAAAACTAGTGCACCCCTCAAGTCTCACCAGTAAAGTTTCCTTATACAAGAGTTTGATGCACACAGAAGGCCACAATTGGCCAAGTTTTTAAAAAAAAGAGACTGCAGAGTGTATATCCTTGGATGGAATGCCTATATCGAATCAGGGACCACTGTGGAAGAGGGGGCAGAAAGATTGTAAGAGCCAGGGCTGGTTCATGAACACAGGGAAGCAGAGGCTTTCAGGCCACTGGAAGCTTGTGCATGTGAACTTGTGGCAATGGTGGCATCAAGCACAGGACCCACGTCAATTCAATTAAACAAGGGCCCAGAGGGGATGAGAGAAATGAGTGGTGGGTTGGCCTTAGACTGAGAACTATTGGAGATTGATTGATGCTGGATGAGGGATAGTATGCTTTACATATGATCTCTGGATGGGCTGACTAGACTCCAGTGAACAAATTCACACTGAAAGACATCTGGGTACAAATGCTTGACTGGGTGGGACTTAACATATATGGCAGAATACATGAGGTCCAGTGAGGAAATGGCGGGCATGGATGGGAGGGCTCTAAATTTGATTAAGAATTGTTGGATGAAATTACAAAAGCTCAACACAAAAAGTTTAAAAAAGTTGGGCGTGGTGGTGCACACCTTTAGTCCCAGCACTTGGGAGGCCAAGGCAGGCAAATTTCTGTGTGTTCAAGGCCAGTCTGATCTATATAGTGAGTTCCAGGACAGCTGGGGCTACAGGGAGACCCTGTCTCAAAAAGACCAAAAGAATTAAAAAAAACAAAAACAAAAACAAAAAAAACTCCCCTTTTTTTTTTTTTTCAAATAAGAGCACAACTGAGGTAAGGACCTGGTTGAAGTCATATAGAAAGAATGGTTCTCTGGAAAACAGTGACTTCCAGTTTCTCCAAGTCTTTTTCATTTAGAATGCTCTGTGCACCTTCCCTCTCTGTTTCCCTTTACCCCTCAGACAGTGGTCTGTTGGTTGACCCTATATGTTCTCCAGATCTCAGTTTAAACATCCCTGTCCTTATTATATGTTTTCATACAACTGTGTGCCTATTTTTCACAGCACTTGCCAAAATTTAGCAGTATGTTTATTTTTGTGGTTACACAATTAACATCTGTCTCCTCCATGGACTATCCATGATAGAACTAGGATTAGGTCCATACTTGCTCATCACTGTGCCCCAAATTCCCAGCAGGCCACATACCTGTCTCTTAAAAGGCTCATTGAATATGTGTTGAATGGATCATTGATGGATTGCTTCTCTGCACAGTCCATAGTTTTGCATGGCAAATAGGTGTATTTAAACATTATTGCAATACTAATCAAAAAGCTATGCTTAGTTTTCTAACCTTGATATAAAAGTGAAAATAATGATTTCAGAAACAAGAACCAAGATCACCTCCCTTAGCAACATCTACTGATTGCTTGCCACTTGTTGCCACTGCCATGAAAGAGCCTTTTGTAAAAGGAGCCTTTTGTTCTTTCTCTAAACATGAACACATGGTCTTTATACACACAGAATGGCATTGTAACATCAAATCATAAAAATTAATTGGCTAAGCTTTCAATAAGCTTAGCTACAGTGCTATCTACAATCACAACCTCTAGACATGGAACTGATGTCACAGAATCCCCACATGACTTTTCAAATAAGTGAACATCTCCGGGCCTGCATGTGTCTCACGGATATTGTGTGCCTTTACACTGCAGTTTTTCATTAGGTCAAAACCCAAAGATCACTAATGACAATATGTGTCAGCTAAGTAAACAATGTCTCTGCAAGAAATTCCTAGGGAGCTGCCTCAATGGAAGCAGAAATATGAGTGTTTTGCCTTCCCTTGTTGATGCAGGACTTAAATTCAGAGCAAACTGAGCCCCTGGCAGTATTGGAAAGCAAGTGAAATTGCCCTGGATCCTCTCTCAGCCCTTTGGGCCACTATCTTCTGTATCATCTTCTTCCTCTGGTTCAATGTGCAGCCCCTGCCCACTGAACTTGCCCTACCACCTAGCCCCAACCCCTGGCCGCTAAGCTGGCTCTCTCCATCAATAGCCATGAGTATTTTAATCAGGAGCAATGTCACCCTCAAAAGAATAATTTTAGCTATCAAGTATCTGTTTTGAGACACAATGTACCCCAAAATTAGGGAAATGTCTAGGGAGATGATTCAGTGGGTAAAGTGTGTATCACACAAGCATAAGAACCTACATTCAGATCCCTGGTCCCATGTAAAATCAGAGTACGGCAGCACATGCCTGTAATCCCAGTGTTGGGAATGCAAGAACGGGCAAATCCCTGGGGCTTGATGGCCGGCCGGCCGGCCAGCCTAGCCAGTTGACGAGCTCCAGATTCAGTGAGAAGCCCTGTCTTGAAAACTAAAGTGGAAATCGGTTACAGAAGATACCTGACATTGACCTCTGGCCTCCACAAGCATATGCACACTCTAGTACAAATATGTATACCCCTTTACACAGAGAGGAGAGAGAGAGAGAGAGAGAGAGAGAGAGAGAGAGAGAGAGAGAGAGAGAAAATAAAAGCTGTGCTCGTCTCTTCATATACACAAAACAAATTTAGGTCGCTCTCTCGAGAAAATCTCTCTCTGGTGTCAGAGAAGACCACAGATGAGAG
>NW_008342399.1:2990431-3001421 GCF_000622305.1 Nannospalax galili
GAGCTCATCTTCCTACATGTACAACAACTTCATGGATCAATCTCGGGAAAAATTCAGTCTGGTGTAGCAAAGGACCCAAGAGGTTAGAATTACATCATTGTTTTGCTTCTGCAATTCCCACGACTCTTTTTATAGTTGTGGATATCCCCAAGAAGACCTAGCCAAAAAACAAGGAAAAGAAACAATAAACTCTGTGTCCCCACCCCCACCCCCCAGATCACATCAGCATTTATCAGCTGACACTATTAAACAGCAATGTAAGGCTTTCCATTTTTATCACCTAAATATGCCCCTGGGCTGAAAGGGTAAAGCACAGCAAAACAAATACAGTCAATAATTCACTGTGCAACCAGTTGGCAGTCAGCATTCTGTCCTCTGAAGAAACAAGTCTCTGTTGCTATAAGGCTAGGTGTGGGTCTTCATCAGTTTGTGGCATCTTTGAAGGTAAAGGCCATTTCAGACCACAGAGAAGGGGTTCATGCAAGGTCAGATGAACACCTCTTCTTCAAGCCTGCCAGCAGTAGCTGGACAGACAGTCCAATTGTCCCCATCAGAGGAGTAGTTAGAGAGCCTATTGTGCCTTCTACCCTCTGTCCCTTGAGTCAAGACGACTGCATTGCAATAAACATATCAACATTCATTAAAGGCCAGGAAACTGTATTAGTAGCACTGGCCAGCACTCCCAGGCCCTGCCCTGCCACTAAGCTGAGGACCCCCCCATCAATTAATGGCCAGCATGAGCTGTCTACATACAAAGGTGATCATGGTCAGCAAAGGAGTTAGCACTTTAAAGCAAATATCTATTTGTTGGCTGAATAATTGCAATGAATGAGCCTGTACAAATTCTTTTTATACTGGCATAAGTATTTCTGAAAGATGAGTTCACAGAAGTATAATTGCTCTGTCCTTTTTATTATGTTACAAGATGAACTATTTGATTTTAGTGGGCACTAAACCATCCCTATGTCAAGATAATTACATCCAAACAACATTGTCAACATTGATGAGACAGGAAAACCTCTAAACAGCACTGGCTAGTGTTGGAAATTAGACTGGTCAACTTGAAGTACCTACCAAAACATTTCTTACATGTTATGGGTATTTACTGGGTTTTGGCCGCCCAGAATCAAAACTATTTTAAACAAAAAAACAAAATAAAATATCCAGATGCCAAACTTTAAATAGTACCTCTCCTATTTGTTTACATTTTCCAGAAATAGTTGTCCTTAGACAAAGACCAACACTGAGTCACAGACGGTACTTAGTGGTTTCACTGGACAGTCAGAGACTTGCCAGAACAAAGTAGGAGAGTACTGAAAAAAAAAAGTACTGAGAAAGAACAATGTCGAGCAAAGTATACAGGTGATGGTCCGGAAATAAGACTGTGTCTCTGAGTACATGCTCTCCAGAGGTAGGGGTATGAAAAGCCTGCAATGGCCAGCTTGTTCCATGCATGCTACAAAAAATCAAGGCAAACATATAAAAGCACTCGTCAATCAGTGGAGAGACAGATGCTCATATTAGATAGACTCGATATTACCAAGATGCCAGCTGTCCAAGATTAGTAAAGAAAATGCAACTTTTTCAAAAATCCTATTGTGGTGAACATTAAGAACTATTTTTTGGTTTTGTTTTGTTTTTTGTTTGTTTGTCTGTTTATTTGAGACAGGGTAAATTCTAGCTGGTCTTCAATTTATAGAGATCTATCTGCCCCTGCCTCCCAAAAGGTGGGATTAAAGGTGAGTTTTGGTTTTTGTTTGTTTTGGTTTAGTTTTACTTTTTTTGAGACAGGGTCTCTCTGTAGCCACAGTTGGTCTGTAACTCTTTATGTAAACCAGGCTGGCCTCAGTCTCACAGAGATCCAAAGGCCTCTGCCTCCTGAGTGCTGAGATTAAAGATGTGCACCACTACACCTGGCTTAAGTTTTGTTTTTGAAGAATATTTTTAAAGTAGATTTACTTGTGTTAGAAAAAACACAGGTTTGTTCTAGACAGACAAAGTAAGAAAATGCTCATCTCAGAACTCACCACAGTGGTATCTTCAGGTAGAAGCTGAGGGCAGAGTCAGGAGCATCCAAGGCCCTGGAAGTACTGAATCCCTTAAGTACTGTTAGGAACATGGGTGTTCAGACATCTCTACCTTGCATATATGTATCTATGTGTGTGTAGGTGCTATTTCATAACTTTTTAAAGTGTAAAAGGAGCCCAAGAAGTTAGAAAAAAGGAATAATAAGCAATCAGTTGACTTGCTAGATAGATCTGTGACTTCTAAAAATGTTTTAATAATGATAGAACTAAGAAACAGAAAAAACAAAACATAAAGCCTAAGATTAAGACTCTAGAAATAAACTCAAAAGTGGAATTAGTACATAATAAAGATGGCATTTCAACTCACTAAGGAAACTACAGATTATTCAATGATATGTTATGAAAACAGGCTAAATATTTGAAAATAAAAAAATGGATCCCAACTCATGTCAAAATAAATTCTAAATGAACCACAAACTTAGATACAATAAAATGAATGCAAAAAGACATAAAACTATAGCAAAACAGTAATTGTTTGCTAAAGATACTTACTGCCCAGTCACTCAAATCTGTGAAAACTAATTTGTATAGAAGAAGGACCTCATTGATCTTTTAAGAAGGCTGAGGTGGGGAGAATACACTGTATTATCCAGGTGGGCCTAGATCACGAGGGGTGGAAGTGTTAGAAGGAGGCAAGCAGATGAAAGGAGGAAGCAGATGGGAAAACAGTGCGCAGTACCACAAGAGGAAGGGGTCACAAGCCAAAGAATGCAGAAGCAACCTGTAAAAGTCAGAAAAGGCAGGGAGCCATACTCTCCCCTTGAGTCCCCAGGGAAGCAGCCCTACTGACCTCAAAATGAGCCTAAGGAATTTTTACTTTTGGACTCCAGGTCTCCATACCGGCAAGAGAATCAATTTGTGCTGTTTAAAGCCATAAAGTTTGTGACCACTTGCTATAATAATAATAGGAAACTAACTCATTCTGTATTTCAAAAGCAATCACAATTATTTCAACAAAATGGAAATATGTTAATAGCACTGGTGTATGAAGAGTTTCTTTTTAAATCAATGGAAAAAAATCAGAAACCAACTTGATAGAAAGCAAAATTATAAGGCAATTTATAAAAGAAGAAATAACAATTGGTCAGTAAAAAAGTAAAAAAATTCATCTTTACCGATCAAATTCATGAATTGACACAGAAGAAAATGAATGTAAATACTCCACGTTAGAAGTACTATCAGAAGTCCAAGAACCCCACCAACATCACACACATCACACATGGACAAAGCAAAAGTACTTGGCAAGGCAGCTTTTACTTTTGCCATGTGTTGTGTCTTTATTCAGACCCATCAAGCACACAAGACCTAGAAATTGATGAGGTTTTATTCTTACCACAAGAGTACTGTGCCTTTTCCCCACTGGCTGGAGTTTGACTTCACAGTCCTTCTAGGTTGGCTAGCTTAAAAGAATAGGCCCAGAAGAAGAAAGTTGTCCAAAGAGAGGGCAGGGCTCCACCACCTCAGGCCATCAGTTTCCCAGGATACATCAGGGCCTTAGTAGGTATTTCAGGAGAATAAAAGATTAGAATTCTGTGTCATAAACAAAAATTTTATAGGGTTTGGAAGAAAAGGCTAATATTTCGTGTTTCTTACATTCCATATGGAAGACTGTGTTGAGGAATGGGAGAGTTGTCCAAAGAGAGGGCAGGGCTCCACCACCTCAGGCCGTCAGTTTCCCAGAATACATCAGGGCCTTAGTAGGTATTTCAGGAGAATAAAAGATTAGAATTCTGTGTCATAAACAAAAATTTTATAGGGTTTGGAAGAAAAGGCTAATATTTCGTGTTTCTTACATTCCATATGGAAGACTGTGTTGAGGAATGGGTTCTATTGTATTTGTGGGTAGAAATATAAGCACACAACATCTCCAAATAACAGTTGCTCAAAATGATTCGCTGTTTATGCCTGTTTACACTTTGACCCTATACTCTACTTTCAGAAATTTATCCTAAATTGAAATTCACAAAATTATTCAAATATGTAAATATAGAATGTTCATTTAGGCATACTTGTAGTAATAAAAAATAATGAATGCCCAAAATGAAATGTCCATATATTAAATAAGTTACTATATGTCTACATAATAATATATATAGTGGCTATTAAAACATGTATATATGCTTATGGAAAAAATATATAATACATAGTTTTAGTAAGATGGTATATAAAATAGTGTATATGGTGTCATACCATCATCTAAATCTATATATTAAGGATAAAATCAGCTTTGAATTTTAGAAAATTTAATATTACATACTGTATATAGTTGGATTACTACTGTAGTTTTCCACTTACCCCTTGCCATGTGACTTTGCAGGGCACTGGAGCAGGAAGAGTACCTTTCCCATCCGCATTAATCTTGGGTTTGGCCATCTGATTTGTTTAGCCAAGGGAGCATAGGCAAAAGTGACAATCTGTCAGTTCCAAACCAAGCCCTTAAGAGGCATTGTGTGGGTCTGCTCACACACTTGCTTTCCTGCCAATAACACAAGAAAAATATGTCCTTGGAAGCTGCTGACCCAAGAGGAATGTAAAGACAAGTGGAATGGAACAAAACCAACTCAGACCTTCAACCAAGCCAGTCAACCCACAAGCTAAGAAAAGACAGTCCTGCCAAGTCGCAGACCCATGAAAAAGAAGAGCAAATATGTGCTCTATACCACTGAATGTTAGTAGGCTTATTATGAAACATTACTGTACCAGAAACTAAGGCACAATATTTAATTATGTACTACCAAGCAAAAGCTGAAGAAGAAATTGCCAGACTGTTAACCTCAGCTGTCTCTACATGATAGGATTTGGTGTGTTTATTACTATTTTGGGTAATCCCATCTAGTGTCTCTTCAAATGCAACAACTCAGGCCAGCCTCAACCCTGCAATCTGGCTCTATACATCCAACTGCTTACTCAATATCTTCATTTCAAGGCCATGATCCCTTTTTTATATATTTATTTTTATTTTATGTGTGAGTGCTTTGCCCACATGTATATAAGTGCACCCATGCATGCAATGTTTGCAGAGGTCAGGCAAGGGTGTCAGATTCCCTGGAACTGGAGTTACGGATGACTGTTAGCTGCCATATAGGTGCTGGAAACCAAACCCAGGTCCTCTGTAAGAGCAGCCAGTGCTCTTAACCACCAGGTAATCTTTCCAGCCTCTCAAGGTCTTCATCTCAACATGCCCAGAACTGGACCACTCATATCTTTGTCAACCATCTGTTCTACTTACAGTTTTCCCATCACAGTTGAAGGTAAACTTATTCCCTCAATTGCCCAAGCCAGAAAACCTGGGGTCATCTTTCTTTATTCTTCTCTTTATTGTATACCCCACATCAAGTTTATCAGCAATCTTGCTAGCTCTGACTTCAAAATGTTCCAAGATCCTCCCACCTCTCATCTTCTCCACTGCTACAACCTGATCCAAGCCACCATCTGTTTTTGCTGCTTGAGCCTCCTTTCTGGTCTCACTAGTTTTCCCGCAACAAGATGATCTTTATAGCTGCTGGAATAAACATTTTACAATACAAAATTCAGCTCTCTTGCACTTCTGCTGGAAACCCTGCAGTAGCGGACCCTTGCTTCATCATGCGCTCATCTCCAAGGCTTATCTGCTGTCTACCTCACCCACACTCTTGGGCACCAGAAGGTTTTCTAACCTGGGGTCAGTGTGCTGGTCATGGACTCTGCTTGACGTATCCTACACAACTATACCCCAAAGCCTCACTCCCTCACGCCTTCACTCAAGTTTATGCTCAGATGCTTTCTGAAGAGTGCCATCCCAACCACCCTGTTCATTAGACGTCCACCCACCATTTAGACATCAGCCCCTTCCAAACTTTGTCAACTCTCTTTCCTACTTACTCTGCTCCATTTTCCCCATGACCATCTCCTCACGCATTAGTTGTATACTTTGCATATTATCATGTTACCACCTGCTTCCCTGCCGAAGCATAAGCATCTGAAGGGCAGCTGTTCTCACCTGCCTTGTTCTTGCTGAATCCCAGGTGCCTAAACCATGCTGGCACCTAGTAAGCACTTCAACAGTATTTGTGAAATAAATAAAAATTTATGTGTAAAGTTCTTTATATAATTAAGATGTACTATATTGACAGTTAAAAACATGTTTTCAAATGTTTGTGTATTTTTCTCACTAATAAACTCTTTTCAATATTGTTTAATCCAATAAAGGTTCTATCCTTGAACTTGAATAGAAGTTAATCTACTTAAACTGTCAGAACAAGAAGACAGTCTCAACTGGCCTTTCTTATGTTACTAAGTAAGAAACTCTTCCTACCTTTGAATAATTTATATGTCTTATTTTGTGACAAAGACAAAAGAAAATACATAATTATTTACTTACTAGGAACCAACACCACAGCGAGAATCTACTCTTGCCCCCCCCCTTACCACAGGCTGCCTTGCAGCTAGCCTTTGCCTCTTTAGTTAATTGTATGTCTGCTATGAAATTCTAGCCTGCTTTTGTTGAGTGGAAGTTTGGTGCTGTTTCTGCTGTTGTCCAAGCTTGGTTGATTTCAGATCAAGTATAGAGAGTTAGTAGATCACTCCAGATACCCCATGTTGAGTTTTGATTGGAGGGACAAGACTGATTCTAATTCAGTCATAATGAATGAAGAGTACAGATGGGACTCCAGGCTGGGTCGGTCTGGGCAGGTGAGCAGGCTACAGTATCCCAGCTATGCCTGGGAGTGTGGGGATGTTGGTGGGGTCAGGAGAGGTTCTGGAGAACTCACCAGACTGGGCTGTGTGCTAGCTGTGCACCCAAGTAGGCCTGGGAGTGAGGGAATAGCAGTGAGGTAGTGCCTTCACCTCTCTGGTAGACTGTATCTATTAGTCAAATTTTATGCAACAAGGATTCATCCTCTTTTCAGTTATACACTAACCTCTCTACAGTAATTACCAGAAGCTAAAACCTTTAGACAGTAACTTTATCATCCCCATAATCTCATCAGCCACCCCAATAAGCTTAAAATCTAAGTCATAGACAGTATGCTTATGGTGGAAAGGCAGGGTAGTCCAGTAGTCAAGCAAACAGATAATGAGTCAGACTATGTCAGCTTGAACTTTCTTATTTCTCTGATATGTGACCTGAGAAAAGTTACAGTGTCTCTGCTGGAACTCAGATCGATGGGGTTAATTGGATATGAATCATATTCAGTACAAAAGAAGTTTCTAATAAATTTCTTATGCAAGCTCAGCTGTAGAACATTCCCACCTGCTTCCCTTTGTAGAAGACCCGCACCCACTATTCCCTCTATTCAGAAAGTTTGGAAACGCTCCTCATTTAGACATGATTAGCAAAACATTTTCTGGCTTTCCATGTTCAATTCACCAACTCTAAAAATGGTATTTTCTCACATGTGTTGCAAGAGTGCCTACACAGACATACCATCTACCCAATACCCAGAGGGATCAGGTGGGCAGTAGAAAACCAAATGATCAGGAGCCCAGGTCTCGCTGCCCTGAAGGAAGCCTGTTCTCCAGTGTGTGCATGAAGGCAAACCTAGTGTTTTGAGATTCGGTTTGGTGCTGTTTAGAAATCAGTCTAAACGTCTATGACCATTTCCCACATTCTTCAACATTATTCATTGTTGTGATTTGATAAAATCCATCAAAGAGTACAAATGTAATTAGGACTTGAAGTATCTCCCATTTCCATGTTAGTCAGGGATAGCAGTGCCAAGCAACTTCTTGAAAAAAATCAGTTTCCAGAACTCCATTCCCAAATTTTGGACTAAGAGCTGGAAAGCGATCGAAACCTCATGAAATCCTAACCCCATACAACCTACTCATGTTTCCAACATTTAACCCAACTGATCGCATTTCGATGACAAGAAAATTCCAGTTTTTGAAGAACTCTATTACGTTCTAAGTGGATTAAGGGAGAATTCTGGTGGGAGGGTTAGCATTTCATATGGGCCTTGAGAGTCCTCCTTGCCCCACGAGAATTCATCTTGAGAAAATAAAATGGATTTTGAGGCTGAGGGTCATGTTGCTCTGGGAGAGGACCTACAGGCACAAAGAAGAAATGCTGCTTAGAAATGCCACACTGCAGTTTGCCAAGTAAACACCGTTTGTTGAGGTGCAAACGAATCATGGAAGATGGCATGTGTTGTGAGAAATTTTAGAGATATCTGTGGCACTGGTGAGTAGATTCCTTCCATGAACTAGGGCTGGGAGACCGAGGCACCCTATCTGAAGACTTGAGGCATTCCAACCAATAACAGTGGGGGGTGAGGGTGATGTAGAATGGCAGCAAGATGGCTCAGCAGATAAAAGTGCTTGTTATGCAAGCCTGATGATCTAAGCTCAATCCCCAGAACCCATGTAAAGGTGGAAAGAGAAAACTGACTTCACAAAGTTGTCCTCTGATCTCCACACACACTGTGGCACCCATGCAGCCCCCCCCGAATAATAACAAATATTTAAATATTTGAAATATTTAAAAATATGTTATTATTTTATTTTATGTATATGACTGTTTTCCTACATGTATGTAAGTGCACCACATGCCTGCAGAGGCCAGGAGAGGGTGTCAGAGCCTCTGGAACTGGAGTTATGGACAGTTGCTTGCCTCCATGTAGGTGCTGGGTCCTCTGGAAGAGCAACCAGTGCTCTTAACTGCTGAGCTATCTCTCCAGCACCAATAACAAGTGTTTAAATAAAAGAAAGAAAACTAGGTCTCACAGGAATGAAGAACGCCAATCTGAAACTCAGATTATTATCTTAATTCTTTTATGAAATTCTGTTCTCTGAGCTCTGTGCATCTTCTGAACACTGGGGTATTTGAAGCAGGGCATCTCCACCTCTGTGTGTCCAGACCCATACATAGAAGCTGCTCCCTCCGTGAAGGCTCTCTGTGTGGAATTCCTCGTCACTGACCCTGTGGACTCCATGAAAGTACAATCTTTAGAAATTAGCATTTTATTGATTGTGACACGTACTGTCATTGATGCCTGTTTTATGTATTTTAATTAAATGTTATAATTTGCCACTGTGTACTGCGGCCTTGTGCTGGAAGCAAATGAGGTTTCATAACTCAGGCCTGGAGCCTGAGTTATGGGAGCTCATTGACTCTTCTGACACGTCACTCTAATTATTTGCCCTGAGTCGATAGAGAAGCTTTGATGTTGTTTTTACCTCATAGAAAAGGCATCTTCCTATTTATCTCCCACCATGTTATAAATTCACAAAGGCCTTCTCCAAATCACACCTTCCCCTGATACAAAACTGAGCTTTCTGTTATGTTTTCAGAGTTGGCGCTGTCACTTGGTACTGCCACCCCTCTCAGAGCCACCTCAATTGGAGACCAGGAGAGCATTCCACAATGCTTGGTCTTGGAATCATAGTATTTCTGTCTGGTTGTCTCTCTTCCTTATTTTGGTTCCCTTTGTTGTTCCCACGGCTTTGCAGCTCTGGGCCCCTGTTAATCTAAATTCCTTCTAGATGCATGCATTGTCACAGCTGTCACTTTTATTGTCTTCTCTATACTGTCTGCCTGGTACAAAGTTAAAGCTCAGTGCACGTGCGCTGAGTCTAATTGAAGTGTAAAGAATTTGCACATCTCCCAAACACAAACACACGAGAACCAAGTAAAATTCATCCCCAGCCAGCACCCCATCTGGAATATCAAAGACCACAGCTAGAAGAAGAGGCTGTGGTTTTTTAAAAGCGTTACTCTGCATGTCAAGTCCAACTAGTATTAATATTTTAAATACATGTATCTGTTATATATAGTGAATTCTTCAAATTGCTAATGCTCAGTAAATATTTTTCTTTTTTAGGTGTTATTTGTTGTTGTTGTTGTTGTTTTGTTTGTAGAAGAGAGGGTGTCCTGGTTTGTCTCTCCATTGCTGTGACAAAACACTCTGACCAATACCAACGTGGTGAGGAAAGGGTTTATTTCAGCTTAAATGTTACAGTCCATCATCAAGGGAAGCAAGGCAGAAACTCAAGGCAGGAGCTAGGAGCAGAAAGGTGGAGGAATGCGTCTTACTGGTTTGCTTTCAGGCAAACCTGTATTCACCACCTTTCCTATACAGCCCATACTCACCTGCCTGCCCATCTGCCCAGGGGTGACAACACCCACAGTGGGCCGGGCCCTCGCACATCACTCATCAAGAAGATGTGTGGCCTCAGACATGGCCACAAGCCAGTCCAATAGAGGCAATTCCCCAACTGAGGCTCCCTCAACCCAGTTGTGTCAAGTTGACACTAAAGCTATCCAGCACAGAGGGTTTATTGGGCTTACAGTTCCCGAAGGATAACAGTTTATCATGGTGGGGAGGCACGGTATGGAGGTGGCTGCAGCAGCAAGCCAAGCATTCAAATCTTCAAGCAGGCACAGGAAGCAGAGCCAGACAGGCTGGAAGTGGGATGTGGCTTTGAACTGTCAAAGCCTGCTCCCAAAGACACACTTCCTCCAACATGGCCACACTTCTTAAAGGCTCCGTGACCCTCCCCAAACAGTGCTACCAACTGGGAAACAAGTGTCCAAATACTTGGAGCCTATGGGGGACACTTCTAACTACCGCAGGTCTCATGGTGAATAGCATCACGTGCAGGCAGGAGCCAGAGGTGGGTTAGTGACTTGTCGCAATTGCTATGACAAAATACCTGACAAAAGCGACCTAAGGAAGGAAGGATTTATTTGGGCTTACAGTTCTAGGGGCTAGATTTGGTTAATCTTTAGTTAGCATGCAAAACAGTAGATTTCATTATGCCATTTTTCATGCATATCTCATCCTATACCCACGGGTCTCCTTCTTCCCCCAGATAGTCCCTTTTCTGCCTTTCATGTCAGATAGATATATGATTGATGATGATAGATAGATTAGATAGATAGATAGATAGATAGATAGATGATAGATAGATAGAGATGATGA
>NW_008342399.1:3001508-3052648 GCF_000622305.1 Nannospalax galili
CTCACAAGAAGCTTGGTAAGAAAGAGGATATTCAAGACATATTTGCTGACCATCCATTTTGCAACAAGGTCTGCATTAATCACTCTGTACCCCAGTGGATCTTATAATCCAGTGGGGGAAAAAATGGCCATTAAACTGATAAACTGACTGTTAAGAAAGGGTAAAGCAAGATACTGTGGGCAATGGAACTCACAATGTAGAACAAAGAAGACCCATAGATAGATGATAGATAGGATGATAGATAGATAGATAGATAGATAGATGATAGATAGATAATGATCGATAGATAGATAGATACATGATAGATAGATAGATGATAGATCGATAGATAGATGATAGACAGATAAAGATACAGATAGATAAATTCTGCATATGATTGAAAACATGCCATATTTGTTTCCCAGCACTTTCTGTCCTCTCTTCTTCTCCCCTCTCCTCATCTTAGACCCTTTCTTTCCCCCAACATAGATAGTACCCCTTATACTTTCATGGTGTGTGTGTATGTGTGTGTGTGCATGCATGTGTGCATGTGTGTGCATGTGTGTATAAAAGCACTGGAGTCAAGAAGTGGGGAGAGCTGAGTATGGTGGTGCACACCTGCAATTCCAGCACTCAGGAGCCTAAGGCATGAGTTTGAGGCTGGCTACATAATGAGTTTAAAACCTGCCTTGACTATGTAGTGAGACTTTATCTCCAAAAAACAATAATAATAATAATTTTTATGTGTATGTGTGTATTGCCTGCACCCGTGTCATGCAATGCTCACGGAGGTCAGAAGAGGCTGTTGGATCCCCTGGGACTGGAGTTACAGACAGTTGTTAGCTGTCATGTGGGTGCTGGGATTCGAACCCAGGTCTTCTGCAGGAACAACCAGTGTTCTTAACCGCTGAGCCATCTCTCCAGCCCCCAAAATAATAATTTTTAAGAAGAACACGTTCTTCAAAATTTAAATGAATCAGCAGGGTTAATTCATTATTATTTGCCATATTGTTGCTATATTCTAGTCAGTGATACAATAAATATTGAATGAGAAAATGGATAAATAAACAATTATTTCTCCAACAAATATCTATATAAGAACTTGGGACCAGAGCAAAGACAAGCACCCACTCAGACTACTCCACTGCCTGTCACTTCAACTACAAATCCATGCTCCTCCAAGAGGCAGGCCTTCCCCCTGAGAATTTCCACTTTTCTGAATTTCTGAAGTCACAGGATTCTGCTTGACTATTTAACAAACATTCACAGAGCACCGTGTGCCAGGCTCCATTCAAGCCTCCACACAACCTCATTTAATCCCCATAGCAAGCTTCCAAGGCAGATATTATTATTATTATTATCATCTCCAACTACTGATGAAGAAGCTCAGGCATGAAAGAGGTAAAAGCATGGCCTCATTTATACAGTGGAGATCAGAGTCAAAATTTGAAGTCCCAGAGCCTGTTCATTTCAACATTGGATGACCCACCTTTGTCATGGACTGATGATCTTCAATGTCCCAGAGAGCCCAAAGTATTTGAGGCTCTCCAAGAGTGCTGTGACCCTGACCACAGCTATGAGTGCATCCAGCCATCATATTCAACACACATTGATTAAGTACCACCTTTGAGTCCATGTTCTAGGAATGCAGCAGGGAACTGGATTTGCAGGCCCTGGTGCAGCCCCTGGTGCAGCTTGTGTTCTAATGATGAGAAATGGACAATACTCAGGAAAACTAACCAACACACCACTTGAAATGATGAGAGGTCATTTAAGTGAGTCAAAGGAAACAGAACAGACTAATGAGATCAGG
This sequence comes from Nannospalax galili, assembly GCF_000622305.1. Taxonomy (NCBI): domain Eukaryota; kingdom Metazoa; phylum Chordata; class Mammalia; order Rodentia; family Spalacidae; genus Nannospalax; species Nannospalax galili. The sequence goes on from NW_008342399.1 coordinate 3,003,301, forward strand.
AGCTGTGGCAGGGGGGGGTGCTCATCAAGTTCTGTGTTGATACAGGGCTGTCTGTGTGGATATTTGAAGGAAAACAAATGGTATGGTGAGGGAAGGGCACTTATTTTAGTTACTTTGCTGTGATAGAACACCAGACCAAAGGTAACTTAAGGAAGAGTTTATTATGTTAGTGTACAGTTCCAGAGGGGGTATAGTCTACTATGGCAGGAAAGGCATGGCCTGGAAGCAGGAGGAGGAAGCTGGCTGACCACATTCCATTCATACACAGGAAGCAGAGGATGCAAGCAGGAAGTTGAATGAGGCTATAACCCCTCAACCCCTGTCCCCCAGTGGCATACCTCCTCCAGCAAGGTTCCACCTGTTAAAGGTTCCATAACCTCCCCCAAACATTGCCACCAACTGGGGACCAAGTGTTCAAATACATGAATTTATGGAGGACATTTCTCATTCAAACTACCACAGCACTCCAGTCAGGGGTCAGCAGGTACCAAAGGTCCTGTGATAGAAAAATGATTGGAAAGTCCCAGAAAAAGAAAGATTCCTGGAGAGTAACAACAAGGGGGAGAGGGGAGAGGAACAGAGCTCATATCTTACAGGATTCAGAGGTTTGTCTTTTACACTGTGACAAGACGTCACCAGACTTGGCACAGTGCTAAGTCCCCAGTGAACACTACATGAGTCGGTCACCTTTACACTTGGGTGCCTCTGAACATAGCCATCACCTGGAGCCACTGAGCACTGTCCCCAGGATACCAGCTCATCCCCTACAATTGCTCTTTGTGACATGGTGGCCAGCATGTGGGCCTGGAATCTCAATCCCTCCTCTCCTGCTCACAAGTCAAGTGACTTCATACAAATTATCTACCCAAGCTTCAGTTTTCTGGCCTGAAAAATAGGGTCATGAGATGCAAATCCCAGATTATTGCAACTGTGACAGCTGATCTTGCTTATGAACTTGATGGGATTTAGAGTTACCATGGAAGCGAATCTCTGGGCCAGTCTATGGGGGATTTTCTAGATTAGGTTAACTGAGTTAGGAAAACACACCCTAAATGTGGGCAGTACCATTTCATGGGCTAGAGTCCTAGACAGAATACAAAGGAGAAAATGGGTTGAGCATAAAGCACTCATCTCTTTCTCTGATCTGGACTGTGCACACAATGTGACCAGCTGCCCCCTGTTGCCATGGCATCACCATGATGGACTATATCCCTGGAACTGTAAACCCAAATAAACCCTTCCTTAAGTTGCTTCCATCAGGCATATTGTCACAGCAACAAGTAATGAATACCGTGACTGTTACGTGAGATGAGTTCCCTGTGTCCACATAGCCCTGGGCTGGAGGAAGTGTGTGTGTGTAGGCAGTTCTCATGATGTGGTGGGCATTTTTATTAGTCATTCTAGGAACTGATTCCTCAAATATAAATACTTCCTAGCAGAATGTGATGGGGTCTCTGGCCTCAGCTATGTTGGTCTCTAGGACTATAAGTAATGGTTTACTAGAAAAGGTCTGAGAAGAAAATAAATTAAGGACATGATCCAAAATTGCTACTATTTCTCAATACGATCTCCTACCATCTTCTATGCAGTGTGCTGGGACGTTCTAATCTTGTTCATTCCGAGTCCCTCTCCACTCTTTTGTTTCATGTTAGCTTAAGCAGGGAGATAACGGGCAGCATGACCTTCAGATGGAGAATCAAGAACTGAAAACTTAGGGCACGTGACCAGAAACTCAATTATTGACCAAATGAGAAGAGAAGTACATTTAACTCATGAATGCCATGACAGGCTTTCTCCCCGACTCCTGAGAATAGAGAATCTGAGGAAAGTTAAGCAGGAGGAAGCCTCCACCCTACCTGTGCCAAGGCTAGCTTGCTATCTCAGGGACTTCAGTAAGAACCAAGCCCTAGCGCCATCTCCTGGCGGTACTGAAAACGAAAAAGCCAGCATTTCAATACAAGGATCCTCCCTCTCCTTGACAGAAATTAAGTTCGGGAGGAAAACCTGGTAATTTCATCATAACGTCCGTATTTTCAACCTCCCGATAAGTATTGGAAGCGAGAAAAGGAGATGATAAGAGTTTCAGCCACCCAGAGTCCCCACAAGGGATGGCCCCTGCTGTGCCACCACTTCCTTTGTTTCTGTAAGAGCTTGTCACTAGACAGCCACCAGCCGCCAGAGGCAGCCAGCGATAGCCCCAGTCCCACCCCCACACCAATCTTACCAGAGGATCTTCCTCATCCTCAAATACTTCCACTTTCTGGAGATTTTAAACAAAGAAATCATGTTGGAATCTGTATTCAAAAAGGTAGAATTCTGGCTCCTGCAAAGCTACAAGCCTACGTTCACCCCAGGACTGAGAATTCCATTGAAAGAATCAGTTTGAGGTCCTGCCCTCCCTAGGGAAAGAAAGGATGTCTCACATGCCCTTATGATCCCTTTTACTTTCCAAGGCCTAGGCAGGATCAGGTAGCCTGGATCTAGCCGCTGGTTATATTCAGCTCCTTCCACACCTTCAACTAGGATGACTTAGACTTAGCATCATGAGGCAGAGAGCCCAAAATAACTAGAAAAAAATAATAAATCTGCAGAACTGATGACCAAGAAGTGAACCAGAATCTCAAGAAACTCTGGCTTATTTCTCAAGAGAAATGCACAGGTCATTTCGAACACAGGAGAGTCACTGGCTGGCCCCTTCCTGCTCTGCTCAGTGTTACACATGTATTCATCTCAGGTAGTGTCCCAAGCTGATCAGTTAACATGGCAGGCACTTTGCCAGCAGTTCCTCATTTAAGTTCAATAACACCCTATGCAACTGGTGTGGGGGAGGGCTTGGGGGGATTGTTTTTTTTAGCAAGGATTAGTTTTAGAAACAAATACAAACTATCAAATCACTCTTCTCAACTTGATATCTCACCTGTGGTAGAACTGCCAGACAAAAACATACATCTTTACAACTTGGTAGTCCCAAGTTTAAAAAAAAAAAAAAAAACACAATAAAAATCATTTCTCAGAAAGGAAAAGAATAATATGAAAACAGCTCAAGAAATACACTAACAAGCAAAATATACGGGGAAGGAGGAACGTGTAATCTTAACTGAAGAAGCCAATAGATGACTGGTCTACATGGGAAAATGCCTCCTGGAATGTCAGGCGTGAGGACTGTAGAGTAGGAACTTGTATGACCTGAATGTCTCCTAATTTCTGAATAAAAATGACATCTTGTAATATTTATATTTCATGGCTCAGACACCTACCTCACTTGGCTCTATTCCTTATTCATGCTAGCCATTAGAGTCTGAAAAAATTGGGGATATAGCTTAAGAAGAAAAATAATCACACATATTATGCCCCATTTCTGAAGCTATTTTAAACCTGGGCTTTTCACCAGAAAATTCCTGAAGAAAATTTAAATACATCTGTGGCTTTTTTTGAATGAGTACCCCTAGTTAAGGTTCAGGAAACACACACTGCTTGGGGTTGTAGTGTTACTGGTGACACCTATTACAGAGGGAGGGCTGAACAAAGTCCATGTCTCAAAACCAGTGTTAAATCAATCTCAGGTTCAGAGGAAAGCAAGGGGAGTCTAAAATCGTAAGTGTAGACACGTCTAGGACCCTTGTCCTTCTGGATCCACACTTCCTTCAGGGTCTTCATCATTATAAATGTTCTCTGCCATCTGCCACACTTACATGATATTGTCTTCTGATACAGAACAAATCACCCAAGGTTCATTGGGATTCCAGGAGAAATCAGAGATCTTGGCAGTGTGACCACCATAAGTAAACAACAACTCTGGTGGGCCATCTTCTGGGGACTGTTCCTCTCCAATTTTACTCAAATCCCAGACATTCAGCCTATGATCAGTACCACTGGAAGCCAAAATTGTCTCACTGTGAGGTGACCACCAAACTTGGAATATTTCATCCTACTGTGATTCAAAGGAATGCAACTTGAGTTTCAGATTTCACAGATCTCACAAGGCAACAGTCTTGTTGGCTGATCCAGTGGCAAGAATGAACTCACTATAAGGATTGAAAGGCAGACAGCTCACTTCAGCAGTGTGCGCATCAACTGAATGGCTTGGTTTGGAAACATTGCTTGAACCAGTATCCCAAATCATAAATTTCTGAAACTCATGAAGTAGATGCCAGGAAACGTCTTCTAATACTGCTGTACAGTAGATGTAAAGATGTAAAGATGGTCTTTGCATCCAGCACTTTTCCTTCTTTTGGAACTGCACTGATGTCCCATAGGCAGATGGTATGGTCATCTGAAGCACTAAGCAAGTGCCCACTGAGATTTGGGTTCCAAGAAAGCCCATAGCCTTCCTTCTGATGTCCATGGAGATGCGAGTCTGGGTTGCACTCTCCAGAAGGGTCTGGTTTAGAAGGATGCTTTGTGTAATCAAAAACAAGAACATCAGTGAATGGAGTCTTTGTTGCAATGATGCAAGGGTTCTGGGGCATGTAACGGGCCCTGTTTACTTCTTCTTCATGGTTGATCTTGATTTCTATTTCAATTTTCCCACTGACAGAGCCAAAACCTCCAAAGTCTCCTTTTTCACTGTCGTACTGTGATGTATCAAACTGAGCATTGTCATTAGGGAGCTGGACACTGGCTGTCACAAGCTGGTTGTGTTCATCTGATGTGTGTATCCCCAGCACAAGTCGATGAATGCTGAAATCTTTTCCTTCAGGTCTGATTACATCTGAAAGCCACTGGGCAGTTAAGCTGGGCCACTCCAGGGCATGGGTCATCACCAAATCATAGAGAAAAGGGGTGTTCTTTTTCCATATTTTGTATTCCTCGTTGATTACGCGTGCCTCCACTGTGTCGTCAAAGGCTGCTTCCTTGTCAACCATGGCGGCAAGCGAGTGTGGGGGGGTGGGAGGAGATCCCAGGGTCATGCGTTGTGGGAGGGGCGGGAAGGCAACGAGCTGCATGTGTGTTTTCATTTAACAGATGGGAAACAGATCCAAGGTCTTACAGCAAGTAAATGGAAGGGGCAGGACTCCAACCCATGCCTCTTGGTTCCTCTTGACCATTATAGTTTTTTCAAATAATGCTGACAATACTGGCACTCTTCATATTTGTAAGACAAATGAAGTGGAGATAATTCTCTATAGATGAAAGCGGTGCTCTTCAGAGCCCTGTGAATTCATATGGGGAGTGGGGGATGGAGGTGCGTTAACATCAGTCATCTCTGAGTCTTGGTCTGTCTTAAACAGGATCTACCCAATATAAATCCTTTCTCCAGCCTTGCCCACTTGATGCAGCACTAAATCATGATCCTTACCCCCAACCAGATTTTTAGGACCCTGTCAGTGATTTTCTCATGCTGCCCACGCCTGGCGATTGATTTCTCATGGTTGTTTGCAAAAGCACAAATACAAATGCTATTAACAGGCAATAAAACTAGCCAGCCGTTTCTAAAAGCCAATGCTGACAACTGCTTCAGGGACCCCTGGTTTGCCAGGTCCTGCCAAAGTAAATGTTTCTTTTGATGCTAAAATACCAAGGGGGGCAACCTTGTCTTTTACTCAAAATTTATAAAATGATGGGGTCTGCTTAAGTGGAGGGAAAGAAGGCAAGCTTTTAAGAATCATAGAAAGCTTTTAGTATTCCTGATTCCAGAACTGTCCACCATGGCTCAGTATATAGATATAATACCCCCCCACACACACACACCAGCAATAACATTGACCTTTTTTAAAGAAAAGTGTAGAAATTTAATCAGCATTCTTTAGCCAAATGTCGGATTCCTGGTACTGGAAACTATATCAAAGGGAGGTCCCCAGACTGCTTCAAGGCGCTCATAATCTAGTTATGGGACGTGATCCACACACGAAGCAGCTAAGAACCAGAGCCAGCGGTTTGCAGAAGGTGTGATGGAGAGCTACGAGCAGCAGAGGTTGTTCATGCTCAGAAACATGGGAAATACTCAAAGAGGAAGCCCACAGTTATGACAGTCACTGCCCCTGCCCTCCCGTACCTCAGTGTGTCTTTGTTAGCAGTTCTGTAAAATGACAGACTAAAAGCTTTTCATTGTATATGGTACTGGATTTTGTAGGACATTTTCATTTCATAATTACTTTAAGCATATCCCCCCTTCCTCCCTCCTTCCCCTCCCATTAGTTCCCTTTGTTCTCCTAGAAAATTTTACTTTTACTTTCATGTCATATATACAGACATGATTTTATGTATCTAGATACAGATCTAGGATCCAAAAACGAGAGAAAATAGGTGATATTTGTCTTTCTGAGACTGATTTAATTCACTTAATATTATCTCTAGTTGCATCTATTTTCCTGAAAATGACATAATTTCTTTCTTCTTTATGGATGAAAACTTTCCATTATATATGTAAACGTACTACATCTTTATTCTTCTGTGGGATACCTAGGTAGGTTCCATAACTTAGCTATTATTTTAACAAAAGCCTTTGAGTGCTGATTGTGAGGGGGTACTACTTGTGGTTACAACAACATACTATTAAACAATGCAATGGCCTTGTCCAATAGATGTTAGAGTGCGGTGGGAGAGGAAAGTGGGGCAGACAATGAGTAGAGGATGAAGAGCTGGAGAAATGGCTCAGCAGTTAAGAGCAGAGGACCCAGGGTCGATTCCCAGCAGCCACATGGCAGCTAACAACTGTCCACAACTTAAGTTCCAGGGGATCCAATGCCTCTTCTGATCTCCCTGAGCATTGCATGACAGAGGTGCACTTACCTACATGCAGGCAGGACAGTCATACACACAAAATAAAAATAACAAAATACTTTTAAAAAATTTTTAAAAGATGAGTGGATAAACATATCACACCCTTGGTAGAGATGAGGGCTAGAAGGAAAGTCAGTCAAGGTAAAGGTGTAGCCAGTGGTGTGGCAATGGGGCTGTCAGCAAAGGTAGCTCAGGGAGTCTCATTGGCCAGATAATATTAGACTGGGGACATGGAGTAAGTGAAGAAGCCCAAATCTACAGGAAGAGCATTCCTGGAAGGAGGACCAGCAGGACAAAGGCTCTGAGCTAAGAAGACTTAGGATGTTTAAGGACTAGAAAAGAGGCTGGTATGGTGGTGTCCATGGGTGTGGGCTTTGGAGGGGAATGCAAAGCAGGAGTCAGCTCCTCAAGGCCTCCTAGCCACAGCGAGGAATGCAGATGGGGAGGCCTTGAAGGCTAAGAATGTGTCCCAGAGTATGTCAACTCACCTCCCACTGGAAGGCTGGAGCTTGAGCAAGCCAGTCCTGAGTGAGTGGGATCTAGAATGAACGAGCATAAATGCTCAATCCTCAGTTCAGAAAGCATGGATGGGCTCCTTTGCATCAGGGGAGTAATTTCACTAGGGCCAGCGCTATACTAGGGGGAGGAAAATGACTTAAGAAAGCTGTTCAGAGACCAAAGAGAGTCTCAGGCATTTTATGAGCAAATTGAGAAATAGACTATGCCTTTGACCATCCTGAGGCAGCTATTGCCTTGCTTCTGCCCAAAGAATCCAAATACAGTGCCCTTTTAAAGCTCTACAAGGTACTGTACGCCTAACCAACAACCTGCCTTTCAAAACTCACTCATCCCGTGTTTGATGGCCACTGTTATCTCTACTATGAATGACAGGTGGACACTGATGTTAAATAGATCCAATCAAATTGAGCTTCTTAAAAGTCTATTAAGTGAATAGTGGTCCAATGATTGTGGAAGGCTCACAGTCCATGGCAGGACGCTTAACTGAAGACTCCTGTTCTATCATAAAATTCAAGTGGATGCTATCTTCCATTCCAGATCTCTTTGTAAGAACTTAGCAGTGTTTTGTCTTATTCACCAAGAAATATGGCTATCTTATGAAAGCCCAAGCCATTTCAAATATGAGTTGGGTTGCTGCTATCAGTTAGGGATAGTCTGCATCTTAACCATGGCTGAAGATCAGCAGGCATTAATGTGACCGCATATGCAATATGACATCTCTGAGGCCGTGACACAAGTCTGAGGAAATTCCTTCAGTGTCACAGGCCCTTAGAAGGTGATGTTGTAGCAAGGAAGAAAGCCTCCCTCAGAGAAACCAACACTTTTGTTCCCTGGATGGTATTGCCTGCATCACTAAGCAGCCATGCTTCTGATACTCTGTTTGTTTAATGTCTGACAACATCTTGGCTCGAACCACAGTGAGTTTGAGTACTTGTGCATACACAGTTATCCACACAGATGAGAAAATATGTTTATTTGTGGGGAAAATAGGAATTAGAAGCATCCATGCATCCCAAATGCAAGCATCAACAATACTGTGACTATACAATGCTCTGTTAACATTTGAGAGGCTTCCTTCCTTTCAAATCCACCTAATCACAGACTTCCTGGCTGCTAGGAAAGGGAAAGGATTGAGAGTGGCTGGTGCAGAGGGAAGAGAAGGCCAATGCTGCCCTGCAGTGGGGACTGCAGAAACAGCAGCCGGTAAGGAACTTTCACCAGCTGCCAGCCAGGGAGGAGATACAAAATACTTACTGTCTACTGTTCCTGTTTTCAATTCACTTTCATTACAGAACAGTAAGTAGCAAGTGTGGGGTGTCTTGTACAATTTCAGCTGCTGAAGATGTGACAAAATATAAATAGTCCACTTTTTCATTTCATCTTATTTCTAAATTGTTAACTTTTGTAGTGTTTATACTAAGGTCACATTTTAAAATTCAAGACTATACAGGGATTCTGTTTGTGTTCCTTGTTGTGTTGTATTGTTTTGTGATGCTAGAGACGCAATCTCGTACGTGTTAGGCAAGTGTTCTATCACCAAGGCACCTTTACAGACTCAAGTGTGTGGGGGGGGTGCGAGAGAGAGAGAGACAGAGAGAGAGAGAGACAGAGAGAGAGAGAGAGACAGAGACAGAGAGAGAGACAGAGAGAGGGATTGAGTTTCACTATATAGCACTGGCTGGCCTGGAATCACTATGTAGACCAGGCTGGCCTCGAAATCACAGAGCTCTGCCTGCCTTTACTTCCCAAGTGCTAGGATTAAAGGTGTATGCTACCACACCCAGCTTTCAGATATGTAGATATGCATTTGTACTAGGAATTATTATGCCAAGTCCCAAGGAATTACTGCTGCTTTGGAATATAAAGCTATCTCAGCATGTGATAACTTTTGTTCTTGAAAAACTTCCCTTTTTCATTAAGCTAGGCACTGATGTTAAGTAGACTCCTTCTATTCAAACTATTAACAGTCATTATTAATTAAATGGAAGCTTGTTTTTTGTTTGGTTTGCCTCTGCCTCCTGAGTGCTGGGATTAACAGCATGTGCCACCATGCCTGGCCCATTAAATGGAAGCCTTTAAGACACACATTTGTTTTTGTTGTCATTTATGTACATGTGTGTGCATGTTTGCACACGCATGCACAAGTATTCATGGAGGCCAGAAGAGGGTGTCAGATCCTCTGGTTGGAGTTACACATGGTTGTGAGCCACCCAACATGGGTGCTTGGAACTGGACTCCTGCCCTCAGAGGAGAAGCAAGAGCTCTTAACTGCTGAGCCATCTCTCTAGCCCATGATTTTTTTAAATGCAAGAAAATGGGAAAACCTTAATTTGTGAAATCTCTATTTTCTATAGAGTACTGTATCTAGTCTAAAGGAACATTTGTGGTAAGCCTTTTAGATTTGTGGGAAAAAAAAAAACAACCAATTCAAAAGGTAAAACTGACTTAAGAAAAGCTTAATACAGTAAATGAGAAATAGAAGAAAACTTTCCTTATTTTACAAAGGGCATTTATGCTCTTGGCAGGTATCATATTAAATATCAGAAAAAATGTTGATGATAATTAGGAAATTAGGAAAGCTTCAATATTCATCAGAGATTGCAAAATCTCTGGTGTGACTATAAAATGAGATGCTAAGTAGTAGTTAAAATTAACCAGCTCTGTGGATCTATGTGGGTAGTGCTTGAAGAAAAGCTTAAAGAAAAGAGCCAGCTGCAGTGTGAGCTGTCCATGTAAACCTCAGAGACACACAGCATCATTGCATAGTGCCCCTAGATTCCTGAAGGCATACACATAGGAACCAGATTCATCCCAAAACGCATGATAATGTTGCCTCTGAGAACAGTGGAGGAAAGGATTAATATAAACCTTTACTTGTAAGCATAAATTCAAGGCAAGGGAAAGATAAATATAAGCAAATATGATCAAATACAGCATTTGTGCGCCTGCGGGGTGTGTGTGTGTGCTCGCGCATATGCAGGTACACATGCATGTGGAGGACAGAGTCCAATGTCCAGTGTCTTCCTCTATCACTCTTCACCTTATGTTTTTGGGACAGTGTCTTTCACTATACTTACAAGCTCACCAATTCTGCAAGACTAGCTGGCCAGCAAGCCCCAAGGATCCTCCAGTCCCTGCCTCCCCAGAACTGGGATTATAGGCATGCAACACTAATTCTGGATTTTTACTTGCATGCTGGGGATCTAGACCCAGGTACCATGTTTACATGAAAGCACTTTACCAACTGAGCCCTCTCCATATCCCCTTAAACATTTTTTTTGAGGCAGAGTCTCCCATCCCCAGCTGACTGGAACCCACTATGTAGGCCAGGCTAGCCTCAATCTCATAGAGATCTGCCTGCCTCTACCTTCCAAATGCTGGGTTTAAAGGCATGCACCACCATGCCTAGCCCTTTAAAAAAAATTTTTTTTGACATAGTAATTTCAAAAATATTTTTCATTTTATCCTTTCCCTTTTCCATTAAAAAGCAAATGAGAGGCCGGGTGTGATGGCACACACCTGTCTGTAGTCCCAGCACTTGGGAGGCAGAGACTGGCGAATCTCTCTGAGTTCAAGGCCAGCCTGGTCTACATAATGAGTTCCAGGCCAGCTGGGGCTACAAGGGGATCCTGTTTCAAAAAGACCAAAAATACAAAAACAAAAACAAAAGCAAATGAGGTTGTTCTAGTCAATGGCAAGTTGTTACTTGGTCCATTTTCTTGTGTTAGAATGTCTGAGGCTGAGTAATTAATAAAGGAAAGATGTTTAAGTTACAGTTATGGAAATCCAAGGGTATGGTGCTGACATCTGCTCATCTTCAGGTGGGGCCTCAGGCTGTTCCCGAACAGCAAAAAGGCAAAAGGACAAGCAGGCACCTGCAGAAGAAAGGAGGACGAACTCCTATGAAAAATCCAAAACCAACACTAATCCCTTCATACAGGCTCTGCACCTACAGCCACAAGCCTCCCAGTAAGCCCTACCCCCACTACTGCAGCACTGAATAATGAGTAAATGAGCCTCAAGGTGAGTTCCACTGAGGATCAACCATATTCACACCATAGGCCTGTGTAATTCGCAAGTCGGGGCCAAATCTAAATAAGTAGAGAACCTTCCTGTACAGACTGCTCTGTATTTCCTATAGATGAATTCAAATACTTTAAGAATACTGACTGCTTCAAGGGCAGGAGAGATGACTCAGCAATTAGGAGCACTGGCTTCTCTTGCAAAGACCCGGATTCAGTTCCCACAGCCACATGTTGGCCACATCCATCTGTAACTCTAGTTCCAGGGATCTGACCCCTCTTCTGGTCTCCTCAGGCACCTGCACATAAGTGGCATATACACACTAAAATAAAAACTAAAATAAATCTTTTTTAAAAAAGAATACTGTTTCAAATGCACATCAGGTCAATGCTTTGCCCATGACATCTCCATGCCCTCTCCAGCCCTTTCTTTGAAGCCTTCAGTCTCAGAATTTAATGAGGACATAACCACCAGTATTTTTCATATGGCGCTGTTCTACTAGCATCCTAAGCCTCTAAATTAACAGCTGGAAAAATTCCAATGATACATTTATTTTCAGAGGAAAAAACTAAAGAACAAGATAATGACCCAAGTATTTTCAGATGAATAATACTGTCTTCTCATTTTGTGTACACATGCATACATACATACACACATACATACATACACACATACAATCCACTCATGTAGGTAAAATCTATACTGTGCGAATTTGGTTAAAAAAGAAAGCATTGGATGGAAATTCATTAAATTCCTAAATTTTCATTCTAATTTCAATGATGATCAAAGAAAAAGATCCGAATTTAAAAAATATTTTTAATTACTTTTTTGAGAATTTCATGAGTATACTGTGTTTGTATCATTTCTGTTCCTCCTCCTCCCCATTATAGTTCCTCCCATGTCCCCTCAACCCTCTCTTGAATTCATGACCTCTTCTTCTATAATTGTTTACACACACACACACACACACACACACACACACACAAAACTTGCTGAGTCCAGTTAGTATTGCTGGTATGTTCCTGTGTCTAAGGCTGACCACTTAGGATTGTGAAACCTACCAAGAAGCTCATCACTGGGGAAAACTGACTCTTTCTCCTTCAGCAGACATTGACTGTCTGTAGCTCTTCTAGTGGAGGGGCCTCGTGAAATTTCCCCCATCGATGCTGGCCTGTCAAATGCTGTGGTTTTGTGCAGGCTACCATACTGTTGAGACTGTACAGCTGCGTAGGAGTGCTGATAACTTTTTCCCTTGGCAGCTTTGGATATCATAAGAGTTAGACCTCAGGGGGTGGCTTCCAGGACAGTACCAGCTTGATTCCTTCAAGTCATGTGACCAAAGTATGTGATGTCTTCAGCAATAGGGTCTTTTTTAAAAAATATTTTACTTATTATTTTTATTTTATGTGTATGAGTGTATTGCCTGCATGTATGTGAGTGTACCCATGTTGTGCAATGCCTCAGAGGTCAGAAGAGGGCTTCAGATTCCCCTGGAACTGAAGTTAAGGACAGTTCATAGCTGCCATGTGGGTGCTGGGAATCGAACCCGGGTCCTCTGCAAGAGCAGTCAGTGTTCTTAACCACTGAGCCATCTCTCAGTGGTTCTGAGAGGCAACCAACAGCAATGGCAATAGTCTGTATTATTTTGAGGATTTCTTGATCCCCCATGAACAACGACCCAAAGGAAGGTGTCTCTTGTCTGGTGCTGGGGTGTTTGTTAGTCTGTGGCTACTAGGAGCATTAGCACTCTCTGTAGAGTAGTAGTTCCATGAAATATACATACATATATATGTATATAATTTTATGTAAGCTTATAAAATAATGATTTCCCTATGGTTTTTTCAAACATCCTTACTGTTATTTATCCCTCCTCCCTCTCCTTCCCAAATTATGTGCCCCCCAATGCCCCCTTTCCCCTCCATGTATCCTACTATCCTCCCTCTCTAGGGCTCCCAATAATGCCTTTCTACTTTCCTGACTTCTACAGCTACTCCAGGTTATACATTCAAGCCTAAAGATTTGGAGCTAGGATCTACAAATAAGAGAAAGCATGCAGCATTTTCCTTTTTCTTTTTCCAGAAAATAATCTTAAAAGCAGTAAGAAAATGGGGCAATATGGGACCTCTGTAGATGTTTAAAAAAAATATTTGAAGTATCACTGCACATTTTAGAAAATAGAAAAATTCCTATTTTTTACTTTTCTTCTAATTCAGCAGAGATGCAAAGAAACAGTCTTATAGACTTCTGTCACCCTCCAACAGCAGATTTATCAGGAACAGGAACTTGGCAGACACTGATAGAGGAAATTTTAATTTAATTCACTGCCGTAAATTACACAAATGTGTCTATGCTTTAGAAGCTCCCTGGAGGGAATGTTTCTTCAGAAATAAAGAGGAAATGTGATTTGGAAGAAACGTATTTTAGCTTATCATCTCTCTGTATGAGGAAGCTGAAGGTTGCCCTAAAATAAATCCAGCAGTCCAGACTTCAGCCCAGAGAGAAACGAGCCTGTAATCTACTCGTTTCTCTAGCCTCGACAATGGAACCACTCACAGTCGTGATGAGAATCATCCCAAATTATAAGGCAGAAGAAGTGGCCTCGCCTCCCATGTTATTAGTCTATTTGCAGATGGCGCCACAATTTACAACCCTCCCTGTTACAAGAAATGCTGATCCTGCAAAAGCTCTGCTCCTGAGCAAGAATGGGGTTCTTAGAAATCACAGCACTTATTAAACACTGTTTTTGCTTTGTAAATTTTACATTAAAGCAGTTCTTGAAAGTGACAGAAAGGGATTCTATGTTCTTCAATCCACTGCGAATCCTTTTAGACCAAATGTAGTTATAAATCAACATCTTTGTTGTGTTAAAATTTAAACACAATCAAACAAACCTATTTATTTCAGAGCGGGAATTTAAAGGGACCTAATAGTTAGAAAATCTGAAAAATACAATCGACGAAACTTTAGTTAAGACTCTGCTAATAAAAAATAATGACTATGGAGCTGACAAATGCAAAAAGGAGCAATTTTACTGATAACAGCAAGCAGAGTAATGTCAGATATTCAGCTGTGCTACAGAGTGAGCATTCCAATTCTTAGGGTGTTCCCTGGGTATCCTACACTTAGGAGCTGCCATAAGCTACAACTTCAATGTGGAAGCCAAAAAAGCCAGTCAACTCTTCACTTTCATAATGACTATTTAGACAGATGGAAATTCAAATCACTCTCACAAAATTGTCATCTTCAGTTCAACAAACATCAACTGAGGACTACTGTTTGCATGATGCTCAGTGTAATAAGAGATATATCCAGATAAATCTTCCCACAATTTCATCACCTCTTCTAGGAAGCCTTCCAGATATACACTTCTATCATGGCTGATTTACTTTTTTTAAAAAGAAACATTGAGACAGGGTCCCCCTATAGCCCCAGCTGGCTTGGAACTTGCTACATAGACCAGGCTGGCCTCCCTCTCACAGAGATCCACCTGCCTCTGCCCCTCAAGTGCTGGGATTAAAAGCATGTGTCACCATGCCCAGATCGATTTACTTTCAATATAAGTTTATTTTATCCATATTGGGTAACATGTGCTCATCACAAGAAATTTGGGAAATACAAAGAGCAGAGTAAGGGGAGAAAGCTATTCCTAGTCCCACAAGGCAGGAATAATTGCTAAAATCTTTATGGAGTCTATCAAGATATTTTGTTGAGAAATTTTACATGATTGCAATAATGTAATATACCTGAGACTGTATAAGATAGCATTTTAAATAATATACAATGCTGTAAACCAACTAGAACTACTGAACAGAATAGTTTATGCAATATAGCAAATGTGTAATTTTCTCAAATGAACGTGGAGCATTGTTCAGGAAAGAAAATATGTAAAGGAACTGGCTAGATGACTTGTTGGGAAAAGGTGTTTAGAGCTAAGTCTGATGACCTGAGTTCAGTCCCCAGAACTCACATAGCAGAAGGAGAGAATTGATTAGTGAAAGTTATCCTCTGGCCTTCACACATGTACTATGTAACACACACACACACACACACACACACACACAAAACACACAAATTTATTATGTTTATTTATATGTTCTTTAAAAAACAAATTTTTTTAATAAGTAAAGGGCTAGGGAGATGGTTCAGTAGGTAAAGTACTGCTGTGCAAGCATGAGGATCTAAGATTGGATCCCCAGTATCCATATAAAACCAAGGCATGATGGCACATGTCTATAACCCCTGCCTGAGGGGAGGGGAAGCAGAGACAGAAGGATCCCAGCATCTCACTAGCCAGTCATGCTAGCCAATTAGTAGGCTCCAGGTTCAGTGAGAGACATTGGTTCAAAAACTAAGGAGGGGAGCAACAGAAGAAGAAACTGCTCTCTCTCTCTCTCTCTCTCTCTCTCTCTCTCTCTCTCTCGATTCATTTTTTACTAGACTTTTAGCGGGCTTTTCCCTGTATTGAAGTTTTCATGTTTTTGCTTCTTATTCTCTCTCATTTATTCATCTATGGGCAATATTTACTTTGTGCTTAGCTTTTGTGAGTTTTTTCGGAGGGTTGCCCCTGCGTTTCTTCCTCTTTTCCCTCTGTATTTAATTGTATTTTGACTTTATCTAATAGCTTTCTTTTTTAATACTCTATGTTTTTGTTTGTTATTCCTCATCTTACATTTATATAATTTTGAGGGTTTTTTTTAAGTTTTTCACTACTGGGGAATCTTTATTTTATGAGAGAGAGAGAGAGAGAGAGAGAGAGAGAGAGAGAGAGAGAATATGCTTCTTGTATGAAGTTATCCACAGAAGCTGGAAGAGGACATCAGTTACAGGTGGCTGTGAGCTATCTGTTGTGGGTGCTGTTAAATAAACATGTGTCCTCTATAAGAACAGGAAGTGCATAGCCCCAGTTCCAGGGGATCCGACGGCCTCTTCTGTCCTCCACAAGCACTGCACGACATGGTGCACTTACCCACATGCAGGCAATACAGTCATACACATAAAAAATAAATAAATAAAATATTTTTAAAAAGAATCAAATTCAGGTCCTCTACAAGAGCAGCAAGCACTGTTAACCACTGAGTTTCTTAAACGGAGTGTTACAGCCCCATACAGAGCTACCCAACTGAGTGTGGGGATCACAAAATTAGCAACAATAAAAGTTCAACAACCAAATGTAATGAAGCAATCAAACACATAATGAGACCAACATATTTCTCCCTATGGCATCCAACACCTTCACATATTGGTTCTGAACATAAGCATTTTCACTGCACCAGGCTAGCCTTCTCACTACATAGTACTAGTGACCACTGCCCCAAACACCTCTGCTCAGATTAGAAAATATTATATATTATGAATTGCAATGTTGTTTACTGTGAATAAAAGGTTTCTGCTCTTATAAAAGTACAAAGGTTTAATTATGAAAAACAAAAGTTTAAATATTTTCCTACCATTATTCCTCAGCATGTAAGTCTAAATTAGATTGTATTGCATTAGCATGTTTGGTCTGTAAAAATCGCTCTTTGAGGGGCTGCAGAAATGGCTCAGCAGTTAAGAGCACTGGCTGCTCATGCAGAGGACCCAAGGTTCAATCCCCAGCACCCACATGGCAGCTAAATACCATCCATAACTCAGTTCCAGGGGATCCGATGTCCTCTTTTGACCTCCATGGGCATTGCATGACATGGGTGCACATACATACATGCAGGTAATGCACTCATACACATAATTTTTTTTAAATGTTCTCTGAGAGTAATCCTCCATCGACGCCTCTCCAACTCTCAGGAGTTTTTCTCATAAATCTCTTTACTATGCTAATTGAGTCGTTAATCAAGTTTAATAAAAAAAATCATTAAATGAATTTTGGCTTGGTATTAGAACAGAATTTCCAGAATTTCTGAAATGGCCCTAAACATACTTCTGACATTTTGTAAAATATGTTTATGAAAAGTAGTATTCCCAGCATTGATGATTATAAAATCAAAATGCCAACCAGCTGTGAAAAATGTTGAAGATGTTCTACATCCCACAGTTTTAAACATTCAGCCAAGACAATTCTTTATATGAAAATAAACAAGCATATCCCTCTTGTTGGTATGTAAAGTATCTTTAGCCTTAAATAAATGGTAAAAAATAATGTGCCAAAGAATTTAGTTAAAATTCATTTCTTTACAGTATATTATCAGTAAATGTTTTACTAGTATCACTTATATACTTGGGGCCATGTAAAAATTTCTTGGGTGAAAGACTTCATAACTGTAAAAAGTGTAAGAAGCCCAGCTGTAGATGATTTCAGAGAGTTGTCTGACTTACCCCCATTATCATGCATAAACAGTTTTTTAACAATGAAATAAATAGATATCCAACCAGCACACACAGACTGTCTGTTGACCTGGCAAGTACTGAATCCTTCTACGCCCTTCTGGCCATTTACACTGCCAGTTGGTCAGTTGTAACCACTATAAGGATCCGGGGGAGGAGGGGCCTGAACACCTCATAACCCACATGAACTTAGATGGCCCTAAAATGCTTTCCTGAGTGCAAAGAACCAGGGATGAAGATGCAAGAAAATAACAGATCTAAGAGGATATTTGTTCTTTGAAGAGTCTTTTATGAAATGGTTGTCTTAGTTCAGACTGCTGTAACGTAATACTGCAGACTTCCCAGTCTACAAGCAACAGGGCCTGAAGTGGAAGATCAGGTGCCAGTGTGGTCAAGTTCTCTCAGAGAGAGCCTCTCTAGATGGTAGAACTGAGCTCCCGTATCATCACATAGTGGAAAGAGCACAAGAGAGTTCACCAGCCTCTAATATGGTCACTAATCTCATGCATGAAAGCTCCAAGACCAAATGACTTCCCCAAATCCAACCTCCTAAAACCATCCAATCACACTGACATTAAGGTGCCAACATGTGAACAAGGGGACTTAAGCATTTAGTATGTTACAGCAGCAATCGTGCATTACATATTAAAGAAATAAGAGTCTTAGAGCTACATAAAGAAATTCCTACTAACAAGGATCCCAAGCAACTCAATAGAAAGAAAACAGTCCCAGCAGAAAATGGGCAAAGGACTTGGATAAACATTTTCAAAAGAAAACATAAAAATAGCCAACAGGTCTATGGAAAGGTTCCCAGGTTCTATAATGATCAAGAAAATGAAAATTCAAGGCTGGAGAGATGGCTCATCTGTTGGTTGCTATTGCAAAGGACCCAACTTCAGTTCCCAGTACCCACTTGGAGGCTCACAACCATGTGGTGCACTTACCTACATGGAGGCAAAGAACTCATATACATAAAAGAAAAATAAATAAAATAAATCTTTTTTAAAAAGAAAATGCAAATCCATTAGTATGACTACTAATAAAAAGATGGAGCTGACATTGACAAGAATGTAGAGAAAAGGGAATCCTTGGACACTATTGGTAGAAATGTAAATTAGTACAGCCAATGTGTAAAACAGAGGCTCCTAGAAAAATTAGAAATAGAATTACCATGTGATTCAAAAATCTGAATTCTGGGTATAGATCCAAAGAAAATGAAAGCAGTATGCTAAAGAGATATCTCTAACCCCACATCTGTTGCACCACTAATCACAACAGAAAATATGTGGAATCAACCTAAGAGTCCATTAATGGATGAATGAGTAAAGAAAATGTGATCTATATACATATACACAGTGGAATAGTACGAATAGTATCCAGTCAACTAAAAAATCTAGGGGAAAATTTGTTATTTATGGAATGTGGATGAACCTGGGGGACATTATGTTAAGTGAAATAAACCATGAAATGGAAGTTAGTAGCACATGATCTCTAATATGTATATAATTAATAACAGTATCTCATATACTTGAAAATTGCTAAAAGAGTAGATTTGTGTTCTTGTCACATATGTTAATTAGCTTGACTTAGCTATTTCACAATATACATCAAAACATTATACTGAACAGCATAAATATATACATTTTTGACAATTAAAAATAATAAATCAGGGGGTGAAGATAGGGGAGGGGTCTGAATAGGATAAAAATATATTGTATGAGATTCTCAAAAACAATAAAAATAGTGAAATAATAGCAATAATAATAAATCAAAGCTGAAACATCTTTATGCAAGTAAAAAATACTCACTGAAACTATTTTGCTTAACCTGAACCGATAAACACCGCCCCCTCCACACACAGAGTACCTTCCATCAAAAACGTGCAGCAGTGTCCTTTTCCACCTGTAGAGGGCAGTGGAGGACCGATCTCTGCAGGCTGTTTTCAGCACTTTGAGAACTACTCAAACCCAGCCACAGCTTCAAGGCCAGTGCCAGAAATGACTCTGCCTTCCATATGTTCAGCAGAGGGTTAAAGATTCCTTGTCCGCATAGACCAGGTCTATTTCCCTGCTTTGCGTATTTACACGTCAGATTCAAAAAAACAAGAGACACTGGTAAAGATAACCCAGCCCTGCCAGGTCTGGACGTAGCATCTACAACGGTCCCTAGGATTTCTGGGAACTCACATCTGAGAAGTTTTCGTGTTTCCAATCTGTGCAACAACCTTACTCACGCCTGAGTGATATCTTTATTCTTCTGCATACACACAAGGCTTCAACCTCGTTCTCTTTCCTTAGAATTCTCCCTGCCATTCTTTCTGCCTGTGATGCTATCATCAGCTCACTTTCCAAGCAAAAACTGGTTCAGGAGCCAGGGTAAGTGTACAACCCCTGGACTCTGCGGGACACCAATATGGATCCAAGTATCAAGGGTACTGGGACAGTCTTGCAGGCCCAGGTGTGGTTCTATTGTATACAGGACAGACCATCAAACTACTAGTTTCTCCGTATTGAATTCTTTAAATCTTTTTCTTTCGTTTTGCTTATTTTCCTTTAAAATTTTAATTCACTTGTAGCTATGCAAGTGAACATAGGTATAGTTTCATAGTAAAAATATTATGTTACACATGATAACCGTTTCTCAGATCTTCAGATTTTAAGTCCTCCCTGGGGGGAGCTACCCTTACCAGTTTGGCTTGACTCCTTCCAGATGTGTTTCTATGCATGGATCGTCACTCATACTGATCAAAATAGACACATTCATTTCAGTGTGTTCTTAGTTGTCATTATAGAAATTATGTCCAGGGATAAAGAGATGGCTCAGTGGTTAATAGTGTTGTCTGCCTTTGTATCCATACTCAGGTGCCAAGGATCCGAGCGTAACCGACTGTGACTAGTAATAATCAGATACATAGCCATTAGAGACACATGTGCAAACGTCTAAGCATTAGTAGCATTAAAAATGAGTCTGTAGGAAACAGCATATTTTAAAATGAAATGAAGATCTTTTTTAAAGGTTAAAAACTCATTCAATTTTATGTCTTAAAGGGTCTATACTGAGTTCAATTTTGTATAACTGTATTAATTCAACTGTGAACCTAAAAATTTACAGCCACTTTTGAAAGAGGTGTATCCTTGCTCTGAATATTGTTATTGAATATGTTAAAGCTGTAATGAAATGCTTCTTCTAATCATATGGTTATTAAATTTAAGATTTTTTTAAAAAGGAGTGTTATCTGCTCTTGCAGAAGACCCAGATTCAGTTCCCAGAACCAACATGGCCGTTAACAACCATCAGTAACTCCAGTCCCAGGGGATCCAACACCCTCTTCTGACCTCCTTGGGCATTGCGTGATAGGGGTGCCCTTCATACATGCAGGCGATGTACTCATACACATAAAATAAAAATAATAAATAGAATTTAAAAAAAAAAAATGATTTCCAGCTGTTGTAGGTTCAAGGCCAGCCTGAGCTACATAACAAGTTTTAGATCAGCCTGAGCTTTGTACCCAGACCCTCTGGTTTTCCTTTTGGTCAACCAACAGTAATGTTTTAGAAAGTTTTCATGCAACGTCATAAAGCTGCAGATTCACCTTATGCTCTGCACCTATTGTGTGACATTCTCTATATATTCACATTGTTTACTTAAACACTCTGGCCTGATGAATATTTGTTTCTACATTTTTATTATCATAAACACAGATACGGTTAATATCATGTATCTTTAAGTACCTTGCTGCAATAAGTTCTAAGAAGTAAAATTGCTGGAGATAAAATAGAAACCTTTAACATTCTTAATGTGATTTGAAGCCTTTCTTGCCCTGACCTCGGGAAGGAGGAACAAGGGACCAAGGAGCACAGCAGCCAGGAGCACAAGACTCAAAGACTCAGGTAAAGCCTGCTCATTGAATGTATGGGCCAGTGGGCTACAACAGCGTTCTGAAAACTCTAGGGGGCAAAAGCTGATTTGACAGAAGTGACCATGACCATAAAGGTGATAAAAAAGTAGCTGCTACCTCCTGGCACCAACAAATCACCTGGATGCTGCATTCCATGCTGGGGATGCAAACACCATTCTTCTCAGAGGGATGAAGGCAGTCTTGAGGAAGGGGAATTGACACCACTGGAAGGATTTTCTTAGTCATTCTTTGGGAAGTGGCTGATGGATGGACCATATTTAATGACACAAGCTCAGCCACATCACATGGGGGCGCTAGATGGGAGTATGGGGAGCCCATATGCACAAGTACTACACAGCTCATTGATTAATGCGCAGTGTTCAGATGAATGATTATAGGAGATTAAAATGCTACTGAAAATGAAAGCATTAAGTTGAGGCAGAAGAAGCTGCATTCACAATGGAATGACACGTAGACCTGCCTATGAAGCATGTGTGAACACTGCCAGCCCAGATGAGAAGGGCAGCATTGCCTGCAATGGTATCTTCTCCATGCAGGGCTTTCATGGCTATGTTCTACCCAAGGAAGTATGAGAAAGGTGAACACAAATCATAAAATCATAAAACGGCATGCTTTCCCTTAACGTTTGTTTGGAATAGTGGCTAGTATTTCCAGTTATAGCAACTAGCACTACAGCAATTTTGAATAAGCAAAAATAATACAGAAAAGGCTCTGACTGACCACCCAGGGCCTGTAGGCCAAACCTAGCTCACTTCCTGTTCTCATATGAACGCTGAGCAAAAAGCAGCTGTTAAAATTTTTAATGTCTAGTAAAAAAAATTATCAAAAGATGAGGGATTATTGCAACAAGGAAAATAATGCAGAATTATATTTTTGATATTTGTAAATAAAGTTGGATTGGTATGTCACTTCTTTCACTAACTAGTGTGATAGCTAATCCTGGGTGTCAACTTGACACACATGGGAAGAGGGAACCTCAACTAAGGAATTTCCTTTATCAGACTGGCCTGTGGGCATGTCTAGGGGCATTTTTTTGACTACTAATTGATGCAGAAGGGCCCAGCCCACTGTAGGTATTGCCCCCCAGGGCAGGTGATCCTGGGTTGTATAAGGAAACTGGCTGAAACAAACCAATAAGCAGTGTTCCTCTGTGGTCTCTGCTTCAGTTCCTGCCTCCAGGTTCCTGCTTTGAGCTCCTGTCCTGACTTCCCTCAGTGATGGATTACTACCTGGGACTTGTAAGCTGAAATAAACCTTTTTCTCCCTAAGTTGCTTTTGGTCATGGTGTTTACCACAGCAAGAGAAAGCAGACTAGGACAGCTGGCCTGTTAATGAATGGCAGCTGTCAAGCAGACTCAAAGGATGTCCTACAAAGCCAAAATATTTACTGTTCTGGTCTTTCCCAGAAAAAGTGTACTGAACCTTATTACAGAACACTAATTCAGAATTATTCTAATTTTATTCTACAAATGTAATGCTGTATGGGCTCTGCGTGTGAAGTTGCTAGACCAAAATGTGCCAGTAGATTTCAATCTTTAACATGCTTACAATAAGACTCTCTTTTTCAAAGTTCTGGTCCCAAACTTCATGGAAAATGTCTTTTAAGGGTATTAATAAGAGATGCTATTTAGAATCCTGCATTGGACGAATTACCAGTTGTCATGATCCCAAATTTGCTCTAAATTTCACTGATAAGATGCTCAAGGAAAAAAAAATGCAGCTACAAAAATAGTTCTGAGGGGCTGAAGAAGTGGCTTAGGTCGAGTGAGGGACCCATATCAGCTCAATGAGACAAGGGCCCAAAGGGGAGGTGAAAAATAGGTGGCAGGCCAGCACTGGATCAAGAACTATTTGAGGCTGATTGCTGCTGGGTGAGGGAGAGTATGACTTACATACGACCACTGGATGGGCTGACTAGACTCCAGTGGATGCATTTACACTGAAGAACACTTGGGTACAAACACCTGAGTGAATAGGACTCAGCATGTATGGCAGAGTGCATAGGATTCGGAGAGGAGATCGGGGGAAGCATGGCTGGGGAGGGGCCTGGATTTGAGTGGGGAATGTATGAAATTTAAAAAGCTCAATTAAAAAAAATTTTTTTTTTAAGAAAAAGAAATGGCTGAACAGTTAAGAGCACTGGCTGCTCTTC
Organism: Nannospalax galili; assembly: GCF_000622305.1. Taxonomy (NCBI): domain Eukaryota; kingdom Metazoa; phylum Chordata; class Mammalia; order Rodentia; family Spalacidae; genus Nannospalax; species Nannospalax galili. The sequence continues at coordinate 3,026,955 of NW_008342399.1, forward strand.
CAGAGGACTGGGTTTGATTTTTCAGCACCCATATGGTGGCTAACAACTGTCTGTAACTCCAGTTCCAGGAGATCCAATACTCTCTTCTGGCCTCTTGGGGTCACTGCATGCACATGATGCAGTTACAGACATGCAGGCAAAACAGTCATACACGTAAAATAATCAATAATCAAATAGTTCTGAGTTCAAAACACACTCTTTTTTAAAGAATTATTTTTAATTATGCATGTGTGTGCATGCATGAGTGCAGGTACCCTCAGAGAACAGAAGAGGTGTCAGATCCCCTGGAGCTGGAGTTACAGGCAGTTGTGAATTGCCTGACATGGGAACTGAACTCAGATTCTCCACAAGAGCAGTATATGTTCTGAACTGCTGAGTTATCTCTCTAGCCCCCCAAAATACACTCTTAAATGGAGGAAAAAATTGAATATATAGTGGAAAAAAACTTAATATACACTGATAAATTGCCTTACAGAATATAGTAAAAAAACATAATGACAATAGCAATATGCATGCATATATGTCTAGATAGATAGATGATAGATAAATAAGTAGATAGATAGATAGATAGATAGATAGACAGATAGACAGATAGATGGATAGATAAATGATAGATAAATAGGTGCTCATTTCCTCACAGCCTTACCAACATACCAGTTTTTACCAACTTGGTGAAAATCTTATCTAAGCATTCCCCTATCAATGGAAATTTAAGTGGCGTTTATTTTTTCCTGCTTATTAGTGGCAATGATATCTTTTCATGCTTATTGGTCAATTTACATTTCCTATTAATACCCTAGCTTATGAAAAACATATATCTTACTATCATTTCATTCCTATTTCCTAGATTACTATAGACATTAATCATTCTTTCATGTTTATTGGACATTTTTTTTCATAGTCTGCGGATTGTTTATTTATACCCTTTGACTTTTTTTCTACTAAGTTACTTGTCTTGTTAATATTGAATTTTGAGATTTATTGTTGTTTAAGGGTCTCAAAGTACAGTCAGCTTTCAAAAAGCAAACATAATCTGATGCCACAATCTAAATTAAACTCTTGTTCAAGCCAGTCCTGGGAGCATACTGCCCTGTGTCTGTGTTCTACACCTCCAATAAAGCACAGAAAATTGCCAGATGATGCATTAGTTGTCTTGCTCATCAAAAGCCACATGCCTCCCCTTTCCTCCTCTAAATAAGCTGTTCAAAGAATAAAAGGAAATTGATCATTAAAAGTAGCTGCTGGTTTATCAGCAGGAATCAATAATAATCTAAGTCAGCTCAGAGCTCAGACAGCAACAGCATATACTGAGCATCTTTGTGTGTGAAGAGATGATGGTGAGACCTTGAGAAAACAGCAAAGGCATTTCCAGACCCCCTCCTGGGGAGGGGAGTGCTAAATAAGACCAGACCAGCTCATTGCAGGGGATATGTCAGAGAACGGGGTCAATCCCAAATCTGTATGTTGAAGCCTTAACCGCTCAGCATGATTAGACTTGGAGTTGTGGTCTTTAGGAGATAATTAGGGTTAGATGTGATCACAAGGGTGAGGACCAAATGATGGGATTAGTGCTCCTAGAAGAGACACCAAAGAGTTTTCCCTGTCTCTCCTACCCAGCCCCTAAACTTAAACTCCCTGAGATGTCAGGCCAGGGCAAGAAACTGGCCTTCTACAGGCCAGAAAGGAGGCCATGACCAGAAAGTGACCAAATCAGCATCTCGACCTTAGACTTTAGCCACCAGAACTATAGGAAGATAAGCTTCTGTTTGAACCACCCCTCCTGCATGCAAATCTCATGGTGTAATGGTTAGCACTCTGGACTCTGAACCACCTCTTCTATAATATTTTATGTGGCCTGAGGTGATTAATACCAGAGCTGATTCTGGCACATTGGAGAGACAGGAGATGAGAAATATGCTCAGAACAAAACTTAGGTCCCACATCTAAGGGCAAGGGAGGGTAAAGAGGTCCAGAGAAGGGCAGAAACGCTATCAGAAAAGCAGAAGGGAAACTAGGAACATGACAAGAGAAAGGATTTGAGAAAGGGAAGGGTGTTCTGTAGAGTGTCTGAGAAGCAGAGCTTGGGGTAGGAAGAAGGCCTACAGTGCATGATCATGGGCGGTCTAAAAGAGAGGCACTTCCAGTGAAGGAGATGCAGGTATCACATCACAGGGAGGACAAATCCTTTCTTCTTCTTCTTCTTCTTCCTCCTCCTCCTCCTCCTCCTCCTCCTCCTCCCTCCTCCTCCTCTTCTTTCTTCTTCTTCTTCTTCACTTTACATGGCTTGTTGTTTGTCCCAGTTAGTTCAGTCACGGGCTCTAAGGCTTTGACAAGAGCTCCTTCTGCACCAGCTGGTCCTTGGGAATAGTCTATACCCTATGTCTGGAGTCCAGAGAAAAAGTAAATAGTGCTTGCTTCATCTCCAAAACCTATAATTAGGTTAGCTAGGCTTGTGGCTCTTGTCTCCAATTCTCTTTTTTGGGGGGAGGGGGCTTTATCTCAATTCATGTATTTTCAAACTATGAACCATTAATTGATTTGGTTTTTTTTCAGTTTCTTACTTCATTATTTATCTCTTTAATGTTGTTTATTTGATTTTTACTTTAACTTTATTGCATGGTTTCTTACCTATTGAATAGAATACTTACTTCAGTATTCACTTTTCCAATACATGTACTGAAGATTACAAGTTTTCCCCAAATACATTTTGAAATAAATAATTTATTGAGAATTTCATACATGCATATAAGGTGTTTTGATCAAATCCATGCCCACTCCCTCCCCTCCAATTCCTCCCATATCTCCCCATCTCTCTTTTCTGATATGGGGCTTTGGCTACTCTACATTCCCCCTTCTGAAGAGGTAATGCTAAAATCTTTTAAGGATTACATAAAAGCTCCCAAATATTTTCAATATTTTGGGGCTTTGGAACAGAGTAGGTTGCTAAAAGGCCCAAGGACATTGTTAATTTTAGCCAAGAAACCAACTACTTTTCTTTGGGGTGTTTTTACCTTAACTGCCAAGCCAATTCCTACCACCTATTCTTATCACACCATCCTCTGAAGAGGTTACCCAGCTTGCAGATAGGGAATCAGGACACAGACTGCTCCAGCTTCTTCCGTGCTGAACAGGGATGCAGAATGAGGCAATTGGAGTGCCCCTTGAGTGGGTCTATCTAAAAGACTCCCAGATTGTATAACTCTTATCTCTAAGGGGAAAAGAAAGTCTTTGAATCGTGAATAGGAGATGTGAAGGAGAAGTAAAGGCAAGAGTAATTAGCATTACAAGTTCTAGACAGGGAACTAGAAAAAAGTCAGAACAGAGCAATTTTCGAAAGTTCATATGAGAGTCCATTGGAATTTCTTGACAAGGGATTCCAAAAGCATCCCTCTCTTGGGTTCCTCCTCATTTTTCTTTTGTCTTCCAAGGCTGGACTCTAGAGTGATGGATTTAGGATTTGCTTTCAGGTATTTTGATAGCTGTTGGAGTGGATAGAATCAGTGTCAGTTCCTTCTCAAAGGCTTCTAGATAGGGGGGAGAAAACAAATTTATCCATCATTTTAGAACAATAGCTGGTTGTCTCCCTTAGCTACAGGTGGGCACTGCAGTATAGGAGACCAAAATTTGAAGTCTTACACCTGAGCAGCACTTTCTGGTTCGGAACAAAATCATCAATGAGAAATAATTGTGTAGATAACTTTTTATATAGACTTAAGCAAAATGTCTGGAAGTGTAATCCCTTGAACTCTTAAGAAATATATTGATGACTTTACTCTTTGGTTATACTTTCCTTTTGGGTGTTTAAGACCATACGGTTGGCCCAAATAAATCAATTTATTTTTACACTTAAGGTCCTTGAGGATCTGTTCCTCGGGGGTCACATGGGCTTGGGAGGAGCTCCTGGCTCCTTTCTTTTACCAGTTCCATCTATGTGAAGACAAGTCAAAGGTCTTGCTCAACCATGTCTGGCTTCACTTGGAAGCATGAATGAGATGTTTCTTCTGAGTTGACCCTCCTCTTTGTAGACTGGACACTGGTTCAAGTTCATCTCATGGGGTCTCCATGGCCTCCCTGAACAAGAGGACAGGTGACTCACCACAGTTACAGGACATTTTGAGAGATGTTCCATAGTCCCCTGGAACTTAGTCGACCTTGGAAGGCAAGGGGCAAAAACTGTCCTTTAAGTCCCTCTGACCACATTAGTATAGGCCTCAAACTATGGCTGTTAAACATCCAATAAGGTTAGTTCCACCAGTCTGGTACTTTTAATTATCATGTGCTATATAGATAAGGTTTGGGTGAAAAAACAAATAGTCTCAGATAAACTTTGACTAGATATATATTGTGCTCCTTAAACTAGTTGACTAAACTATGACCATAGAAATTTGAAGATTGTATGTATATTCTTTATGTCTCATCCTTTATATATCATAACAAACCTAAACAGACCTTCATCACTTGCTTAGGCTTTCTCATTTTTTCTGTTTTGGAAAATATCTCCATTCTCATATCCTTTTAACATCTTTTACAGTCTCAGTTTCTTTTTTAAAAAAATAATTGTGAGACATAATAGCATTAACAAATAAATTTTCCACCTGTTGTGAGACTTCTCTTTCTGGGGATGCTAAGCAATGTTTATTTACTTTCAAGGTTCTAGTGTCGAGCCAATGTTTGATTAAAGTTTTACTGGGGAACCAATGAATTTACTGAGCTTACTTACCAAGATAACTGAGGGGTTGCTGAGGTGTATGTATGACCTGAGGGTATGCACACTGGAAAGCCTTTCCCCATCATGGGCCATGCCTTCTCTTCTTAGCCTCCTCCAGATTGTATACTTTAGCCCTCCCCAAATCCAGGAGGCCATGTGTGATTAGGGTCAAATTGCACACAGCTGGCTGGGAAGAGTGGCTATGTCTCCAGTTCTTAGATGTGACTTCACTGCATCTGGAGCCCAGCCTCTGCCCCATCCTAATGGTCTAGGGTCTGCTCTATCCCAGCAATCTTCTATAGGTTTCTTGAACTGACTTAGGCAAATCTCTGATTTGTACCTTGGACACTTAGCTGCAACCACAGACATCTCTTGGAAGTTCTGATTCAGGCTGCTTTAAGCAAGGCTGACAGCAAGACCAGATGTGTCAGAATGTCCCCTCGTCTTGGAGATCTGCTGCTTCCAGCCCATGAGTCCTGGTTGGTCCCCTTCCCCATCCCACTTCTGCCCCCTGCTGGTTTAGTTTGTTCTGAGCCCCCTCCTCCTCTGCTTTTGGAGCTCCAAACAAGCCAGGGGTTTGAGGCCACAGCAATGATAGCACAGGACTCACACTTTGCTCCTAGGCTTTGCCCAATTGGCCTTTCTGCATGCCTTGAGACCTCTACCAAAATGGTATTGTTTCATCACTTTTTAAATAATGAAAACAGACATATGAACCTATTTGTCTCAATTACAAGTCAACAGAGAAAATTCAGACTCTTAATAGAGTAAATATGACAGCTGTCTCCAGGCTGCATGAATCTGCTCCCTGGAACACAGAGATAACAAACATCCTCTCATCTCCCTCCCACCACATCCTCCCCAGTGAGCCCATCGCCTGTCACTCCTAAGACCCTAATGATCCCACCAATGAATAAACAATAAGCTTGAAGCAAGTTTCCTGGGCCAAGTCAAACCCACGCTGCTTGTGGCCTAATTCATGATGAATGATCAGGGATCTTGGAAAATGTTATGTGTCATACATTACCCTGGGAACAACTTCTTGGTGTCAGCTTTTTAAAAAATGGTTTCCAAAAGGATTCTTTTTAAAAGGCCTCAAGACAACACAAGACTTCGATGTTGTAGACTCTTTTGATATGCTCAGATAAAAGAAATAATCCTATGTAATTAACTTAAGCTTGGAAACAGTCCCCTGAGGTCTCATGGCTATCAGATTAAGCCTGGTGGATGGAGGGTAGGCATCCTGTGCTATCCTAGACATGGTTGTAACTTGAAGACAAGTTAGACCAACGCTGAGTCCTCTGTCACCCTTCTCCCAAACCCAAGACTCTGATGGTAACTGGATGTACCAAAAGGATATGATCATCTTTGGCCCTGGCAAAGCTATTGAACTGTCAGTTTCTCCACTAACAATGGATGTAGCTTAGAGAAAACAGTGTATGTCTCTATTGATGCTGCTCTAAACAGAGATGCACTCACCCCTTTGCCATTCAGTTCCAGGAGAATAGATAGTACTGGTGAGACCACCAAATCCCTAAGAAGTGATGTTGGAGCCCCTTCCTCCACAGGTGGATGTTGGTACGTACTTCCCATGGTCAGATCCTATCTGCTGCTTCAGACACTGCATATTGATCTTCTACTATGTCTATTTTTCTTGGCCTACCCCATAGTTCCTAACTGGGAAAAAGATGCAGTATTGCAGAAATGTAGGCAACACAGCCCAGGTAGTCTGTCTTATTAATCTTACAAAGTATACACACAAACACCCATGCTAATCATTGTAACAAGCATCAGGACCAAAGACATGGTAAGTTTTTATGAGTTGCTTTGGCCAGAGACTCATTAGTGAGAAAAGTGATTAAAGTGACAGCAGAGAATAGGCCACCCACTGTCCTCAGGTAAAGGCTGCCAAGCGACAGAAAGAGGTTCATGAGAACACCAAGTCCCAATCCTGATTCTGTCCCAGGGTCACTCTGGGACTTTGTTCTCTTTCTGTTTTACCTTCTTCCTTTGCGGAAAAGAACACTGGCTGCCTCCCAGGGAAGCCAGGCTGAGGCATCCCTAATGAGGGGCCTGGCAGCACTTTATTGCTGTCCTGTGTGGAACAGCCCGTCCTCATTAGCCCACATGTTTCCTCCCCTCAGAAACAGCAGCAGCACGCTGTAGGCAGATCAGAGAATACAGACACCCCAGGCCTGTCAACTCTGTGGTCTGGGGCCACACAGGGGGACTGTCACTGCTCCGCAAAGTAGCATTGCAGCCCTCTTTGTACCAATGATAAGTAATTTACTTAGGACACTTAATAAAAGCCAGGCATCATTGCCTTATTGGTAGATCACCATGCACGGCGGCGTCCCTCCATTAACTGTTGTGTTATTACACGGTGTTCAATCGTGATTCAGGCGCTACAGAGAGGCTCCTGGCGAGTGGAAATGGGTAGAGTAAATGGTTGGTAATGACTGGCACCTACCTAAGAGGTGGGAAAAGTTCAGTCCTAGGCCCACTTTTCAGCTTGCTTTTCTCCACATGTCATCTTGCTTTGAGTTACTTTAGGTGAATTGATTCTCAGGTAAATTAGACCACCTTCAAATCACAAAGAAATAGTCTTGGAAATGACCTATAGAAACTGCGTCAGGAACTCAGTACTGGAGTACGTTCTGACTCAAAGGGCTTCACTCCAGCTCACTCTCTCTCTCTCCTCCTTCCCCTCCCTGCAATAGTAATAGCAGGATGCAATGTCAGAATGAGAATACAAAACAGTTTTATTACAGGTTTTTTAATGCTTGTCATTCTGAAAAGAGATATGTTTTTGAAATGCTAAGTTAGAAAAAATAGATTCTACTTGAGCCCTTACTATTTCCTCCAAACCCTTGGGAGACTAACAAGCTCAGGTGTATTTATAGAGAGGGTTAAGGAGACAGAGGAATCCTCAGGGTGCCCCAGAGTTAACAATCCAGCTCCTTGGACTCAACATGAAAGAGAAACATGCTGGTTTAACCAGTCCTGCAGAATGAAGACGAAAACAAGAGAGGTGAGAGAACCAAAGATGATGTGTTGCCCCACCTACCAGCAGCTACCCGGGACTGAGTTCCATCAGTGTACTGTGCAGTCCTTTGCCCCTTACTGTCCTTTGGGAGGTAAGTAGGTAGGTAGACGTCAAGGCTCTTGGGTAGAAGGAAGAGGGAGTAGTATTCTGTCTCTTACAAATGACATCATCATTGTAGTTATTAGGCCTATTAAGACATCCTCATGTCTGGGCAATCATCCTGGGACCACTGCTTATTTGCTGTGTTTCTTCTATGTAATAAGCATGATGCAAGTCACTCCACGACCCAAATAGGACTCCTCCCTTCACTGATCATAGTGCGACACACCATTAAATCAAAAGTTTCAGGATGAAACTATGCTGGAAGGTTTTATTAACATTGCCTGGAGAAGCCCCAAATACAAAGTTGAGGGATAGAGCTACTCACATGATCAAGCTCACAATTAATCAGGCACTTGAGAAAGTAAACCATAAAGTGTAACATCCAAACAAGCAATAGATTTAGCCTTTTAAAGGTTGCAAATATTAGAGCTATCAGGTTCCAAATACAGAAGAGATTTATAGAAAATATTTAAAACAAATAATAGAAATAACAGACCTCCAAATAGGAACATAATTTGAAATACTTTTAAGAAATAACCATCATATTTTAAAATGACCTAAGTGAACTTATGAAACTAAAGTGAGAATTATTAAACTGGAAAACAGAGGTAGATAAAATATCTAGACTGATTCAGAGAGAAATAAGGATGTGGAAAATATGAGACGTTCTAAAAAGCTGGTAGATTGAGAAGATTAGCTGTTTAACATACACATGGGATTTGTCTTAACCAGATACAAGACATGAAGACACATGAGTGACTGTCGTGAAAGAAGCCTATATACTCACAAGACCATAGAAACAGGGGCAAGGCCCGCCATGCACAGAGACAAGCACTAAGATTGGTCAGAAGGCAACAGAAGAAAGAGGAAACAAGGGCAAAGGTGTTTATTATAGCTTCCATTGGGGAGGAATGGGTAGAGCAGGGCAGGAAGTGTTAGGATTGGCTGGTTGAATAATTGATTGGGACAGGGGTGCAATATCTGTAACCAACCAGCACCTGGTCCTGGAGAGATTAGAAAAGGGAGATATCAGCTATGAATAAAAAAGCCTAACAGAGGATGGGTGAATTTTCACATGAGAGAGGCCAGCTCTCAAAGGGACAGCCTCTTCAAGACCAGCAAGGCCCCAACATGTCAACAAATCAGGAAATGCAAACAATATGGTTAGCACATAAGTCTAAGATGAGTCTCAGTGAAAGAAAATAGAGAAGCAGCAGCATTTGAACAATGACTGGAAGTTTTCCAGATCTTTGATAAATACAATCTGAGAAACATTACACGTCCCCAAAGAAAAGAAAAAAAAAAAAAAAAAAAAGAATACATGCCTAGATATTGTAGATTAAAAAAAAAAGAATCCATGCCTAGATATGAAACAGAACCAGAAAGACAAGATTATTAAAAGTAGCCAGAGAGGACTGACAGGTTACTTTCAATGTAGGAAGGGGGTGGGGGTGGGGGCAGAGGTAGAATCAACTTAAGGTTTGTCAAAAATAACAATATCATTCAAGAATATGAACAGATTCTGGTTCTAGACATGATGGGGGGCATACATGTGACTAACTCACATAGAGAACATAATGCACACGGATCCTAACTCAAACAGTGGGCGGGGTGGACGGAGCACTTATCTCAGGGAAAATGAAAAATAAATGATACTCAGCAGGAAGATTAGAGAACTGACCGGGCAGCTTCTCTTTTGGGCTTTGGTTGAGGGGGTAGTTTGGTTTCTTTTCAATATCACTTGACCTAGACTCAAAAGCAAAACAGCACTGGGTTAGGACAGAAAGAATGCCAAGAGTTTCCTCTCTGGTCTGAAACACAGAAAATGAGAACCCTAAGGGGTCGCTGAATGTGGAAAGAATCCCATGTTATTTTCCTTTTTCCCATTCTCTCTTGTCCCAGCCCTGGATATAGCAGCAGTGATGATGGGAATTGAAAGCCTGAGGAAAAGAAATCTTTCTCCTTCGCTCTGACCAGAAAGTATATTAACTGTGATCGCCAGAGTAAGGAGTGGACTCTTGTTTCCCTCTCTCTCCTCTCCTTCATTCTTTCTGTCTCCCTTCTCCCCAAACCCATTGCTCAGTCTTCGACAGAGATTCAGTAAAGAGAAACACAGTTCAGAGGGGCAAATAAAACCCTGGATTTCTGGCTAAGAAACAAAGAATTGGGGCCCGTTGTGTAGCCGTTTCCTCCTGATAAAACATTCCATCTTGAAGGGAAGCTCAAGACACAGGATGTTCTAAAGGGAGGTGAACATTCCATCCTGCGAGGAAGAAGCTAAGTTATTCTCAGAAAGTAAACACTAAAGGCTTCATGAAGTCCCTGGAACTCTGAAACTGGCTCCATTGACTAGCAACTCCATCCCCAAGCATATATAAGCAGTAAGAACTGCAGAGAGACATTCAGACAAGCCAAGCTGCCTAGAAGACTCTCAGACAAACCAAGCTGCGTGAAAGAGGCTCAGATCAGCCAAGCTGTCTAGAAGAGGCAGAAAACAGCCAGCTGCCTGAAGAGACAGCAACCAGCTGAGCTGCCTAGAAGATACTCTCCAACCTGTGGAGCTGCCTTTAGATTGTGCAGTACACTTTAGGTTTCCTGCTTTCATGAGCTGTCGCCATGCTGGGATGGTGGCTTTTGGTGATGTAGCTATCTTTGAGTCACTTCTGCACCTGTAACCCCTCACTCAAATCCCTATAAGTAGCCTCAATAGAGCTCATTGGTTCACCAAGATGGACTTTGGTGGTATTCTTACTTTGGTCTGTCATTGGTTCCCTATCTAAGATGAATAAATGTTTGTTCGTATCTCCTCGGGAATAGTGTCACACCACAGGTCCTAAGCAGTAGAAAAGTGTTAGAGGTATCACAGATAAGAGAAAGCTAAAGAGAATATATAGGAAGAGATTTTTGTTTCAAGCTCTGGGTTCAACTCCAAGCTGTGCATGCATGGATCTGACCCCAAACAATACACTGGGCCACTGCGCAGATCCAGATCGGCTGGTATACACGCAGGACAGAACCAAGTAAGACTTTCTACTTTCTTCCCCTGATGGGGTTTGCTTAATATTCCAGAATAAGAAGTAATTGCTGTCTGGAGGGGAAGATGGACAGATTCTAGAAGTCTTATATAAGCCTAGAGTTTCTTAATTTCAGATTCTACTGAAATTCTCCCCACTTCATTGTGGGTAGCAGCACACCTTCACCACATCATACCATGGGCCTGAGGCTTGGAAACCTGCATGACTGAAGTCACTGTGGCCACTACTGAAGCCATGACTAGCAAATGGCATTTGTTTCTGACCCAGGGTCTTGTATCTTTGTGAGAGAGAAAGAGAGAGAGAGAGAGACAGAGACAGAGAGAGAGAAAGAACATCACAATTTCTGTCTTAACAATAATATTAGTATTTATGTTAGAAAATAAAAAGGCTATAGGCATATGAACTGAGCAGTCCACATAAGAAACTTCAAAAGTGCAGCAATATGAATCAAAGTAGAAAGAAGGAGAAAATATTTCAGTTGATTTATATACAAGTTAAAAAGAAAAATTTGTTTCTTGTTTGGATAATTTTACCATGATTATTTTTTCAACTCCAACTTTCTGACATACGTGGTTTTCCACATAACATTTTTTTCCTTTGCCATCAAGAACATGAGTAAAGCCAAGACTGATGTCACACACCTTTAATCCCAGCACTTGGGAGGCAGAGGCAAGTGGATATCTGTGAGAGCGAGGCCAGCCTAGTTTACAAAGTGAGTTCCAGGCCATCTGGGGCTACAGAGAGAACCTGTCCCAACACAAAAACAAAAGAATAGGAGTGATACAGTATTTCCATACATGTGTGCATATTTTTGCATGTGCATATATTTGCAGTATTTATGTGTGCATGTACATGTGTATGCATACACATGGAGGCCAAAAGTCAACCTTGGGTGTCATTCCTCAGGCACTGTCCTCTTTGTTTATTGAGACAGGATCTCTCACTGGTCCAGAGCTTGCTAAGTAGGCTAGGCAGGTGGCCCAGGAAGCCCCAGAGATTCACCTGTCTCTGCCTCCCAGTACTGGAAACACAAGCATGCATCTCCATGCCAAGCTTTTTTGCATGAGTTCTGGGAATTGAACTCAGGTCCACATGCTTGTATCGCAACCACTTTACCAACTGAGCTATCTCCCCAGCCTGGGATGTAGCATTTCTTAAGAAAGTATGCCACATTTGCCTTGGAGATTTCTTTGAGTTTTGATGCTGTAGGGAATCAACATGACAAAAGCTGAAAGCCCTTGAGAAGTATTAAATGCAAGGTAAACACAGATGACTCCTTTTTTCCCTAAAACTGGAACATAAGTTTTTCTATCTGAAAGGCATCCTCCCTGACCCAAGAAAAGGGATACATTCTTATCATGAGATGAGGCTGAACCAAGATGAATCTGTCCAAATAAACTTACTACCAGAACCATTAGCTTCTCTCCACATATACCTATGACACACAAATATCCATTAGTTTGCCCAGTGTTTTCCAATCCCTCTCCCTAAAATTGTCATCCTTAATCTGAATTCCCTTTCCTCTGTCATGTCACAGCTCTACAATTTATCACTTTTTGAAATGGTCTATAAAGCCTCAGGCTATCAATTCCTTAGCTCTTTATTTCTTTTCTATAAAAATTCCTATTCCATATAAAAATATTAACATCAAATAAAACTTGCATATTTCCCCCCATTACTCTGAGTTTTGTCAGTTTAACTCTTAGGCCAGCTACAAAATGAGATGAGTGAAAAGAATGTCATGGAACAGCTCAGCCAAGGGCAATAAAAGAGACATGCACATTGCAGACATGTCAACATGAGAAAAATTGTTTATCAGAGTCAATAAAATGTGGAAATAAAAAGTGGGTCAGAAACGAATGAATTAGAAAAGAAAGATGCAGAGGAACATAGGCAAGACCAAAGCGAGCTCCTTGAAAAGAGCTCTGAAAAGCCTGGTGTCCACACGCTACAGAGTTCACCTAAAATAAAAATGATTAAGACTCAGTGTTAGCAATGAAGAAACTCACACACACACACACACACACACACACACACACACACGACACACACACACACACCAAGTATTTAAAAGATAATGCTGTAGCATTATGAAAATACATTTGAAAATTTAAATGAAATACACAAAAAGTAACAGCAAAATTGAATCAACTAGAAATAGAAGTCTTGAATATTCCCATGAGTACTTAAAGCAATCAAATAAGAGGTTAAATTTATCAGAGAGAAATCACCCAATCTAGACAGTTTATAAGAAAATCATCAAATTCTCAAGACATAAACCATCGTAAGAGTTTACAAACTCTGGATACTAGAAAAATGACTGGTATAATAATAATATAAAAACCATACAAGAATGATATCTAAAGGAAAAAAAATCACAAGACAATCATGTTTATAAATGTAATTCCAAAAACGCTATACAAAGAGTTAGCAAATAGATTCTACAATTTAAAAGGAAAATTCTATGACCCTAAGTTGGCAGTATTCCAGGAATGTGCCAGTACATTGATATTCTTATAATGAATCATAATGAATCAGATTAATAGATTAAATTAGGAAGTAAAATCATCCCAGGCTCAGGACAAGCATCTGACAAAGTGCATACATTTACACATCCTCTTAACAAACCAAAGTTTAAAAACAACTATTTAGTCTGCCAAACGATATCTCTCCAAACCCACTGCAAGCATACTAAGAAGCATTATTTTTTAATAGGAGTAAGACAAGAATGCCCATTTTTGTCACTTTCATTCAGCACCAGACAGGAGATCCTAACCAAATAGTAAGACACTAAAAACAGAATTAAGGCAAACCATTGGAAAGATAGTTTGAATGTAAGGTAACATAATTATACAGAAAACTCAAAGATGCTATAGGAAAAAAATAGCAAAAAGATAATTTAGGAGGCTGGAGAGATGGCTCAGTGGTTGAGAGCACTGGTTGTTCTTGCAGAAGACCCAGATTAGAATCCCAGTACCCACAGGCAGCTAACAACCATCTGTAACTACAGTTCCAGGGGATTTGATACCCTCTTCTGACCTCCAAGGGTACTACATGACACAGGTGCACTTAACATGCATGCATGCAGGCATAACACTCATATACATAAAATGAAAGTAAATTTTAAAAATTTAAAGATAACTTAGTAAGGACTATGATCAAGAATATCAACATGAAAAGTAAATCGAATTTCTACAGCAATCAATAATGATAATACATGACTTTTTTATTATTTTTATTTTATGTGTATGAATGTAATGGCTGCATTTGGTAGGTGCACCCATGCCATGCAATGCTCACAGATGTCAGAAGAGGGTGTTGGATCCTCTGAAATTGGAGTCATGGATGGTTATCAGCTGCCATGTGGGTTCTGGGAATCAAACTCAGCTCTTCTGCAAGAGTAGTCAGTGCTCTTAACCATTGAGCCATCTCTCCTGCCCCAGAACACATGATTTTTAGAAGTATCTTCAAAGGCAGCAAAAAAATAACTAGAAGTAAATCTGAAAATGATATTTGAGACCCATGTGGGGGAAACTGTTTCAATTTTACTGGAATACGTGTTTTAAAGGCCAAATAGTTGATAAAATATACCATGCTCATGAACAAAAATATCTTAACACAAAAATGCAAATATTCTCCAAAATAATCTACAGATTCACTGTAATTGATCAAAATATAGACAAGCCCTTCTCTGATTACTTAAAAAAAACAATTCTAAGGCCTACATGACAGAACAAAGGGCCAAGAATAGCCAGTATGTTACCTAGGACAAGAAGGTTGGGAAATTCTGACTGTATCCTTAGCTTTTGCATTGCTGTGAGCACAGTGCCTGAGAGGAAAGATGTATTTTGGCTCACAGTTTCAGAGACTTCAGTCCACCATCCCTGGCCCCATTGATCTGATCCACAATGAGGAGGAACATCACAGCTGCCTCATGTGGAGGAGAAATCAGCTCACTCATGGCAGACACGAATGGAGAAGGATGAAGGGACTGGGACCAGGTAGAACTCTCAAAATCACATACCCATTGATCTACTTTCTCAACTAGGGTCCACCTCCTATAGTTTCCAGAACCTTCCCAAATAGCACCATCAGCTATTGTGTTGAAGGTACTAAGCCTTCAACACATAAGCATCTAGGACATTTCATACACAAACCAAACACTGATTTAGTTATGGAAACCGTGGAGTGTGGTATGAACAGAGAAAAGATGGACTGATGAAACAGCACGGAGACCACAGAAGTTGATCATGCATACATGGAATATTGAGTATATTGTAAAGAAAACTGTGCAGATCATGAGGAAAGGAAGAAATGGTCAATAAAAAGGAGCCGGGTAATTGGTTAGTAATGAGTAAAAATAATCAGGTGGAAATCCTATCTGTAGTCTCTTCAATTCCACACAGATTAAGGACTCAGATCTGAAAGGCCAATTTCAAAGCTATCAGAAGAAAATATAGAATTCTATCTTCTGACCCTGGGGCATAGAAAAATGTCCTCAACAAGACATGAAAAAGCAGTAACAAGCAAAAAGATTGATAAGCATGATTACATTAAAATAAAGAGCTTATTTTAATCAAAAACAAATAAAAACACAAGGATCAAAATGGAAGATATTTCAAATCTGATTTATCAGTCAAAGATTAGCATCTGAATACACTTTTAATGTCTTTAAGTCAATAAAAAGACTAAAAATATGGTTAAATGGAAGGAATAGGAACATTACAAAAGAGAAAATATACCATGCATGGTGGTGCACACCTTTAATACCAGCACTCAGGAGGCAGAAGCAGGCGGATCCCTGTGAGTTCAAGGCCAGCCTGGTCTACATAGTGAGTTCAGGTCAGCTGGAGCTAAAGGGAGACCCTGTTTAAAAAAAGCCAAAACAAGATAAGTACACTCATATATAGTAACTTCAATGTATTTCATGTATGTGAAACTGGCTCCAGGGTTTGCCTGCTGGTAGGTAGGTAACACGGAGGAGGGGGACTGGGATGGATGGAACAGAAACTTATTTTTTTCTTTCTTTTTTTCTTTCTTTTTTTGAGACAGAGTCCCTGTAGCCCCAGCTGGCCTGGAACTCACTATGTAGACCAGGCTGGCCTAGAACTCACAGAGATCTGCCTGCCTCTGCCTCTTGGAGGCACTTAAAAAAAATCATTACTTTATTCCTTGACAATTTCATGCATGTATATAATACATTTGGTCTTTTCCATCCCCACACTCCCCTCTCTCATCCCATTTGGTCATTTTTACCCCCACACTACCCTCTCTCATCCCACTTGGTCTTTTCCATCCTCACACTACCCTCTCTCGTCCCATTTGGTCATTTTTACCCCCATACTATCCCTTCACCCCCCTCCTCCACTCCACTGAACTTCTTCTTCCCAAGTTCTTCTACTTTCATGACTTTTGTTATTTGTTGTTTATTTTTTGTGACCCACTGGGTTTAATTAGGGTGGCTTGCTTGAGTA
Source organism: Nannospalax galili (assembly GCF_000622305.1). Lineage (NCBI taxonomy): Eukaryota > Metazoa > Chordata > Mammalia > Rodentia > Spalacidae > Nannospalax > Nannospalax galili. The sequence continues at coordinate 3,043,320 of NW_008342399.1, forward strand.
TTGGTACCGGGTTATTTACTGGAGCATGGGCAATTTATCGGTGATTTTGTTTATTTTTTGTGACCCACTGGGTTTAATTAGGGTGGCTTGTTTGAGTATTGGTACCGGGTTATTTACTGGAGCATGGGCAATTTATCGGTGACTACACCACTGAAGAAAATTGCTCCCCCTCCCCTAACAATCAGTAATTGCTGATAGTTCCTCGGGGAGGGATGGGGCCTCATAAGTCCCTCCCCTTTTATAATGGAATATTCATGGGCCCCATCTCGTGCAGTTCCCACACAGATAATCAGCTGCTGTGAGTTCATGAGTGAAATGGCCATGTTATGTCCAGAAAATGGTATTCACAGCACTCTTCCCTATCCTCTCTGGCTTTTACATTCTTTCCATCCTGTCTTCTGCCTTGTTCCTTGATCCTTGGAGGGGGTGAAATAAATGTATTTGGGACTGAGCACTTGTTCTGAGCACTCTGACTAGTTATGAGTCTCTGCATAAATCATTGCCCACTTTAAAGAAAAGCTTCTCTGACCAAGCCTGAGAGAAGGACTAATCTGTGCATATAAGCATAAATATTTACAAGGCAGTTTGGCAACCTGTCTATTTAGCAAATCAACAGTAATATGCACCTACCTGGAGCCTATCTCCTCAGTCATGCATGTGTTTTTAACTATGTTTGTAGTACCAAGCATGAATTCCTTCCTGTGGAACAGTACTGGTGATGGCTAATCTTGGCTGTCCACTTGATTGGCTTGAATTAACTGAAATGAGACTTTCTTGATTGGATCATTTGAAGCTGGAAGACCCATCCCAAATGCGGGAATTACTTTCTGATGGCAGTCTATATAAAAGGCCATGGCAGAGGGGAGCTTTTGCTTTCGCCTTGCTTGCCTTCTCTCTCACTGGTGAGTTCATCTTGTTGTTGTGGCATTCCTTCACTGAGAGTAAAACCAACTTCTTTGGACTCCAATATAGCCTGGAGACTAGCAGATCTCTAGGAATCCTCCAGGCCTTCAGCACCACATTGGGACTGCTGAGATGTCCAGCCTCATGAACTAAGCAACTACCAGATTCTCAGCCGCTCCAGTGTGGTGCAGCCATTGTTGGACTACTCGGACTCTATCCTGTAAAGTAATAGAATAAATCCATATATATATATATATGGATTCTGTTTCTTTAGGGAACCCTGACTAATACAGTCCTCAAATCCAATAAAAAGGCAGTTGTTTATACCTAAAGCAGTCACACCATTCACTGCAACATCAGGCACATTAGATGACTTTTTTACACTAGGAGCCCACAGAGCACCTTCCAGCACTATGAAAGCCAGCCAGCAGGAAGGGAGTTTCCAGGTTACTTCCAGTTTGATTTCTCTGTGCCCTATGACCAAAACATGGTATCTTCAGCAAGAGGGTCTTACCCTCTCGTTCTGCTGGGAAGTCAAGGGCAATGACAAAAGACTGTATTGTTTAGGAGCTTTTGGGTCCTCCCTGACCAACAGCTCATAGGGAGACATCTCAAACCTGGCACTGGAATGTTCATTTAATAACCTATGGCTTCTGGAATCAACATTATCCATCCATGCAGGATACTGCCATTCAAACTTTATTATTGTTATGATTATGATTATGATTATCTTAAAAAATAGATTTCCATATGGCTTTTTCATACGTCCTTAGTTTTAGTTAACCCTCCCACCATCCTCTTCTCTCCCCAATCCCCACATGAACTTCTCCACTTGGAATATCCCCCCTCTAATTTCATATCATATATGTTCTCCTATCCCCCCACCTTAATGCTTCTCATTTTTACCCTCCCCCCATAGCCTTTTTCTAACTTCTTGGCCTCTCTATGGGCACTCCAAATTAAACACAGAAATCTAAAATTTTGAAGCTAGGATCTACATTAAAGAGACCATATGGTGTTTGTCTTTCTGGGAGGCAAAAATTTTCAGCAAACTTTTAGCATTGTCTTGTAAGTAAATACTTAAATTACCTAAACTAAAGCTAATTTTAATAATATGTTATATATTGTATTTTATCAACTATATTTAAAATATGTCACTGTGGAATCAATGTGATAATTATTGAGCTATCTTATATTCATTTTTCATGGTAATCCTTCCAAAATACAGACATTTCTTGCACATATAGCAAATTTCAATTCAGAATGTAAGCAGGTCCTGGAAATACTTGATCTCTGGATTTCATAAAAGTCAGCAGTTATAAAAGTGATTCACATATTAGCATTGTTCTAGGTGTGAGTAAATGTTTTCTAGTCACTGCATGGAGTTTGTGTTTAAATTAAAATTAAATCACCTTCATACAGGACGCTGCATTCCAAATGTTCAATAACTGCATATGGCTGAACATTCATATATTTTTTCCACCCAAGAGTTTCACTCCTAAGCAAATTCCCTAGGGCAGTAGTTCTCAAATTGCATCAGAATACCTAAAGAGCTGGTTAAACTCAGATTTGGAGACAGGCATGGTAGTGCAGGCCTATAACAGCAGCCTGTCATGTGACATTATTCCTGCAGAGACATGAACAAAATGTCTACTCACCTGATAGGGAACCAACGACAGAACAAAGTAAGGGTCCCACTAAAGTCCAACTCAGTGAACCAAAGAGTTTTATTGGGTTACTCACAGGAGTATGAGTAAGGGGTCACTTACAGGAGTAGAAATGACTCAAAGACAGTTGTATCACCAAAGGCCCACCCCAGAGTGGGTAATGGTTCATAAAAGCTGGAAACCTGGAATGCAATGTTTAACCTGCAGGCAACTCAACAGACTGGAGAATGTCTTTGCTAGGAGCTCAGCTGGTCTCTGCATGATCCAGGTGGCCTTGCTGGTCTGAGCCTCTTCTAAGCAGCTTAGCTTATTTGAGAGTGTTTCTCAGAAGTCTTGGTATTATATATATGCTTGGGGAGAGAGGGAAGCCTAGTGAATCCGGCCAGTTTCAGGGACTTCTGGAAGCTCTTGAGTTTACTTCTTTTTGTTCACCTCCCTTTGGAACATCCTATCTTTTATCTCCCTTTAGAATACCCTGTTGTTTTAAGAGCTTTCCTCCAAGATGGAAAATTTTAACTCAGGAAATTGCTACAGAACACAGCCCCTGGGAATTCAAGACAGGAGGATCATAAGTTCCAGGCCAGCCTGGGCTACATAAAGAGACCATGTGTGAAAAAATGTAACAAGAAAAATAAAACACCCATTTGAGGAACCCATTCAAAAGTTTCTCATTTAACTGGTCTGATGTGATGCCTAAGAATTAGCCTTTGTAACTTGTCATTTCCCAAGTGATATTGACACCACCCTAAATAAAATACACAAAAGTGCTTATTGTAGTTTTGTGATAGCAACAATTAAAAACAGCTTGCCAGCTTATGCATCCATGAGCAACAGAGTGGATTTTTATAAAGTATTATGTAAACACAAAAAGATTTTAAAAATGGAGCTGGGCATGATGGCACATGCCTTTAATCCCAGCACTCGGGAGGCAGAGGCAGGCGGATCTCTGTGAGATCGAGGCCAGCCTGGTCTACAAAGCTGAGGCTAAAAAGACCAAAAAAAAAAAAAATGTGGAAATAGTGTACTCACAGCCTGATGGAAAAATGAGAAAAATCAAGGAAAACCGAGATTTTAATCTCTCTCTCTCTCTCTCTCTCTCTCTCTCTCTCTCATCAGCAAAGTTCAGCTGACACAACCAGCTACAGCCACTGGCCTTGTGTCTTGATGAAACTTCCTCAATTCTATTTGTCTCAGATGGAGACGTTTTACAGGGTTTTTTTCTTCAAGAATTAGACAAACTGCTTGATTTTTATAACTTTTTGCTATTAGTCAACCAATATGAAATTTGCCTATGCTGTAATTTACTATAGAAACTATAACAGGTAAGGACTCCTAACCTTCTGGGTCCAGACTCTGGGACTTAAGTCCTCTGGACCAGGCTGTAGCCAAAATAAAAGCTGCTTCCTAACAACCCTGATGTCTCCCTCATCTTTCCTGCAACAGTGCTACTGTCCAAATAATGATAAAATGTGGAAAAATGTCAATGTTTTTAGTAAAGTAATTCTAAAAAGACTACCAAAACTACCTTTTTTTGTAAACCTAAAAAAAATTACCTGGGACAGCTAATAATTTTTTTTTAATTTTAAAAGCAAGGAAATTGAAGAACACAAAATTTAGACAGTATTTACCGGAAGAGCTGGGGGAGGAATATAAAAAAACAGAATAGATACATGTGTCCATTGTGTTATTATTAGTAAATTATAATACTGCACATCACACAATCCCAAATATGCTAAAAATCCATGCATACATAAATGCAAAGAAAGGTCTGGAGGGAAAACTCAGAATATTAACTGTGCTGAATAGCTTCAGTTGTCAACACACCCAGGAGGAAGAAACTCAATTAAGTAATTTCCTCCATTGAATTAGCCTGTGGCCATGTCTGTGGGACATGTTCTTGATCGTTGTGTGATGTGGGAGAGCCCAGCCCACTGTGGGCAGTGCCACCCTTGGGCAGGTTATGTAGGAAGTCAGACTGAACAAGGGCTAGGGAAGCAAGCCAGTAAGCAATATACCTCCATGGTTTATGCTCCAGGTTCCTGCCCTGAGTTTCTGCCTTGGCTTCTCTTGATGATGAATGACTGTAGGCTGTAAGCCAAACAAACCCTTTCCTCCCCAAGTTGGGTTTCGTCAGTGTATTTATCACAGCAATAGAAAATAACTAGAACATTAACAACCACTGAGTTATAGAATTTGGATGATTTTTTTCTTCCTCTATAATTGTATTTCTTATAATACACATGCAATACTGAATAAGTAGACAAGTTTAATTTTATCTTCACTGCATATGGAATTTAACTTGCTTATCTCTAGTTATTCCCCAAGCCCTCATTACTAAACCATCTTATTGCAGACCTTAAAAGGAACCCATTTGTGAGGCTGGAGGGGTGGCTCAATGGTTAAGAGCACTGGCTGCTCTTGCAGAGGACCTGGGTTTGACTCCCAGCACGCACACGATGGCTAACAACCATCTGTAATTCCTGTTCCAGTGAATCCGATGCCCTCTTCTGACCTCCACAGGCATTGCACAACACAGACCACACAGGTGTACCTACCTTCACGCAGGCAATACATTCATACACATAAAATAAAATTAATAAATAAAAATCTGAAAAAATGTAACCCGTTTGTAATCTCTATGTCTCAGACGCCTTTTTATGTTTTCATTAATGGCAATAGTGAATGATGGCTGAAGTTTTTGACTGCCTACTATGTGTTCTTATTTTTTAAGTATTTGATGAATAAATATGGTTAAGGCTTACAAAAGCCCTAAAAGCCATTACAATTATTCTTCCCATCTGACACATGTGAAAACAGAAGCACAGTGCTTACAAGGCAGTCTGGTTAAGTTGCTTGGCCAAGACTCCACAATGAAGGAGGTAGTTTAAAATCAACCATACCAGTGACAAGAAGGGTAACCAGTTTACATTTTACAGCTAAATCCTGTTTCATAGCCCTTTTCTTAGAAATAATTTGATGAGATTATTCTACATACCAGCAAAAAAATGGGGAGAGGACTCATGGAAAATTTATCAGATTTCCTGATCTAATAAATTAAAACAGCAATTGTAATTACTGCAGATGACAGAACTTCCTGAACAAAATCAATATCTGTCTCAATGAGCAGTGTTTGGCTATTCTCAGTCTAATCAAGAGAAGCAGAAACCTGAATGACATCAGCATGATCCGAGTCAAAAGAGCCCTCGGCTTCATCAGACCCAAGGGATTCCTATAGCTTGGCTCACCTTGCAAAGGAAAAAGAGCATGAAAGTCATTAGCTGTGCCACTGACAGCTGCAGAGAGTTCCAGTGACCATTTCTCTGGCTTTCCATGTTCCTAGATCTTTCATCTCTGACGCTGAGATAATCAATCATCTAGGCTGCAAAATACAATGGTAAATGGATGCTATTGATTTTCTGAAGCAACATCATGCTGGGATCCTGGGGCCTCATTGTCCCTCGATTTCCAAACAAAAGAGGCCTGAGTCATTGCACGTAAGTTATCTAATTCTATTCTAATAAAATTCTGACACATTACCTTTTCCACCCAAGTCTCATACCAAGTTCCTTTAGGAATTCTGTCTCTCTTTTCTCTCTTTATATCGTCCTCATCCCTCAGTCTTGGAAGTCCTAACTACTTCCTCTTTAACAAAAAAAAAGTCAGTTAATTTTCTATATCTTAGTGGAAAAACTAAAATCTCAAATCCATAAGGATAGCAAAACTTTGGTGTGTTTTTATGAGCCAGACTGAATAGCAAACAGCCATTGTCCAGTATTTATGGAGGTCATTAGAGTTGTGTTAGACCAAGCTGTGGCTTGGCTCAGCTGCCAAGGAAGCGGAGCTACAGTCCAGAATCTAAGAACAGAGGATTAGTCTAGATTGAGAAAACAACACTTGAACAGTCCTTCTCACCAGGGGAAAATCTAGAACTTAGAATGGTGCATCACTTACATCCTTCATAGTTGGTTTGAAGGACCATTTTTCTAAATAAAGCCTAGAACCTATCTAATTTCTAATATGTAAAAGCTCAGACAAAAAAAATCTCAATATGGAAAAAGTTCAGTGATTATACAGAACATCCGTAATCAAAATGCCTTGGATCAAATCACTTTTCTGACATTTACCAGGTTTGTAAGACTTTTAGGTTCATTCGCCAATTCCCTTGACCCAGGTTCCCTCTTACATACATAAAGTGACAGAATCTATGCCTATAGATTGAAGGATTAATTGTGACCATGAATATGAAGTACATTGTTCATAATAATAACTACAAATAGTGGAGAAAGGTGGCAAAGAGCAGAGTAAGAGTCTCCAGCTACCATCCCTCTGTGTCAGCATCAATTTGAACAACTATTCAGCCATGAAAATATAGCTCTTCCTCCACAAGAGCTGAGGAAACCGGGTAAGAGATCACAGCACTGGTTATAGCATAATATTAGGAAAAGCTCTTATAAGGCTGGAGAGAAGGCTCAGTGGTTAAGAGCACTGGCTGCTCTTGCACAGGACTCGAGTTGGGTTCCCAGCACCCACATGGCAGCTAACAACCATCCATAACTCCAGTACCAGGGGAACCTATGCCCTCTACTGGCCTGTATGGGCATTACATGCATGGGTACACTTACATACATGTAGGTTAAACATTCATACACAGAAAAACAGATTTTTAAAAAGAAAAAACTTTATTAATGATATCTTCAACCAGACCTGGTGGTTCACACCTTTAATCCCAGCACTTGGGAGGCAGGGGCATGTGGATCTCTGTGAGTTTGAGGCTGGCCTGCTCTACATAGTGCATTCTAGGCCAGCTGGGGCTACAGGGAGACCCTGTCTCAAAAAGAAAAAAAAAAAAAGCTATCTTTAATAAGAAGATAGGAAAGAAAGGGATTTATTTTATTTATTTATTTATTTTTTATGATGAGTGTATTGCCTGCATATATATAAATGTAGCCATGTTGTGCAATGCCTGCAGAGGACAGAAGAGGGCATCAGATCCCTGGAACTGGAGTTACAGATGGTTGTTAGCTGCCATGTGGGTGCTGAGATTTGAATCCAGGTCTTCTGCAAGAACAACCAGTGTTCGTAACTGCTGAACCATCTCTTCAGCCCCAGGAAGGAAAGTTTTATATTGCCCATATTATCTCTCCCCCAATCCCAAGTTGCACAACACAATGAGAGAGAGCATCCACTTGCGGGACAGAGAAAGAAGTCAGTATAGTACTCTTGCCTTGATCCCTAGTAAAACCTAGCACTAGGAATAACTCTACAATGACCACTAGGGCCTGCCTCCAGTATCAAAGATGGAATGTGAACTCAACCTGCAGTCCACAGTAACCTTGGGCTTCAGGCAACCCAGGTGGCAGGCAGGCCTCAGTAACCATGAGCTCCAGACATGCATCATTACTAAATCAGCTTCAGTTATGGAATTCCAAGCCATCACAAGACCACTCACGAGCTTAGGGAATCCACTAGTGCTGGTCTCTAGTCAGAGTCCATGCCAAATGCCTACCTAGACTCTCTGTACAGGATTACTGACAAAGCCAGCCTGTGAACACTGGGAATAAGTACTTATTTCATCATCATGCACAGACATCAGTACATGACCACAAGAAGCAAGAACAATCGAGAAAAAAATGATGTCTCCAAACAAATAAATTACTAGTCACTAACCCTTAAAAGAACTGGAGATCTATGAACTTCCTGACAAAGAATTCAAACTCAGGAAGCTTAGAAAACTTCAAGAAAGTACAGAGAAGCAATTCAAAGAAATTGGGAAAATAGCAAGTGATCAGAGGAGAGAAAAGGTGGGAGAAGAAGCTAAGAAGTCATCATCCCTCCATAAGTCTGTACACATCAACAAAGAAATAAAAGGATAACTTAAAGAAATAATAGAAGAAATTTTCCAAATCCCAAGAAAGATATAAATATACAAGAAATGAAGACCAAATGTCTCAAATCAGATTCAATACAAACAAGGCACCCCAAGATGTGTTATATATAGTCAAACTGTCAAGGGCAAAGATAGGATACTGAAAACAGTATGAGAAAAGAAACAGCTAAGATCGAGAATTCCAGTACACTTACAACAGACATTTCAGTAGAAACATTGCTGACCATGAAAGTGCGGGCTGTACTTGAAGCATGGAGGAAAAGTGCTGAGAGTATTGTACCTGGCAATGCCATTTTTCAAAACTAGAGAATAAATTCTAAAACACCTTTCCCAGGTAAACAAAAGCTGTCTTTCAAGAAAAGAAAGGGACACTAATGAGTAACACAAACATATCTAGACCTATAAAACTCATCAGTAACATGAATACCCAATTAAATTTGGAATACTCTAATTCTGTACTAGTTGTATATAAATCACCTTTCTTTAGTATGAAGATTTAAAAAAATGAAACTAGAACTGGAGAGATGGCTCAACAGATAAGAGCTTATATAGCTCTTGCAGAGGACCTGAGTTCGGTTCCAGCACCCATGTCAAGCAGCTCATAACTGCCTCTAACTCCAGCTCCAGGGAAACTGAAGCTTTCTTCTGGCCTCTTCAGGCACTTGTCTCACATGCACATATGCACAGACACAGACACATAACGAAAAACAAAATAAGATTTTAAAAATAAATAAATGAAGCCGGGCATGGTGGCACATGCCTTTAATCTCAGCACTCAGGAGGCAGAGGCAGGTGGATCTCTGTGAGTTCAAGGCCAGCCTGGTCTACCTAGTGAGTTCTAGGCCAGCTGGAGCTACAGGGAGACCCTGTCT